>NW_027397063.1:138439021-138474024 GCF_003265705.2 Callorhinus ursinus | reverse complement strand
TTGGATCCTATTGGCTAGTATTTTGGTGAGAATTTATGCATCCATGTTTATCAAGGATATTGGTCTGTAATTCTCCTTTTTGATGGGGTCTTTGTCTGGTTTTGGGATCAAGGCAATGGTGGCCTCATAAAATGAGTTTGGAAGTTTTCCTTCCATTTCTATTTTTTGGAACAGTTTCAGGAGAATAGGCATTAATTCTTCTTGAAATGTTTGGTAGAATTCCCCTGGGAAGCCATCTGACCCTGGGCTTTTGTTTGTTGGGAGATTTTTTATGACTGCTTCAATTTCCTTACTGGTTATAAGTCTGTTTAGGTTTTGTATTTCCTCCTGGTTCAATTTTGGTAGTTGATACATCTAGGAATGCACCCATTTCATCCAGGTTATCTAATTTGCTGGCATAGAGTTGTTCATAATATGTTCTTATAATTGTTTGTATGTCTTTGGTGTTGGTTGTGATCTCTTCTCTTTCATTCATGATTTTGTTGATTTGGGTCCTTTCTCTTTTGTTTTTGATAAGTCTGGCCAGGGGTTTATCAATCTTGTTCATTCTTTCAAAGAACCAGCTCCTAGTTTTGTTGATCTGTTCTACTGTTCTTTTGGTTTCTATTTCATTGATTGCTGCTCTGATCTTTATTACTTCTCTTCTCCTGCTGGGTTTAGGCTTTATTTGCTGTTTTTTCCCTAGCTCCTTTAGGTGTAGGGTCAGGTTGTGTATTTGAGACCTTTCTTGTTTCTTGAGAAAGGCTTGTATTGCTATATACTTTCCTCTCAGGACTGCCTTTGCTGTATCCCAAAGATTTTGGACAGTTTTGTTTTCATTTTCATTGGTTTCCATGAATTTTTTTAATTCTTCTTTAATTTCCTGGTTGACCCATTCATTCTTTAGTAGGATGCTCTTTAGCCTCCATGTATTTGAGTTCTTGCCGACTTTCCTCTTGTGATTGAGTTCTAGTTTCAAAGCATTGTGGTCTGAAAATATGCAGGGAATAAACCCAATCTTTGGTACTGGTTGAGACCTGATTTGTGACCTAGGATGTGATCTATTCTGGAGAATGTTCCATGGGCACTAGAGAAGAATGTGTATTCCGTTGCTTTGGGATGGAATGTTCTGAATATGTCTGTGAAGTCCATTTGGTCCAGTGTGTCATTTAGAGTCTTTATTTCCTTGTTGATCTTTTGCTTAGATGATCTGTCCATTTCATTGGGGGGGGTGTTAAAGTCCCCCACTCTCATTGTATTGTTGTCAATGTGTTTCTTTGCTTTTGTTATTAATTGCCTTATATAATTAGCTGCTCCCATGTTAGGGGCAAAGATATTTACAATTGTTAGATCTTCTTGTTGGATAGACCCTTTAAGTAGGATAGAGTGTCCTTCCTCATCTCTTATTACAGTCTTTGGTTTAAAATCTAATTTGTCTGATACAAGGATTGCCACCCCAGCTGTCTTTTGGTGTCCATTAGCATGGTAAATGGTTTTCCACCCCTCACTTTCAATGTGGGGGTGTCTTTGGGTCTAAAATGAGTCTCTTGCAAACAGCATATCGATGGTCTTGTTTTTTAAACCAATCTGATAGCCTGTGTCTTTTGATTGGGGCCTTTAGCCCATTTACATTCAGGGTAACTATTGAAAGGTATGAATTTAGTGCCATTGTATTGCCCGTAAGGTGACTCTTACTGTATATTGTCTGTGTTCCTTTCTGGTCTATGCTGCTTTTAGGCTCTCTCTTTGCTTAGAGGACCCCTTTCAATATTTCTTGGAGGGCTGGTTTCGTGTTTGCAAATTCCTTTAGTTTTTGTTTGTCCTGGAAGATTTTTCTCTCTCCTTCAATTTTCACTGAAAGCCTAGCTGGATATAGTATTCTTGGCTGCATTTTTTTCTCGTTTAGTGCTCTGAAGATATCATGCCAGTCCTTTCTGGCCTGCCAGGTCTCTGTGGATAGGTCTGTTGCCAATCTAATGTTTCTACCATTATAGGTCACATATCTCTTCTCCCGAGCTGCTTTCAGGATTTTCTCTTTGTCTCTGAGACTCGTAAGTTTTACTATTAGATGTCGGGGTGTTGACCTATTTTTATTGATTTTGAGAGGGGTTCTCTGTGCCTCCTGGATTTTGATGCCTGTTTCCTTCCCCACATTAGGGAAGTTCTCTGCTATAATTTGCTCCAATATACCTTCTGCCCCTCTCTCTCTTTCTTCTTTTTCTGGGATCCCGATTATTCTAATGTTGTTTCGTCTTATGGTATCGCTTATCCTTCAAATTCTGCCCTCGGGATCTAGTACTTGTTTATCTCTCTTTTTCTCAGCCTCTTCATTTTCCATCTTTTGGTCTTCTATATCGCTGATTCTCTCTTCTTCCTCATTTATCCTCGCAGTTAGTGCCCCCATTTTTGATTGCACTTAATTAATAGCCTTTTTCATTTCGATTTGGTTAGATTTTAGTTCTTTTATTTCTCCAGGAAGGGTTTCTCTATTAACTTCCATGCTTTTTAGCCCAGCTATTATCTTTAAAATCATGATTCTGAACTCCAGGTCCGACATCATCCTAATGTCCGTATTGAGTAGGTCCCTGGCCGATGGTACTACGTCTTGTTCTTTTTGCTGAGGTGATTTTTTTCGTCTTGTCGTTTTGTCCAGAGGAGAACAGATGAATGAGAGAACAAAATGCTAACAGGTTAACAACGTCCCCAGCAAATATACTCTAGACAAATCAGAAAAGACCTGAAACCAGGGGAAAAGAAAGGGAAAGAAAGAAAAACGAGAAAAAAAAAAGATAAAAACATACAAAACAGAATAAAACAAAGCAAAAAAAAACAGAATATGATCAAATATGATCAGGTTAGTGCATAGATCAGTGCCACACACTGGATTCTGGGTATATTTTGGTCTGTTAGAAGAAAGTGCCTCCTAAAATTTTAAAGTAAGAAAGACTTATATATGTACAAAATAAGGGTTGATACAGTGAAGGGACAGAAGATGACTGTAAAGGTGAAAATTATAAAAGATTTTATAAAAGGAATTGATAAGAAGTTGTTTGCAAAAAGAAAGAAGGTTTAAAAAAAAAAGGAGAGAATGTAATCAGGCAGGAGACTAGAACAAAGCCATATACTAGTGATTTAGGGTATATTTTGATCTGTTAGAAGAAACTATCTCAAAATTTTAAAGAGAGAACTTATTTATATATGCCAAAAATAAGGGTATCTACTATGAAGGGATAAAATGTGACTCTAAAAATGAAAAATAAAACTGTTTTTTTTTTCCAAAAAGGGATTGATAAGATGTTGGTTGAAAAAGGGAAAAAGAAAAATTCAAAAAAAAAACAGTTAAAAAAATTAACTTTGAAAAACTAATGAATCAGGGTAAATAAGCCATGAATTCTATGTGCAGTATTCCCCTAGCGCTGGAGTTCTCCCGTTCTCCTTGATCGGTAAACTTGGTCTTGGCTGGCTGTTCATGCTGATCATCTGGGGGACAGGCCTGTTGCCGTGGTTCCCAAATGTCTTTGCCGGAAGCGGAATTGCCTTGCTGGTCCAGGCTAAGCAATCTGCTCGGGTTTGCTCTCAGGAGCTTTTGTTCCCTGCAAGCTTTCCGTACAGCTTTGGAGAACGAGAGTGAAAATGGCAGCCCCCCCAATCTCCGCCCAGAGGAGCCAAGAACTTGGTGCCCCGCTCCTCATTGCGCCCCCAGAGAAAAGCAGTCACTCCCGTCTCCCCGGTCTCCGGCCACACTCCGTGCTCACCCGGCCTGTGACCTAGCATTTCCATCTCTGGCACCCGACCCCGTGTGGAGTCTCCAAACCCAGCAGATCCCTGCGGTGCGCTCCCGTGCCGCTCCTCCCCGGGGAGGAAGGGGAATCTCCCCGGATCTGCCGCTGGTTGGGTCCCTGCTGGAGGAGCAGTGGCCTGACTGCCGTGGATCACGGTTTATGGCCACCCCAAGCTGAGAGCCCGCGCCTCGGCTCCGTCTCTGCAGCCGGCCTACCCGCTCCGATACCTGGGAGCTCTGCCGCACTCAGGCACCCCCGTCTTTCTGTGACCCCGAGGGTCCTGAGACCACACTGTCCCACGAGGGTTCCACCCCCCGCTTAGCCACTGGAGCGACGTCCCTCTGCGGAGCCAACTTCTAAAAGGTCCGATTTTGTGCTCCGCGGCTCTATCACTTGCCAGAAGCGGCCAATGGAGGCCCCCTCCCCCGCCGTCTATCCTCCCGAATATCGCCTCGGATTCACTTCTCCGCACGTCCTACCTTCCAGTAAGTGGTCGCTTTTCTGTTCAGAGAGTTGTTGCTATTCTTCTCTTTGATCTCCTGTTGAGTTCGTAGGTGTTCAGAATGGTTTGAACCCTATTCAGCTGAATTCCTGAGACCAGACGAAATCCAGGTCTCCTACTCCTCCGCCATCTTGCTCCGCACCCTCCTCACGTTATTTAAGCTTCTAGCAGGAAACTTCCATCCTCCGTCCTGGCTCCTCAAAGCAGGTGCACTGGGTCGGAGCCAAGGCTACTCAAGCAGGAGAGCCCTGGCAATGGAGAGAGACGGCGGGAAGCAGACAGGACCGGCGTCCCCAGGGATAGACCGCACCCCTTTCACATGTCTGCCTGTGGGGTTGATAGGCCAAACTGCCCCACAACACCCTGAGCCAAAAACGGGCCCCAAGTAGGGGGACAAATGAGAAGATACAGGTGTTCATCCAGACACACAACTCCTTCCGCCTTCCTGTCACATCCCTGCCACTGACCCCCCTTCGGGGGTCTTGGCTGTATGCTGGACAACCAAGACTCATCTACGGAGTGCCCATGTGCTCACATCCACTGCTTCTGGATCAAAGCAACTGTCCCACCAGTCCCTGGGAAGTCCCTGAAGCTTAGGAATGAGGGAGTAGGGAGGAAGGGAAAGGGAAGGGTATGGGATTTTCATATTTTTAATTCTTGTACTCCCAATAAATGAGCTTCAGCTTTAAGAAATTCCATATAAAGATGGCTTCATTAAATTATCTTCAAGCAGGTCAAAGAGAAAAACCAGAAATCTGAATGAGTGCTAAGAAGGGAAGGACAAAAGATAGAAAGGAGAGACTGGAAAGGATGGGAAGGAAGAGAGAGGGACCACTGGATTTCCTCAAGAAAGAAAAATGAGCCCAGAAAGGATAAGCTCAGGGTGCAACCCCAAGTATACAGGTGTTAAAACAAAAATTCTCTGCATCACAGGGTAGCTGGTCACCTCAATCAGGAACTAAAAGTCAGTCAACTGACCTATTATGTGTCCAACCACTGGGTACCTCCAAATAAATGCTGACCAACATTTCAACGGGACATGCACAGAGACAACAACAGCTCGGGTCCCTGCCCATTGGCACTGCCTAGTGTCAGCCCCCAGGTGACCCGGGCCATCTTCAACAGACAGGGAGCAGAGGAGCAAATGATTCTGTTTGACACCAAGCACTTCAAGCTCTTTCTCAATTCATGGAACACATATGTTGGGACTGTCTTCTTGCTACCACACTCTCACCTGGCCACCGCCCATTGCCCCCATGGATATATGGAATAGTAGTGTCACAGCCACTTCTGTGTATGAATTCTGACGAGCTGCAAATGAAAAGATGCATAGTCCCCTTGGACAAACTGGCTGACAATGGGATCCTCCCTTCTGATGGCTTGCATGAAAACGGATGAGCACAGGTGAATGCTGTGCCATCTGTTTGTGTGGGGTGCACAGAGAAGGGGCACTGATCTTTAAGAGAGCTTCCCTGAGCTGTCCCTGAGCTTCTGAGACATGCATACACCATTCACAGAGGACTGGAGTCTATTTGTCACCAATCTTAATGGCTTATCTTAGAATCTCATCTCTCAGGGCACAAGTAGTATGTTAAACAACCAAACCAAACACACACATGAACACACACCAAAAAACCTGTCTTGGAAGCTGTTAGGGAAAGTCATCAGAAAGACATGACTGCCAGTTGACCCAGGACACTCAGAGGCTTCCATCCCCTCCCGGTCCTTGGAATGTGGGTTCTGCTGGCCTTTCCTGCTCCCAGAGGCTGCCCCTAGAACACACCCTTGAGACAGCGACGTGGTATTGAGAACACCTGCATGGTATACGTGACTGAACCCCGGCAAGACCTCTATATATAAATTTTTAACATTTGGCAGGCAGTGCAGAGATCCACTGTCTTGCTGCTACCCAAGACAAGCCTCGTATGTAAGTTCCCTTTGCTCATGAAATGGCCACTTACCAACCTGCAGTGGCCGGCCTGTTTCTTCCATCTCTCCCTGCCCTGCCAGCGCCAGGGCTGGTTTCAGATTTCACCCAGGAAGCTCCCTAGAGGGTTGTGACCCAAAAGCAGTAGGACGAGAAACAACCAATATAGCCTCAATTCTGAAACATTTCACATGACCATGCTCTGAATAATGTAGGCTCTGGTGCTTCATCAGAATGACTCCAACAGCAATGACTTTGAGCCACAGCATCCAAGTCATCATCGCACAATCCATCAAGGGCAGGGCACAAGACAAAACCTCGACAGCTGGAAACGTCATTTGAAGCCATACAGAGGACAGGGAGCTCTTTCCCGCCAGCAATGGAGGGGGACAGAGCACCCAACTCATCATTTTGCACCAGCTGTCACATCCAGGGGCAGGGCTGGGAGCTCCACTGGAAATAGGCAGAAGGGAAAGCCCTGCCCCTGACACACGCAGACGCGGGCAACCAGGGAGAGATGAGCTGCTGGAGTTTCAGGCTAACCTCCAAGGTCCTCTTCTGCTTTAACACCCTTCCATACTGAACCCAATGCTGTGTCTTCCAGCAATGGAGAGCATACAATGGAATAATTGCTAAGAGTTATTTGAAATGGAACCAGGAGGACATTGAGGAGGTGGGGTTCATGCACATCTTTTGTCTCAAATTCTAGAGGTTTTTTTTTCCTTTTTACTGAACTCAGCTAAAAGTCAAGCTATCTACTTACGTTATAATGGACATAAATGGATTTTCTGCCCAACATTAGCCCTAGCAACCAATCACATGTAGATTAATGTAACTATAGATAAACCAGCATCGATCACCTTTTCTTCAATACAACTTATGTAAAACCTCTCTTTCCAACTTATTTTTTATTTATTTTTTTAAAGATTTTATTTATTTGAGAAAGAGAGAGAGAGAGAGAGCAAGTGGGGGGTGGGGACAGAGGGTCAAGCAGACTCCCCACAAGCGGGGAGCCCAACTCGGGGCTTGATGCCAGGACCCTGAGATCATGACCTGAGCCAAAATCAAGAGCTGGCCACTTAACCAACTGAGCCACCCAGGCGCCCCCTCTCTTTCCACTTTAAAAACTCTAACCTCCTTTGTCTCTCCAGAGCATGTTTTCGATTTCAATCAAACCTGTGTCTCCTGGATTGTAATCCCTAAGACTCCCAATAAAAGCACATATTTTATTTTGCAGCTTACAGTTTTGTCTTTGACACTTCTCAAAGAATATTTGAAAGAGAGGTTAAAGAGTATCAAATTATATCAAATTCCTATGCTTTCCTATAGTCAAACAGAACCGTTCTGCACAGTCTCAAATATTTACTTGTGGATTGTAGCAAAGATTACTCAAATAAAAGTTTTAGCACAAGACAAGTAACCCTATCCCCATCTTTCCAACATGCACTTAATCAATCTAAAAACAAAAGATTGTTGGGTGAAACAATTTCCTCAGAATTCTGCCTTTCTTCAGCCCCTAAAAAGAATCCTAAATACCACATGCCACCTGAGTTACCATGAAGTCCAACTTCATCACATAAATATTGGGGGGAGGGGGAGGGAGAAAAGGATAGGTTTATGAATTACCATCCTCCTAATCACAGGATTTTACAATATAGGTAACAGAACTGACTCAGAATGAATGTAAGCTCCCATATTAAAAAAAGTGGTTTTAATGTGAATTTGCATAAAATTTTAAAATGCACACCAACATATATACACACAAACAGACCTGAAAACCTTTACAAATAAGTGAACAATTTGATTATTCATTATTTTGAGTAGTCTGCCCAGTTGATATCCTTTTGTATTACAGAAAATAGTGTACACTATTTTGCACGATCTCCTCTGCACACAATTGAATGTCATTCCTTCAACAATCTATACTAAAGACCAGCCCACATCAGGCCCACCGTAGATCCTGATGACACGCCCCAAACCTGCACCAGACACCTGCCCTTGGGGAGCTTCCCATCCAGTGAGAGGGCAGGGAGACAGAATGGGCTGAGAGGAGTATGCTGATTGTGCTCACACACACTAGGGAGTGAGGTCCTGGTGAGCTGAGAAGACCAGAAAAGGTTTTAGGCAGGAGATGGGAATGCAGCTGGGTGGCAAGAACCAGCAGGCTTGCAAAGGTCTAGAACTTGAGGAAGGGCACAAACCACAGGACTTGGGAACTTGAGGTTGACAGAAATGAGACATTACAAAGGGACACTGAGGCTCATTACTCTGAAGACTTGGCTAAGACTTTTGGAATCCATACTAAATCTCAGCTAATAAGTGCCTGGGATAGTAATTTCTTTTGGATTCAGTGAAGTTAAAAACAAACTAGATATACTTTAACTAAAAAAAACTAAAAACTAGAAATACACTGTTGCTGTAACTCACGGATATAAATTAGTGACATCACCCCTGCACAGAGTGGGCGGGAGTGGCTCTGTGTCATCCTCAAGGTCAGCTCCTCAGGGCCTGCTCCCTGCCAGTTTCTCTCAGCTCCTCACCTCACCTGTGGCCAGTCTTCATCACCTGACCTCAGCACCTTGTCTTCTGCTTGTACTCAGCCCTGTGACATGGACTTGAGACTGAATCTAAAGTAACCAGAGTCTACCACTAGCTGGAAAGGCCAGCACTCTCTCTCCTTAGTGACATCAAACAGAGGGCGCAATACTTTCTGGAGATTTTTCAGATGTACAGATTCTTACCTATCCCTACCTGTGAAGTTCTACCATGTGTAAAGGGCTAATACTGTTACTGATTCTGTTACTATCTACAAATAGGATTTAGCTGTGGATTTAGCTCTGGATATGCTTGAGGGCCAATTATTTCCCCCTTGTAAAGCGGCATTTGCCGGTTCTGGGTGATGGCTGAAAACTAGATTGGGTACATACAGAGGGATGTGGATATACCTGAAGCCAAAGGATAACCAGAGGAATTCTTAAAATTTCTCAGAGCTTCTGCACTTCAGAGACATTCATCAGAAAGTCTGAGTTTTGTTTTCAACTCTGGAATCAAACTTCTTTTGCATGAAAGCTCTTAGATAATGATACTTATAAGTTTTAAGAGATCAGGTTAGGAAGAGAATACAAGAGCCTCTGGTTGTGAGACATTGATATCAAATAGCAAAAATGAAAGAACAGCATATTATTAGCTGTTTTTGTTTTTTAATGGGAACTCACAGGCTTCCATGTGCTCCCCACAAATGCCTCAGAGTTGCCATGTGGCTGGAAACCTAAATGAAGTCTCAGAACAGATAATGGAGTTTAATGATGGAAAGAGTAAGAAAATTAAATCTAATCATGTTCCATTAAGCACGCTCTTAGCTCCCATTTTTACTAAATTATTTTAGTATGATTTTGCCTCTGTCTATTGAAATAACCTTTTATGGCAATTTGATTTGCAAGCATAAATAAGTCTCATTTACTTTCCACTATGAAACCCTGCGGGATTAATAAGAAGAGATGGATCATCTAAAATCTTACCCATTCTGCAATCAGGAAGTAACCATTCAGAGAGATGGATGCTTTGTCTAATATTTTATATTTAGATCTGTGCGGAAAGCATTACACTATAATTAGGGTCTCATTCAACAACAACTTATCACCTGCTAGAGGGACCATCTTCAACCAGCCTTGGCTTCCATACCAGCCTTGAAAGGGAGCCATAATCATCCCCACTTCCTGTGCTGGTGGGTCACCTCACCTCCTCAGACCTTAATCCTCAAGCTCATCCTCCTCCCCCTGCTCTTTGATGGACTTTTATCATGTTTAGAGTGCTTTGCTACTATTGGCCAGAACTGCTGGAGTGTTTGCTTCCAGAAGGATGCTCCTGCAGAGCTACCTAGATCTGAGTTCTAGAGCACAGAGTGACAAATTGTAGGCAATCATGCACTCAGTCCAGGAGTATGCAAACATGGAACACAGCAAAGGACAATGGGAGTGGTTCTTCAATTCTGAGCTGTGAAAAGCATAGAACCACCTGTCAGAATATGCAGGTGGGGTTTTAAACATTCTTTCCAAAGCACGTTTACTTCCAAAAAGTGTAACAATGAAAAAGCTATGAAGTGTAACTAGAATCACAATTTGCAAATTAGAGGAGACTCTGGGCCCAATCTTGATCACTTCTATCAAGATTTAGAGGACTTAGGAGGGAAAAATCACATTCAGCAGGAATGATAACTATGGGAAAAGAGGCTGGGAGAATGTCACACAAGGAACAGACATGAATCCACACCTATATTCTATTCTAACTCTGTATTCAGGACTGAAGAACACAAAACACGATAAAGAATGAACTTATGAAACCAATTTCAACTACAGACCATAAAACTAAATAAGAGTATAAAAATTATTGACATGTCTGCACCCAGTAATACAACAACTTTCAAACCAGGAGAAACAAGGAGAAATACACAGAAACACACTAATAATGGAACACTATATTCACTTCCCTCAATCTAAGATAGATCAAGGAAAAAAATTAGTAAGGTATATTTTATACATACAGGATATATCTTAGAGATATATATTTTATAGATATATGCCAAATTCTGAACCCTATAGAGAATAACCGTTTTCAAACGCACAGAGAATTCATGAAATGTACCATACCATATACAAAGAAACATCAACAAATTTCCCCCAAAATAGAAATTTACTCATTGTACTAATACTAGAAATTTAAAAACCAAACCAGTTTCTATTAAATGCAATTTTAAAATTCTTGAGGGAAATATAGATTAAAATTGCAAACTTCTGTGAAAGTACATATAATGAAAACATTATAAATTAGAATGCAGTAGATACTGCTAAAGCAGTTTGTAAGATGAAAACAGCATTAGATACAGCAATAAAATACTACAATAAAGGAAGTATTCAATTTTTAAATTCTAGAAAAAATGAAGTTACTGAAAGCAAGCAACAGGATGAAATTTAAAAAGGTAAAAGCAGAATTTAATCAATTAGGAGACTTGTGCCTCTACTAGGATATATTAGGTCACAAAGGCCAATATTGCCTTATAACAACCAGAAAACCCCACATAAATTATAAAATCATATTTGTAGAGATATCAGACAGCTACAGAACCACCAAGAAATAGGTGAACTAAAGTTCCAGAAAGTAGAGAAATTTTCCAATGTCAACTGATACTTCCATTTCTTCCTGCAGGGGCATTTGCTGGTTCTGGATGATGGCTGAAAATTGGGCTTAGTACATACAGGGAGCTCCACTGAGGGCATGAGAAACTGGCAATGGTTTTAAAGCTTGTATGGGGCTGGAATAACAAATAGGAAATTTAAGGGGCCTCAGACAAAAACAGCATCCCCCAAAACATTTGATGGTTGCTACCGAAGGCTGATAAGATGGACAGAAAAATCTATAAAATATGGAGTAAAATCTCCCACAGTTGGTGGTACCTAAGAAACAATGACCATTCAGTCACCCTATGTCTTTTCATTGGAGCATTTAGTCCATTTACATTTAAAGTAATTATTGATAGGTATGTACTTACTTCCATTTGTTACTTGTTTCATGGTTGTTTTCATAATTCTCAGTTCCTTTCTTCTTGCTCTCTTCCCTTGCTGTTTGATAGCTTTCTTGAGTATTACGCTTAGATTCTTTTCTCTTTTTTGTGTGGTTACCAATAGGTTTATATATAAAATCTTATATATATAGAACTCTGTATTAAGTTGATGGATGCTTAAGTTTAAATCTATTCTAAAAGCACTAAATTTTTATTCCCACTCATTTTCTGTATATGGTGTGATACTTTACATCCTTTTATTTTGTGAATCCCTTGACTGATTTTTGTAGATATAATTGATTTTACTGCTTCTGTGCTTTAACCTCCATACTGGTTTTATAAGTAATCAATCTACAACTTTTATTATGTTTGCATTTATCTGTGAAATTCTTCCCTTTCCTAATTTTTTTTTACTCCTAATAATGGCCTTTCTTTTCACTCAAAGAATTTTCTTTAACATGTCCTGTAAGGTTGGTTTAGCCTACTACCCTGCAGTGCCCTGTAGCTGAATACCCTCTGCTCACCAGACCAGGCATTCCTGAGGTTTCTCCTTATATGGACTGCGTGCGCCCTACTGTTGTGGCTCAGCCCTGATTGCCTTCAGTTCAGTTGGCTGCAATGACCGACTTTGCCTGCTATAGGTGCACTAGGCAGGGTTTGGTCCCTGTGCTATTAAGGGACCTGTCTGGGGCTGCCACAAACTTGTAGTTGGGGGTGTAAGCAGGAATGTACAATGGGAAAAAGACAGTCTCTTTGACCAATGGTGTTGGCAAAACTGGACAGATAAATGCAAAAGAATCAAACTGGACCATTTTCTTACACCATACACAAAAATAAACTCAAAATTAATTAGACTTAAATGTGAGACATGACCATAAAACTCCTAGAAGAAAACATAGGCAGTAATTGCTTTGACAATGTTGCCTTAGCAATATTTTCCTAGATATGTCTCCTGAGGCAAGAGAAATAAAAGTGAAAATAACCTATTCAGACTGCACCAAAATAAAAAACTTTGCACGGCAAAGGAAACCGTCAACAAAACAAGAAGTCTACCTATCAAATGGGAGAAGATATTTGCAAATGATATATACAGTAAAGGGTTAATGGGAGAAGATATTTGCAAATGATATATACAACAACATATAAAAATGTATACAACACCAAAAATTCACTTAAAAAATGGGCAGAAGACCTGAACAGGAATTTTTCCAAAGACAACAGACAGGTGAAAAGATGCTCAACATCACTCATCATCAGGGAAATGCAAATCAAAACCACAATGAGGTATCACCTCACACCTGTCAAAATGACTAAAAAAGACAAAGAACATCAAGTGCTGACAAAGAGGTAGAGAAAAAGAACCCTTGTGCACTGGTGGTGGGAATGCAAGTTGGTGCAGGAACTGTGGAAAACAGCATGGAGATTCCTCAAAAAGTTAAAAATAGAACCATCATATGATCTAATAAGTATCTACCCAAACAAAAAAAAATTCAAAAAGATATATGCACCCCGATGTTTACTGCAGCATTATTTATAATAGCCAAGATATGAAAGCAACCCAAGTATCCATCTATAGATGAGCAGATAAAGAAAATGTGGTGTATCCATAGAATGGAACATTACTCAGCCATAAAAAGACTGAAATCTTCCCATATGCAACAACATGAATGGAGCTACAGTGTATTATGCTAAGTGAAATAAGTCAGAGAAAGACAAACACTATACAATCTCATCCACATGTAGAATTTAAGAAAACAAATGAACAAAGAAAAAAAGAGACAAACAAAAACAAGACTCTTAAATACAAAGAACAAACTAGTGGTTGCCAGAGAGGAGGGGGGGAGGGGGATGGGTGAACTAAAGGGGATTAAGAATACACTTATCTTAAATTAGTATTTAGAGCCACAAATCCCCTCCTTGACTCAGATCAGTGGATGGCTGCCATGTCCATATCATCACCCAAGCAGAAGACTGGGTTTTATTCTCTAGAGGTGTCTCTAAACTGCAGGATGCCAGGCACAGACCCTAACCCAAACCCTAAACATAGCCCTGACCCTAACCCCTAACCCTCACCCTCTGGAGAGGTCTCTGAACAGCAGGATGCCAAGCACAAACTTTCACCCTAACCCTAAACCTAGGTCTAAAAAACTGGGTTCCTGCGCACACAATAAGAAAAGGTGAGAAGAAGCTTAGTTATTCTGGAGAAGACCCAAACATTTAAGAACTCATAACATTTCTGAAAATGGGTCTGAAGGTAGAGATTAAACAGAAGGAATAATTGAATATCTATCTGAACAGTATTTAGAGCCCCAAGCCCCTCCTTGCCTCAGCTCAGTAGATGGCTACCACGTCTATTCTCACCCCCAAACAAGTCTGGGGTTTTATTCTCTGGAGAGGTCTCTGAACTGCAGGATGCCAAGCATATATCTTAACACTAACCCTCACCTTAGCTCTAGCCCTAACCCTAACCCTAGATCTGAGAAAAAGGAAAAAGAGAGAACACACACACACACACACACACACACACACACACACACACACACAAATATTACTCACCCATGAAAAAATGAAATCCTGCCATTTGCAATGACGTGGATAGAACCAGAGGGTTTTATGCTAAGCGAAATAAGTCAGAGAAAGACAAATTCCATATGATTTCACTCATATGTAGAATTTAAGAAACACAACAAAGGACAAAAAAGCAAAAAAGAGAGAGAAAGAAGCAAACCAAAACAGACTCTTAATTATAGCAACAAACTGATGGTTACCAGGGGGGATGTGAGTGGGGGATGGGTGACATGGGTGATGGAGATTCAGGAGTGCACAGCACAGGGTGATGTATGAAAGTGTTGAATCAATATATTGTACACCTGAAATTAATGCTGCACTCTTAACTAACTGGAATTTAAATAAAAACTTAAAAACAACATTTAACAAGCACTGGGTAATGTATAAAATTATTGAACTATCCTATTTTACACCTGAAACTAATATAACACTATATGTTAATTGCACTTCAATTTAAAAAGTATATTTAAAAAAGAAAGAAAGAAGCTATGACCAGTCAGGAAAAGGACTCCATCTCAAGTATTCAAACGGTCTCTCCTTTAATTAAGGTATTCGTCAGATTCTGAAAGTACATGAGGCATGAAGTTTGAGAACGAGGCTGGGACATTCTGAAAGGTAGAGTTGAGTCCCCTGGTCTTGTAGGACTGAGAGGACAGAGAACTGTCAGTTGTTAATCAAAAGCCCAGGAAAGCCAAACAAAAGAACAGGACTATACCAGAGTTAGAAACAAATCTTAATAAAACAGCCCTGGCTCAGCTTACTTTCTAATTGGATTAAGTTGATCAGGCTCTATCCCTAAATGACCAAGGAAAAAAAAGGGGTGGAGGGGGTGGCACCTGGGTGGCTCAGTCAATTAAAAGTCTAACTCTTGATTTCAGCTCAGGTCATGATCTCAGGGTTGTGAGACTGAGCCCGCATCAGGCTCCTCGCTGGGCATGGAGGCTGCTTAAGATTCTCTCTCTCCCTCTCCCTCTGTGCCTCCCTCCCCCTATCCTCACTCTCTCTCCCCACTTCTCTAAGAAAAAAAAAAGAGAGAGAGAGAGATGGGGCCTCTCTCTGATGGAAGATATAATATCATCAGTAATCTCTACAGTTTTTACAGATTACAGAAATCTCTATAGTTTTTAATATACAATGAAAAAATGCTAGACATGCAAAGAGCAAGAAAATGTGACCAACACTGAGGGAAAAAATGCTGGAGTTATCAAAAAAAAGGACTTTAAAATAATTATGAATAATGAAGAAAATAGAAAATAGATGAAATAATGCAGAAATTCACCAGAATTTATTACCTATTAAAAAAAATCAAATGGACATTCTAGAATTGAACAATTAAATATCTATATTAACAATACAATAGATGGGCTTGATAAGTAATTTACATACAACTAAACACTTGTTTTGCCTCCTAGAAGATAGGTTAAGAAAGGAAAAACTAAGCAGAAAAAGAAATGATGGAAAAAATAGTTAAGACTATAAAAAACATGTAAGACACTCAAAAGCTCTAACAGGTATAATCTGAGCCCAGAATGAAGAGGGAAGGAGCAAGAATGAAGGAATGAAGCAGAAGAAGTATTTAAAGAGGTAACAGCCAAGTACTTTCTGCAACTGATTAAAAAATATTTTTAACAGAAAACCTTAACCCATGGATTCGAGAAGCCCAGTTAATCCAAAACAGGTTAAAAAATGAAGAAAACACAGAAGCATATTAGAGTAAAATTGTAGAAAACCAAAGACCAAACGAAAATCTTAAAAGCAAAATGTCAATTTCAAAAGAACAAAACGTTACCCAATGATACTCTTTCTATCCCCCTGTTCATCCTGATTTTCAATAACTAGTGTATGATATAATACAATGGATGCTTCCATCCCTCTCAGAAGTGAGTTCATTATAGTCAAAGGATCATCCAAGCCAGTGAGTATGGTTTGTGATCACTAAGAACTCTTATAAGAAATAATGAGCTTGCCTTTACATTCAAGTACTTAATGTAAGTAATGTATACATTCTCTTAAATTTAAACATTCTCTTAAATTTAAACATATTCCATTTAGCTATAATTAGCAAAACCTAGGGATTAGAGAATAAAAACATAAGGAATTAATTTCCTATTTCAATTATCAATCTCTCACCGGTAGTAACAGGGTTCTTGGTGGGGGGGGTGGTGAGTGGAAACAGACAATTGCATTGAATTTAGCTTTTTTTCCCTCTAGATTATCACAACCAAGGCCATTATTGCAAGATATTTTACAAGGAGGGAGGAAGAAGGAAAAAAAGGAAGGAAAGGAGGAAGGAGGGAAGGGAGGGGAGGGAGGGGAGGGAGAGAAGGAGGGAGGGAGGGGAGCAAAGGAGGAAAGACAGACAATGGATTTGTATTGTTGGACTTTTTCCAAGTAGCTCCAAATCACCTTGGCTCTAAGGAGGAAAGTTCCATGAAAATAAACCCTCTGAAAGTCCCTGGAGAGAGGGCAGGATCTTGGTGCCTCTCTTGATTCATCCCAGTAGTGACAAGGGTGACTGCATCAGGGATCTGGACATCTCCTTTGAAGCACTTCGGAGAGCACTACTGTGGGTGTGCTGGACAGGAGGGCGCTCAGAGAGGGGGCTGCTCGAAGCCGGACTGTGAAGGCAGTGTACATTTATGAGGGTGACAAAGTCAGAAACGTGTCCACAGACAGGCACATCAGGTGTGTGCGGGGACTGGAAAGGAACAATTGAAAACAGGTGACATTCTGAATGGGCATCCACATGAAAACTGAAGTCACCAAGAATGAGGACAGCAGTAGTCATAGAAAGGAAGAAAGGGAGCCAGACTCCAGAGTGACATGGATGCTACTGACATCTTGGGCCAAGTAATTCATTGTGGTGGTGGCCATCCTTGCGCATTGTCTATTTAGTGCATCCCTAACCTCTGCCTTCCGGACCGAAATAGCATCCCACCCGAGTCTGTTACAGTTCTCCTGGGTTGAGAACAGGCTGACCTTGCAGACTCCTCGCTCAGGAGTCAAGGGTCAAGTCCACAGAAGGCCCTGATCTCATGCAGCATGGAGGTAACTGAGAAGGAAGTCCCACCCAGAATGGATACTCCAATATTCTGCTGTCTTCCCAACTCCATGACGGGGCATAACGTAACAATCCCAAGGGAAGTCCCATGTGCCATTCACATGGCAACCCAAAAGCTCCTTCTTACATGTTCTCTTGAAGCAGGGCCATCCCAAAGGACTCTCTAGGAAACGGAACCGTGTCCAAAGAACTTTTCTCCATGTAGACCAAGGAAGATACACAGGGGCTTTCCTTCTTTAGGCTCAAAACCTGCAGGGCTTTGCATTCATCGGGACATGGCAAATTGTACATCTATCTTTTATACCTTAAAGAAACTGTGGCTTTCCCTGCCCCTCCCCCCAAAGCATGCTCTGGGTTGAATATTCTAGGCAGATAGTCCACATCTTGCACAATCAAGACCCTGGTGACACCAAACAATGAATTCAGTGTAGGACTCCCTTGTGTTGTCATCTGGGTTCACTCCCCAGACATGGGGAGGGAGTACTGAGGGTATTCATGGGGGAGGGACAGGCTTTCGGGCAGGTCCTAAGGAGGCAGTAACACCCACATTCAGAGAGGTAGTCCTCTCTGATTACCATCCCAAGACAACAGAGTTACCATTGGACAATTTTCTAAAAGGCCAAAAAAGAGATAGGCTCCTCAAAACACAAACTTGGAGATTTGGGTGGGGGCCAGCTCTGCAGAGCAGAGGAGCTCGAAGGTAAAATGTATAATTCTTCACATACCACATGGAGAAAGTGAAGAACAAAACAAAACTCCTAAGTACAGCAACTGCGCTACCTTCTCTTGACATGGATATCCCTGAATTAAAAAATAACAACTTTCTTAAAAATTCATTTCTAAGCATGCCTTTCATTACTGGCAGTCCCAGACTTCCCAAAGGGCTCCAGCTAATAAGCCTCAAGAGTTCTAAGGCCCCCTAGAGATGAGTGGACCCACTGAGCATCACAAGAATCTCTTATATGCAAAACTGTCCAACACAGACATCCAAGTTGGAGCCGACCAGTCCCTCCCTCCCCCAGAGCAGGCTCCATCGCAAGGAAGAGAGGGAGCACCTGACCTTGCTCCAGCCTGCCCACCCCAGCCATCTATCTAAACAGCTTTACAACGCGGCATACTGTCTAACTAAACCCTCTAAAACATTAATTGCTAAAAAGTGGCTCAACTGGAGCTATGGAAAACTATAAAACATTTTATAGTGAAATAAAAATAAAAATCCAGTGCTTCAACAGACACAGAGCTTCTCAGGAGACCAGACACAGACAGAGAGACATATGTGAGCAATCTCCCAGAGCACATGAGTAATATATTTCAAAGGAAAACCTGTCATGGAGAGCAAAATGAATTATTTTTACAACGAAACCTAGAAATTGCCATAGTTATTTGGCACAGCAGGAATTATTCAGATGTGAATCATGTGGGGGCAGCATCAGAATAAAAAAAGAATATTATTTCTGCTTTGACCAACATAGATCAAGAAACGTTATTGTGATTTTGAATCTAAAAAAAAATAATACAGCTAATATATGTGGGTATTTTTATCACTCATCAAATACACAAACACAAAATGATCCAAGCAGAATTTCACAGTTAATCTCGGTTGCTGCTTCTACAAAGACCACTTTGTATTTTTTCTCATGATTGCTTACATGGTAGGCTTATTATAAAATATAGTTAAGTGGATTTCTGTAAGTATCCCATTATTACCGCAACAAATTGCCACAAACTTAAGAGGCTTAAAACAACACAAATTTATTACATTATTAGTTCTGGAGGTCAGAAGTACAAGATGGGTCTCACTGAACTAAGAATCAAGATGGCAAGGCTGCATTCTTTTCTGGAGGCCGGCATTTTCCAGCATCTAGAGGCTCCCGGAATGCCTTGGCCTGTGGTCCCTTTCCAGTGCGCCAAAGCAGCAATGGCCAGATGAGTCTGTCCCGAATTTCATCCAGCCACTTTGAGAGCTCCTTCTGCCTCCTCCTTCCACATTTAAAGGTACTTGTGATTACAGACCTGGATAATCTCCCTAAGGTCAGCTGATTAACAAGCTTAATTCCATCTGCAACCTTAATTTCTCCCTTGCCAAGCAATCTAAAACTCACAGGTTTCAGGGATTAACACAGGGACATCTTGGTAGGTGGATGCAATATTCTGCTTACCATAGGTAGAAACTCTAAAAACCATTTCTAACTAGAGCATAGGAGAGAATCTCCATAAATGTAGAGAAAGATTGCTCGTAAAAGGCATTTTCACCCAAAATGGGAACTTTGTGAATAATAACTACTGGTAAATAGCTCCAAAAATAAGAAATTTCTACTTGCTAACACTGCTTTCCTCACGTTTGTTTTTTTTTTTTTTTTAAAGATTTTATTTATTTGACAGAGAGAGACACAGTGAGAGAGGGAACACAAGCTGGGGGAGTGGCAGAGGGAGAAGCGGGCTTCCCACTGAGCAGGGAGCCCGATGAGGGGCTCAATCCCAGGACCCTGGGATCATGACCTGAGCCGAAGGCAGACGCTTAATGACTGAGCCACCCAGGCGCCCCTCCTCACATGTTCTAAAATGTGCTTTTCCCATAAATGGTTCCCAGTAGATCTTTATAGATTAAATGTAATCATGTCAATTCCTTGCTTAATATTCTTCCAAGGCTCATCAGAGGACATGAGGCAGAGTCCAAATCCTTTGGTAGGGACATGAAGGTCTTCACAGGGTGAACCCAACGCACCTGACATCTACCACTGCTCCCCCTCATGCATTGCTCATTCAATGCAGGCCTTTACTGAGCACCTGCCACAGGCCATTCCCTGACGGAGGTGCAGGGAGGGATAGGACAGTAGCCAAACAGGACACGGCTCCTGCTGTCTGAAGTCAGTCATTCAGTGGTAGCCTTTAATCAACTCATCACACAAAACAGAACACTGCGACGGTCACACAGGCCCAGCTGATCCTCAGGAGGAGTCAGCCAAGAAAGCACAGGAGGCACCACCGGAAGTTACCCTTGCCAGGAGAGCAGCAGTCACACAGGCAAAGGAAGGGCAGGGGGCCTGCGCCCTTGGCGGTCGGGGACAGAGCAAGCACACACTGCTGCTGGTGCACAACACGGCCCATCGTGCAAACTGCACACTTTCCACTGACCCCAAGTGTGGCCCACTCTGTGCAGGGGCTCCAATCACCCCACACCAGAGAGCTGGCCTGCTGTTATCTGTCATAACGTACACGATGCTGCACTAAACTGCTGATTTCTGTTGGCTTCCACAGTAAACCGTGAGCTCTGAGGCCACGCCCCCAGCAGTGCCCGACGGGCCAACCCACCGAATAACCATGACTGCCACAGTCACACACAAACTTCCACACAATAATAATACTTTCCACTTCTCTCCCTGACACTCTCAAGAAGCAGAGGTAGCTCTGGTTGGCATCCATTACTACTCACAAGGAAAATCGATAAGTGCATAACAGCACTGAAATCAAGATAAGGAAATGAGCAAAAAGTTCTAATGAAAGGAGAAAGGAATGATTGATAATGTTTTTAAAGGGAATTAATGTAATTAGGATAAAATCAGCAGACTTGGTAAATATCCAAGAGCTAGTGATTTGGGGGGGGGGGGAGTCATGAAACACTAGCTTTCGTAATGTAGGCAAAAAGGAAGAAGTCACAAATACACCAAATTAGGAAGAATACCAGGTAAATAACCATATGTTAAAACAAATATTTATACAATGCCACTCTAATAAATGATGGATTTGGATGATACTTTAGAAAAATTCAAATTTCCAAAATAAAGAAAAAAAAACTTCAAGAAGAGATACCTAGGGAAGCAATTTTTAAAAAGTTGTCAAATAATAAAAAAAATAAATGGCGAGAAGAGATAAATCTCCCCTATAAAAAATTCCAAATAATTTATGTAGATACTGTGCCTTCGGGAAGACAGAGCTGAATTCCACATCCTTCGAGTGCCAGATGAGCTTTGTGACCTGCTTCCAAAGAGTAAAGTATGGAAAAGGGGGGAAAACAACGTTACACAGGAGAAAGCTGATAAACCTCAGCCACACAGTCAAGGTTAATGCTCAGTGACAGAGCACTGATTGCCTATACCCGTCATATGATGTGATATAAACAGCACTTCACCTCTGTGGTATTCCTCCCCCAAGCCCATCTCTGACTTATCATGAGGGGGAAAAAAAAAAAAAAGGGACACTTGGATTATGAGACATTATTCAAAATGCCAGGGCTACTCAAAACCACCAAGGTCATCAAAAACAAGGGAAGTCTGAGGAGGAGATAAAGGAGGCACAGTGACTAAATATAATGTATTGCACTGGGTGATGCTGGGAAAAGAAAAAGGAACTATGCCCGGCTAGTGAAATCTGAATCAAGTACAGGACTGCCCACTGTGACAGACGCAGCACAGTAAGGTAAGAACTTGCCAGGCTGCACTTTCCTCCAAACTGCATGCCCCTGTACTCTCTGTACTACCTTCACAACCTTTCCGCAAATCTGAAACTACACTGACGTGGTCAATGAGCTAGAATCTCCTTAAGAAGAACCGTGACCAGAGAGGAGCCAAGATGGTGGAGGAGGAAGACCCTAGCTTTGCCTCATCCCTCAAACACAGCTGGATAAATATCAAGTCATGCTGGATACCCAAGAAATTGATCTGAGGCCTGGTAGAAAAGCTGCACAACTAGAGAGAGAGAGGCCACATCGTGGAAGGTAGGAGGCGCGGAGCATAATTCGGGGGGAGAAACGGATCACAGGAGCTGCAGAGAGGAGGGAGCCCTGGTCTGAGAGAGAGGCAAGAGAAAGAGGAACACACAGGGGATCACACAAGGGAAACACTTTCCTAAAGCCACTGACTGGGAAAACAAGAAGGGCTGAATTTTTAGAGATCTTAGAACCACCGGGGCTCAAAGACTGGAGTTTTAGAGGTCTGCGGTGTGGCCAGTGTGGAGCCTGGTGAGCACTGCAGAGCTCCTGTGGAGAAGGAGGGCAGAGAGCCTGGGAGCAGATCTGAGGATCCCCTGGGAAGCACGGGGAGAGATGGTTTCCCCTTCTTGGAAATATCTGGGAGAGGTGGCATTGCCTTTCCAGGGACAAGAGAGCCAGTGGGCACCATTTCCCTCCCCTGCCCCTCAGTATAGGCGCAGAGACACCTGCTAAGCGCGGCTAACCTGGACACCGGCTCTTTGCTGCACTTTCCTCCAAACTCCATGCCCCTGTACTTCGGTGTGACTGCCATTCTGGGACAAACCTGCATCAGTCCCGGCTTAGGGACACCCCCCCCCAGAGGATCAGTGTGGGCCCATGCCAGCCAAGTCCCTAAAGCTTGTGTAGTTTTAAAAAACTCAGCAGGCTTGCCTGGGAAAGAACACAGGTGTACCATGCTGCCAAGAAGGCACACTGCCTGGGCACTGACAGATGAAGGCAGGGATCTGAGGGATGCCGAAGACACATGAGGGGAGATTGCTTGCTCTTCTGGGAGGGCTTCCTGGACAGCAGTGGATGCGAACTCCCCTCTCCGGGGAGTAGGTTGAGGGGGCTTGCGCCATTTCTCTCCCCTGCTGCTCAGCATAAGCTAACTTCGGTAAGCAGCACGGCACAGTGAATGACACACTGGACCAGATGGACTTAACAGATAATATTCAGAACATTTCATCCTACAGTAGCAGAATACACATTCTTTTTGAATGCACATGGGACATTCTCCAGAACAGATCACAAATCAGGTCTAGGTCACAAATCAGGCCTCAACAAGTACAAAAAGATTGAGATCATACCATGCACATTTTCAGACCACAATGCTATGAAACTTGAAATCAACTACAAGAAAAAATTTGGAAATACCATAAATACATGGAGGTTAAAGACTATCCTACTAAAGAATAAATGGGTCAACCAGAAAATTAAAGAGGATATTTAAAAAAATACATGGAAACAAATGAAAATGAACACAACTGTTCAAAACCTTTGGGATGTAGCAAAAGTGGTCATAAGAAAGAAGTATATAGCAATACAGGCCTACCTCAACAGGTAAGAAAAATCTCAAATACACAACCTAACCTTACATCTAAAGGAGCTGGAAAAAGAACAACATATGCAGCCTAAAGCCAGCAGAAGAAGGGAAATAATAAAGAAAAGAGCAAAAAATAAATGATATAGAAACAAACAAAAACAGTAGGACAGATCAAAGAAACCAGGAAAAAATTAATTAAATTGATCAACCCCTAGCTGGACTGACCAAAAAGAAAAGAGAAAGGACCCAAATGAACAAAATCATGAATGAGAGAGGAGAGATCACAACCTACACCATAGAAATACAATTATAGGAGAATATTATGAAAAATTATATGCCAATAAATTGGGCAATCTGGAAGAAATGGATAAATTCTTAGAAACATATCAACTACCAAAACTGAAACAGGTCCAGGGCCAGATGGCTTCCTAGGGGGATTCTACCAAACATTTAAGGAAGAGTCAATACCTATTCTTCTCAAACTGTTCCAAAAAACAGAAGAGGAAGGAAAACTTCCAAATGCATTCTGTGAGGCCAGCATTACCGTGAATGCAAAACCAGACACTTAAAAAAAAATGCGGGGGGGGCGGGGTGCCTGGATGGCTCAGATGGTTAAGCGTCTGCCTTTGGCTCAGGTCATGATCCCAGGGTCCTTGGATCGAGCCCCATATCGGGCTTCCTGCTCAGCAGGGAGCCTGCTTCTCCCTCTCCCTCTGCCTGCAGCTCCCCCCTGCTTGTGCTCTGTCAAATAAAAAATAAAAAAATCTTTAAAAAAAAATAGACAAAGATCCCACTAATAAAGAGAACTACAGGTCAATATCCCTGATGAACATGGATGTAAAACGCCTCAACAACATACTAGCAAATCAAATCAAGCAGTACATTAAAAGAATCATTCACCACGATCAAATGGGATTTATTCCTGGGCTGCAAAGATGGGTCAATATTCACAAATCAAGCAATGTGACACACATTAAAAAAAGAAAGGATAAGAACCATATGATCCTCCCAATAGATGCAGAAAAAGCATTTGACAAAGTACAACACCCATTCTTGATAAAAACCCTCAATAAAGTAGGGATAGTGGGAACATACCTCAACATCATAAAGGCCATATACAAAAGACCCACAGCTAATATCATCTTCAATGGGGAAAAACTGAGTGCTTTTCCTCTACCATTAGGAACAGGACAGGGATGTCCACTCTCACCATTGCTATTTAACACAGTACTGGAAGTCCTAGCTTCAGCAATCAGACAACAAAAAGAAATGAAAGGCATCCAAATCAACAAGGAAGAGGTCAAACTTTCCTATTCACAGATGGCATGATACTCCATGTAGAAAACCCAAAAGACTCCACCAAAAAATTGCTAGAACTGATCCATGAATACAGGAAGTCACAGGATATAAAATCAATGTACAGAAATCTGTTGCATTTCCATACACCAATAATGAAGCACAGAAAGAAAAATCAAGGAATTGATCCCATTTACAACTGCATCAAAAACCCTAAGATATCTAAGAATAAACCTAACCAAAGAGGTAAAGATCTGTACTCCGAAAACTATAGAACACTTATGAAAGAAACTGAATATGATGCAATAGAAAAACATTCCATGCTCATGGTTTGGAAGAACAAATACTGTTAAAATGTCTATACTAAAAATAAATAAATAAATAAATTTCTATACTACCCAAAGCAATCTACAAATTTAAAGCAATCCCTATAAAAATATCATCAGCATTTTTCACAGAGCTAAACAAACAATCCTAAAATGTGTATGGAACCACAAAAGACCCCGAATAGCCAAAGCAGTCCTGAAAAAGAAAAGCAAAGCTGGAGGCATCACAATTCCAGGCTTCAAGCTATAATACAAAGCTGTAGATATCAAGACAGCATGGTACTGGCACAAAAACAGACATATAGATCAACGGAACAGATCACAAAACCCAAAAATCGACCCCCAATTATATGGTCAACTAATTTTCAACAAAGTAGGAAAGAATATCCACTGGAAAGAGACGGTCTCTTCAACAAATGGTGTTTGGAAAACTGGAGAGTGACATGCCTGATTGAAGAAGAATGAAACTGGACCACTTTCTTGTACCACGCACAAAATAAATTCAAAAGGGATGAAAGACCTAAATGTAAGACAGAAAACCATCAAAATCCTAGAGGAGAACCCAGGCAGCAACCTCTTTGACATCAGCCATAGCAATTTCTTACTTAGATACATCTCCAGAGGCAAGGGAAATAAAAGCAAAAATGAACTACTGGGACATCATCAAGATAAAAAGCTCATATACAGCAAAGGAAACAATAAACAAAACTAAAAGGCAACCTTTGGAATGGCAGAAGATATTTGCAAATATCAATCTAATAAAGGGTTAGTATTCAAAATCTATAAAAAAACTTATCAAACTCAACATCCAAAAAAAAAAACCAAATAATCCAGTTAAGAAATGGGCAGAAGACATGAAAAGATATTTTTCCAAAGAAGACTTAGCTAACAGACACATGAAAAGATGCTCAACATCACTCAGCATCAGGGAAATACAAATCAAAACCACAATGAGATACCACCTCACACAGGTCAGAATGGCTCACAGGAAACGAAAGATGTTGGTGAGGATGCAGAGAAAGGGGAACCCTCCTACACTGTAGGTGGGAATGCAAACTGGTATAGCCACTGTGGAAAACAGTATGGAGGTTGCTCAACAAGTAAAAAATAGAACTACCCTACTGTCCAGAAATTGCACTACTAGTTATTTAACCAAAGGATACAAAAATACTGATTTGAAGGGACACATGCACCCAGATCTTTATAGCAGCATTATCAACAATAGCCAAATTATGGAAAGAGCCCAAATATCCATCAACTGATGAATGGATAAAGAAATTGTGGTGTATATATATATACAATGGAATACTACTCAGCCATTAAAAAGAATGAAACCTTGCCATTTGCAATGACATGGATGGAGCTGGAGTGTATATGCTAAGTGAAATAAGTCAGTCTGAGAAAGACAAACACCGTATGACTTCCCTCATATGTGGAATTTAAGAAACAAAACAGATGAACAGGGAAGAAAAGATGACTAACCATAAAACAGATTCTTAATTATAGAGAACGAACTGAGGGTTGTTGGGAGGGTAGGTAGGCAGGAGGATGGATTAAATGGGTAATGGATATCAAGACACTCGGGATGAGCACTGGGTGTTACATGTAAGTGATGAATCACTAAATTCTACTCTTGAAACCTAATATTACACTATATGTTAACTAAGTGGAATTTAAATAAACTTAAAGAAAAAAAAACTATGACCAGACAGACTCAGAGGTGAATTTTATAAACAAATTTTCTGTGAAGGGAGATAAAGTTTTCACACTTTATTAAAACTGGTAAAAGATAGTGACACTATTAATCATTATAACATATCTATGTATATAAATTATGTATTATACTGAGAGTAAACACTAACAAACCTATACAAAAAGATAAGCTCAAAAACACTATAGACAAATCAAAATAGAATTCTAAAATAATGTCCAAGTAATCCACAGGACAGCAGAAAAAAGAAAATAGAGGAACAAAAAAAAGGGGGGGGGAACAAATGGCAAACCTTACTAACACATCAATTGTTATATTAAATATTAAACATATAAACACATCACTGAAAAGAAAGACTTGCAGAGTGGATTAAGGGGGGGGAAGGACCCAATAATATGCTCTCTATAAGTAACTCATTTAAAATATAAAGGTGGCTTGAACATTAAAAGGATGGAAAAACATATACCATGCAAACATTAATCAAAAGAAAGCAGATGTGGCTGTACTGTGATATTAGGAAAAAGACTTTGGGGGAAAGAAATATAAAGAACGAACATAAAGAACATAAAGAAGGAACATATAAAAACATTGAATAATAAAATAATAAATAAATAAATAATGATAAAATTACATCATTACCCATTTAACCCATCCTCCTGCCCACCTACCCTCCAACAACCCTCAGTTCGTTCTCATGTCAGGTCCTGTGGTAGGAGAAAAGCAGCCCTATGCATAGCCTCTTCAGGAAACTGAGAGGTCAGTATGGTGAAAGCATAGTACTTCCCATAGTATGGCAAAGAGAAGTACTTAAGACATGAGGCAGGAGGGTAGCCACAGCGCATCACATAGGGTTCTGCAGGAGTTTGGTTTATGACATATGTAATGCGGAATCACTAAGAATAGAAGAACTCAACAGAACAGAACTCAACCTGTGAGTCCTTACATAAAACATCAAGTGGCATAAAGTACATTTCTAGATCACTTGAGAGGATTTAATTCTGATACAGAAAAAAAGAAGAAGAAAAATGGGATGTTTGAAGCCCATACAATGTGACATGTACAGGGAGAGAATATGTATGCTGAACATGAATGGAAATGGATGAGAGGACCAAAGGATTCATGAGTCATTAAACATGCGTAAGACATCAGATCCTAAATATTCATGACACACTAAATATTAAACAACAACAAAAAAAAAACAGGAAGGACCAAATATTCAGTACAACATGCGGTTTTAGTTAAGCCACACACTGGTGACATCTACTCAGGTCCTGTGTGTTCTTGGCTGAAAAACAGAAATAAAATCCAGAATATCCAGCTTTGATAGTGAGCTTGTCAAAGCTACAGCCAGGGCCAACTGCACACGTCTCAGTGTCTCTCTTATACAGCAAATACATATTGTTGGCCTGAGATATTTTCTGCTGAAAATATCTCTAACATTTCAACTCTGAGGAGGCTGATGCAGCAGACAAGGGTGAGATATGAATACACTGTTCCCCAGGATTTGGATGCTGTGTACTTCACCTTGCTTGTACTCTACTTAATATGTGTTAATTTATCTTAACCCTTGCCTCTCACTGTGTGTGCTTAATTGATTCAACAAATTGTGTGATGTGGGATTTTTTCTATTTGACATGTGATCTTTTATGTCCAATAAACTCTTGGCTACTTTGTCTAGTACTACATTTAGAGGTGACCATTATATAAGGTAATTACCTACATGACAGTGGGTTACACAAAGATGTGTATTGTAAACCTTACACCAATCACTAAAACTGAAAATACTCAATCCAAAAGATGGCTAGAAAAGGCTAGAAAAAAGAAAGAATAGAAGGAACAATAGAAAACTAGTAGTAAGATTGTAGATTTAAATATATTAACATTGATAATTACATTGAATGAAAATATTCTAAACATCTCAAAAAGAAGATTAATATTATAAAGCTGAATAAAAACATAAGCCCCAACTACAACTCTCTTCAAGAAAATACCTCTTTGAATATAAAGGCATAGATAGGTTAAAAGTTAAGGGATAGAAAAGGATACATGCTTTACTAGTAACACTAATCTTGGAAAGCTACAGTGGTGATGGTAACATCAGACTAAGTAGTTTTCAGGATAAATAACATCATGAAGAAGAAAGAGTGGCAGCTCATAATGATAAAGAGTTCCATTCCTCAAGACCACAAATAATCCTAAATTTAATTTTTACATGGAATAACAGAGCTTCAGAACATTAAACAAAACTGATATAACAAAAAACAAAATAGCCAAAGCCAGGAGACACTCTCTTACTTTTCTCTCAATAAGTAACAGTACCCAGAAAACCAGTAAAGATATAAAAGACTGAACACCACTAACAACTAACTTGACCTAACTGACATTCATAGAATACTCCAGCCAACAATAGCTGAATACACATTCTTTACAAGTATGCAGGGACCAACTACCAAAATAGAATATACTGGGTCATAAAACAAGACTGATGAAATTACATAGCATGCAAATCATACAATGTATGTTCTCTAACTACAATATAATTAAATTGAGATCAATAAAAATATAGTAGGCCCCAAATGCCGGAAAGTTACATAAGACAGTTCTAAATAACCCATTCATCAAAGAAGAAATCACAAAGGAAATTAGAAATTACATAGAACTAAATGAAAATGGAAACAAAATATTTCAAAATTTGTGGAATGGAACTACAGCAGTGCTTGAAATTTATAGTACCAAATGATTATGTTAGAAAAACAGAGAAGTCATAAACCAATGACCTTAGCTTCTACCTTAAAAAATTAGAGTAAGAGCAAAAACTGAAACCCAAAGGAAAAAGAAGGATGTAAGAGCAGAATTAGTGAAATAGGAAAAAAAAAAGAAAAAGAAAAAAAATCAATAAAACCTAAAGCTAGTTCTTTGAGCAGGCAAAGTAAGTAAAACTCTCGTCAAGTGGATCAAGAAGAAAAAAATTCAATTTCTCATTGCCGTTCAAATAAGCAATATCAGAAATGACAGGGAGGCACCACTATATATTAAGACACTAAAAGGGTAAGAGAATATCATAAACAATTTCATGCCAATAAATCTGGTAACTTAAATGAAATATACAAATTCCTTGAAAGATATCAAGAAGAAATAAACTGAATAATCTAGTGAAAATCAACTTATATTTTAGACCCCATGCCACAAAGATAATTCTAGGCCCAAATAGTTTCACTGATAACTTTTACTAAACATTTAAGGAGAAAATAGCACCAATTCTAAAAAAAATAAAATCTATTCCAAAAAACTGAAGAGAACATGTTCCAACTCGTTCCTTGAGTCCAACATTTCTCTGATATAAAAATCAGAAAAAGATTACAAGAAAAGAAAATTTCAGAGCAATATCCTTCATGGACATAGTCACAAAAATTCTTAAAAGTTTTACTAAGTCAAATCCAACATTATATAAAAGAAATAATAGAACATAGTCACATGTGGTTTAGACTATGTGGTTTAGATCCAGGTTTAACACAAACATCAATTAATACATTTACCATATTAAAAAATTTTTTAAAGAACTATACGATCATTTTAGGATGATCTAGGATGTCTGCTTTCACCACTCTGTACAACACTGCACTGGAGGTCCTAGCCAGTGCAAAAAGGGAAGGAAAACAAAAGGCATATGGATTGTAAAAGAAAAAGTAATAGTTTTATTTACAAATGTCATGATAACTTATGTAGAAAATTCTAAAGATCCTATCATTAATCTATTAGAAATAAATAGTGAGTTTGGCTAGATTGCAGGATACAAGGTCATTACACAAAAAATCAATTCTTTTTTATATGCTAGCAATGAACAATCAGAAATGGAAGTTAAAGAATGCCACTTACCGGGGCGCCTGGGTGGCTCAGTCATTAAGCGTCTGCCTTTGGCTCGGGTCATGATCCCAGGGTCCTGGGATTGAGCCCCTGGAATCAAGCCCCACGTCTGGCTCCCTGCTCAGCAGGAAGCCTGATTTTCCCTTTCCCACTCCCCCTGCTTGTGTTCCCCCTCTCACTGTGTCTCTGTCAAAAAAATAAAATCTTAAAAAAAAAAAAAAGAATGCCACTTACAATAGCATCAAAGATACTAAATACCTAGAGCTAAATTTGAGAAAGGTTGTATATATACTCTTCCTATACAATGAAAACTACAAAACATCGCTGACAGATATCACAGAATATCCAAATAAATAGAGATATACCAAAGTCATGGATCAAAAGACACTGTTACTCAGATGTGAGTTCTCCCCAAAATCATGTATGGAGTCCATAAATCAACAGGCATTTTTGGAGAGAAATTGACAAGCTGATGCTAAAATTTCCATGTAGATGGAAATGCAAAGGACCTACATATGTAAAACAATGGAACAGAAGAGGAAGTCCAGAGATAAACTCACTCATAAATGATTAATTTTTAACCAAAAGTGTTGAAGTAATTCAACAGAGAAAGAATAATTTTTTCAGCAAATGGTGCTGGAACAATTGGATACCCTCAAGAAAGAAAATAAATCCCAACTCTCACTACACATCATACACTCAAATATATTTCAGATCTCAGTGTAAGAGCTAAAACTATCAGAGAGGGAGGCAAACCATAAGAGACCCTTAACTCTAGGAAACAAAGTTGCTGGAGGGGAGGTGGGTGGGGGGATGGGGTAACTGGGTGATGGGCATTAAAGAGGGCACTTGATGTAATGAGCACTGGGTGTTACATGCAACTGATGAGTCACTAAATTCTACCCCTGAGGGGCGCCTGGGTGGTTCAGTCGGTTAAATGGCTGCCTTCGGCTCAGGTCATGATCCTGGGGTCCTGGGATCGAGCTCCACGTCTGGCTTCCTGCTCAGCCAGGAGCCTGCTTCTCTGCCTCCCTCTGCCTGCCACTCTTAACTGCTTATGCTCTCTCTCTGTCAAATAAATAAATAAAACCTTTAAAAAAAATAAATTCTACCCCTGAAACAATACAGTATATGTTAACTTATTGAATTTAAAAACAAAACAAAACAAAAAACAAAGTAAAAGAAAGCACATGAGCAAATTTTATGAACTTGGTTTTGGCAAGTATTTCTTAAGTAGAATACAAAAAGTATCTAGTATTAAAAAGAAAAAATATTTGGACTTCATCAAAACTGAAAACTTTCAGTCTTCAGAAACTTTTGTATTCTGAATACTACTATGAAAATAAAAAGGCAAACTACACACTGCAATAAAAATACTCAGAATATACATCTGACAAAGTACTTTAGGTAGATATAAAAAAGAACTCTCAGGTTGCTGGAGTGGTGGGGGTGGGAGGGAGGGGGTGGCTGGGTGATAGACATTGGGGAGGGTACGTACTATGGTGAGCACTGTGAATTGTGTAAGACTGTTGAATCATAGACCTGTATCTCTGAAACAAATAATACATTATATGTTAAAAAAGAAAAGAAGAAAAAGATAGTAGGAAGGGAAAAATGAAGTGGGGGAAATCGGAGGGGGAGAGGAACCATGAGAGACTATGGACTGAGAAACAAACTGAGGGTTCTAGAGGGGTGGGGGATAGGGGTATGGGTTAGCCTGGTGATGGGTATTAAAGAGGGCACGTACTGAATGGAGCACTGGGTGTTATACGCAAACAATGAATCATGGAATGCTACATCAAAAACTAATGATGTAATCTTTGGTGATTAACATAACATAATAAAATTTTAAAAAGAACTCTTACAACTCAGTGACAAGAAAACAAACAATAAAAAAATGGGCAGATGATTTATATAGATAACTTGTACATATAAAAGATATATAAAGATTATATATATATATATACAGATGGCAAATAAACCCAACAAAAGTAATAAGGCAATACAAATTAAGCCACACTGATATGCTACTACAAATCCATTAGAATGTCTAAAACAAAAAAGATTAATCAAACCAAGTTTAATGAAAATGTGGAATAACTGCAACTCTCATCAGTGCTAATGGGAATCTAAGAGTACAGCCGTGTTCAAAAATGTTTTGCAGTATCTTAAAAAGTTGAACACATTTTCATGTGTCTGTTGGCCATTTGTATGTCTTCTTTGGAGAAGTGTCTGTTCATGTCTTCTGCCCATTTCTTGACGTGATTATTTGTTTTTTGGGTGTTGAGTTTTATAAGTTTTTTATAGATCTTAGATACAAGCCCTTTGTAATGTCATTTGCAAATGTCTTCTCCATTCTGTGGGTTGCCTTTTAGTTCTGTTGACTGTTTCCTTCACTGTGCAGAAGTTTTTTTATCCTGATGAAGTCCCAAAAGTTCTAGCCATCAGGGAAATACAAATCAAAACCACATCAAGATACCACCTTACACCAGTTAGAATGGCAAAAATTAACAAGGCAGGAAACAACAAATGTTGGTGAAGATGTGGAGAAAGGGGAACCCTCCTACACTGTTGGTGGGAATGCAAGTTGGTACAGCCACTCTGGAAAATAGTATGGAAGCTCAAGACGTTAAAACTAGAGCTACCCTATGACCAAGCAATTGCACTACGAGGTATTTACCCCAAAGTTACAGATGTAGTGAAAAGAAGGGCCACTTGCACCCCAGTGTTCATAGCAGCAATGTCCACAATAGCCAAACTGTGGAAGGAGACAAGATGTCCTTCAACAGATGAATGGATAAAGATGTGGTCCATATATACAACGGAATATTACTCAGCCATCAGAAAGGAAGAATACCTACTATCTGCATTGACATGGATGGATCTGGAGGAGATTACGCTAAGTGAAATAAGTCAAGCAGAGAAAGACAATTATCATATGGTTTCACTTATTTGTGGAACATAAGGAACAGCATGGAGGACATTAGGGGAAGGGCGGGAAAACTGAAGGGGGAGAAATCAGAGAGGGAGACGAACCATGAGAGGCTCTTGACTCCAGAGTTACAGTATGGAGGGGGTTGGGGGGTGGGGTAACTGGGTGATGGGTATTAAGCAGGGCACATGTTGTGATGAGCACTGGGTGTTACATGCAACTGAATCCTTGAACACTGCATCAAAAACTAATGATGTACTATATGTTGGCTAACTGAACATAATAATAAAAAGAAAAGTTAAACATACACCTATTATATACTCTACCCATTCCATTCCTAGGCATTAGCCCCAAAGTGACAACAACCCAAATGTCCATCAACAGATGAATGGATCAATAAACTGTAGTATATCCATGCAATGGATAAAGAGTATCCATGCAATGTAGAGTTCAAATGGTACAAAAATGTCTAACATAAATTGTGAAGGTCTTCCATAATATCACCCTGCGCAGCTTAACGCACATTCTTTTTTTTTTTTTTTAGATTTTATTTATTTATTTGGCAGAGAGAAAGAGAGAGAGAGAAAGAGAGCACCAGCAGGGGGAGCGGCAGGCAGAGGGAGAGGGAGAAGCAGACTCCTGGCTGAGCAGGAGTCAGACACAGGGCTTAATGCATATTCTTATTCTTTGCAATGGAACAGTACAGGGCAGGAAAAACAAATGAACTATTGATACATACTACAACACTGATGAACTCAAAATAAATTTGCTCAGTGAAAGAAGCCAGGTCCATAAAAGTCCATATCTTATTACTTATTTATATAAAATTCTATGTGAAACTATCATGTGAAAGCTAATCTATAGTGACTGAAAGCAAATTAATAGTTGCCTGGGACAGGAAATATAGAGGGATGGATTACAAATAGGAATGCAAAATTTTAGGGGTATGATGGATATGTTCATTATCTTGATTGAACATACATATTTAAAAACTCATCAAATTGCACATGCTAAATATATGCAGCCAATTGTATGCCCATACAGACAATAAACGATATGTAGAGATCCAGTGAATGAATCATAAATATAATATTTCAAGTCACCATAATGACGAATTACACCAACAAACAGTGTCGGAACAACAACTCAGTAATGGAGAAAGGGAGGTGTGGGGAAGAGAGAAGAGGTGGATTTGAACTTTCTTATAACAAAGTTATTTTAGAGCAAAGATTTAAAATTCAATCGTGACACCATAAATGTACAGAATAAAAGATTAATATTATATAAACTTGTTGAGGAGAAGTCCTTATTCAAGCATGCTGGAAAACACAGAAGCTATAAGAAAGGAAAGAAAAGAAGGAAAGGAAAGGAAAGGAAAGGAAAGGAAAGGAAAAAGGAAAGGGAAGGAAAGGAAAGGGAAAGGGAAAGGGAAAGGGAAAGGGAAGGGAAGGGAAGGGAAGGGAAGGGAAGGGAAGGGAAGGGAA
>NW_027397063.1:138332252-138439011 GCF_003265705.2 Callorhinus ursinus | reverse complement strand
GGGAAGGGAAGGGAAGGGAAGGGAAGGGAAGGGAAGGGAAGGGAAGGAAAGGAAAGGAAAGGAAAGGAAAAAGGAAAGGAAAGGAAAGGAAAGGAAAGGAAAAAGGAAAAGAAAAAGGAAAGGAAAAGGGAAAGGAAAAAGGAAAGGAAAGGAAAGGAAAAAGGAAAGGAAAAAGGAAAGGAAAGGAAAGGAAAAAGGAAAGGGAAAGGGAAAGGAAAGGAAAGGAAAGGAAAGGAAAGGAAAGGAAAGGAAAAAGGAAAGGAAAGGGAAAGGAAAGGAAAGGAAAGGAAAGGAAGGAGAGAAGGAAGGAGAGGAGAGAGAAAGGAAGAGAGAGAAAGGAAGAGAAAGAGAGAAAGAGAAGAAAGAGAAGAGAAAGAAAGAGAGAAAGAGAGAGAGAGAAAGAGAGAGAGAAAGAGAGAGAGAGAGAGAGAAAGAGAAAGAGAGAGAAAGAGAGAGAAAAGAGAGAAAAGAGAGAAAAGAGAAGAAAGAGAAGAAAGAGAAGAAAGAGAAGAAAGAGAAGAAAGAGAAGAAAGAAAGAAAGAAAGAAAGAAAGAAAGAAAGAAAGAAAGAAAGAAAGGGCACCTGGGTGGCTCAGTTGGTTAAGCGTCTGCCTTCTGTGGGTAGTGATCAGTGGGTCCTGGGATCTACCTGCGTGGGGCTCCCTGCTCAGCGGGGAGTCTGCTTCTCCCTCTCCCTCTCCCTCTCCCCCTCCCCTTCCCCGTGCTAACAAGCTCTTTCTCTAATAAAATCTTTTTAAAAAAAAAAAGATCTATTTGACAGATATTAAAAAGCAAACCAGTAAAAACACAAACAACAGACAACTGAATGATACTCAGTGGGAGCATGGCACAGTTGGTACTATTTTATACCACTACTGTGTGGGAAATTTTATATTAACATTTTTGAGAGTAACATAAAATACAAAAGATGCATATACTTTGGCATAACAATTCGACTTTTAAGAATTAAGAGAAACTCACAAAGGTGCAAAGATATAGCAAAGATGTTCTGTTCAATGTTGCTCATATTAGCAAAAAGGTAAGGGAAAAAACTTTAAGTGTCCATCAGTGGGGATTGGCTAAATGTTGTTAATACAATGAACTATGGCCATGAAATAGAACAAATAATACATATGTGCACACATATACACACTTTTGCCATGGACACTATACAGTAAGGCAGATACAAAATAGAATATTTAGTATGGTTCTGTTTTTGATTTAAAAAAAAAAAGAGAGAGAGATATAAGGGGCGTCTGGGTGGCTCAGTCGTTAAATGTCTGCCTTCGGCTCAGGTCATGATCCCGGGGTCCTGGGATCAAGCCCCACATCGGGCTCCCTGCTCGGTGGGAAGCCTGCTTCTCCCTCTCCCACTCCCCCTGCTTGAGTTCCCTCTCTCACTGTGTCTCTCTGTCAAATAAATAAATAAAATCTTAAAAAAAAGAGAGAGATAATATATGGGTGGAAAAGAATAAGACTATGCATTAAGCTGTACAGTGTGATATTATGGAAGATCTTCACATTCTATGTTAGACATTTCTGCACTGTGTGAACTCTTTACAAGTAGGCACTGATTTTGTTACCAGAAAAAAATAAACGTAAAAATCCTATGTAATAATTTGCCCTTACTGGCTTCTCCTCAGTCTTTCTCTAATTTGGTGCCTCTAATAAATCCAAAATGCAATTTCACTTGCTAGTGCTATTTAAAAAGCTTTCCTTTCCCCATAAATCTGTAAACTGCTTCAGTCCATCAGATTTCCTGGCTCAGTCTGAAAATCCTTTGCAGCTCTGGGTAAGCGTATAAATTCTGCTCTTTCTTGCTCATCCAAGAAAACAAACACAAAGAGCATCAAAAGCAAATGCTAATAGATGTTTGTGGCTTTAATCAAAACTTGTAACTTTTTGCTGACATTTCCACTTTCTTAAAAAGTGGGTATTCTCAATCGTTTTGTTCATGAATAAACTTTATCGAATCCTACATTATTGAAGAAGTTTAAGAAAAAGTAGCATTTAGTGGTTACTTATGGAGAATGAGCAATCACTGATTTTACACTAGGCCCTTCCAATAAGTCTTTGTATTTACCACAAGTCATTCCACCCTGTTCCCATCTATCAGAGGGGCCTAAATACAAACATTTTGGAGTCACGAGACTGGGCAACGCCTGATGACGACCGCAGGCACTTTATTTTTTAACAGAAGCCTGAACCCAAAGGTGGCCAATGGCCAAGGAATGGGCATCCCCAGACAGTCGAGAGTCAGGAAACCAGTAAAATCAAATGGTGTCACCAGCCAAGGACAAAAGTCAGGGGAGCTACGACCAAATTGCCTTTCGTGAGTACATCACTTGGAGAACACTGGCCCATCTTACTATTTCATCTTCCCACCACCATCAAGGGGAGAAAGATCAGCTGGTGACCCCAGTCTAGGAAAGAAGGATCTAAGTATAACAGCCATGCCTTACCTCCCTCACTTGTTCACAAATGAATCGATACATACTGAAAGGCAAAAAGCAGGAAGGCAATGTTCTGGGTGCAAATGAGGTTGTACACAGCGGGGGTTCTTCCCTAAGTGAAACTCACAGTGTAACTGAGGATACAAGATGTAGGAAATCACCTTCTACAGCTCTTATCCAACAGAAATAGAATGCAAACCACATGTTTTAAATGTTCTGGAAGCCACCATAAACAAAAAGAAACAGACAAAATTAATTGAATGATACTTCACTTAGCCCAATATATCCAAAATATTAACATATAGTCAATATAAGAAAATTAATCAGCTACTTTTTTTTTTTTTTTTTTTTTTTGGAAATCCGGTATCTGACACTTGGAGCACATCTCCGTTCAATGCTCTGCGTGGCTACTGGCTAGTGTAGTGTGCCCTAGCTTACCCTCACTCTCTTTGCAAGTCTAATTCCACAACCAATTAAGAGTAAAAACCAAAAAATGCAAAAGCTACACTCCTGGGAAGTACATATCACTTGTCAATTTCTATGCTTTTTAACTAGACTGTCTCCTTAGAGAGAAGGAAGAAGGAATACTGCTTCCTCAAAGTGAAGCCCAGGACCTAGAGCAGAACTAACTAGAAACAAGAATGATGAGGATAAAACCCAGGATTATCCCATTGGCTCGGAAGAGGCCATATGTAACACATTCCCAATGTGTGCCCTGTGACTGGCCAAAGATATCCTCAGTTCTACTTTAGCATTTTCTTCAGTGGACACAACATGTGGTTTTTATGGTAATAAAGTCCATCTTCTTTCAAACCAACTGGGTTAATTATGCAGAAACTAGTTATGCTTTACACCAAGTTTGCTGATATACATTTATTTTATTTAGCTTCAACACATTTACTTGGCTAACCAGATAACGGGATGCTGATCAGATAAATTCAGTAGCGATATGGGCAACTTCACTACATTTAATCCAGCATCAACAGATTACACCCTAGCCCTAGAGAGCTATTTTGCAAATACAAACTGATGACATAAGCTACCAAGAGCAGATCCATGCATATCTATTTCCTCTCCCTCACAAAAAAACCACATCAAAGTATATACTTTAATGACAGTGTGTATTGTGTATAAAATCATCTTGTATACAATAGCAGTTGGGTTATACAGCTCCATTCTGCAATCTACAGAAATCCTGAATAGGTATTCGTGTAGGTTGAAGAAACAGATTTCTCTTACATCCAGTAAGTCCTCTTTTATAACTTTGAAAGGATCTTCCTAAGTCAAGCATTTTGAAATTTTAATCATATCTTATTTGCTACTTTAGAAATTCATGCCCATGTGCACAGCAGAATCATATTAATGGCATATTGGACACAAGTGTGCAGATTCTTAATCTTATAAGGAACTTGTCATTTTAACATAAAAGAACCAATTCATATCAGATGAGTTGCAACTAGGAAAGAGCAAAGTAATTTTAAAAGCCTAATGAATGCACAGGACTGAAAACATTCCTTAAATATAACGTGGCTGCCAATCTGTACTATGTTGGTGTCTCCATGATTAAATCCTTTAGGCTCCAAGGGTCCATAAAGAGACTTTTTTCTAAAGATACCAATGACTTGAAAGATTTACTCAAGCTTGCTTCAGCTGCTATCCTCAAGATTGTTAAAACAATATAATTGTCAAACTAGTGTATTGCTAATCCCATTTTTATTGTTAACATTTGCCACTGAAATTGCTCTTTAATTGTTTTGGAACAGACACATAAAATATCATGACAGTGATATTTTGGCACATGTTGGAAAATCTGCCATGAATAAAGATTTTTTTTCCAATAAAATGCAGTTTGCCTATATTACTTGATATCAAAATGATTTACTGAAGTAGGCCAAAGCATAAACCACTAAAATAAAATGAAGAGAGATTAGAGTTATAGCAAAATCCAAAGGCTGATTCATCCAAATTCATACTTAAGACACATTTAAAAGCAACTTCTATTCTTTGGAAAGTGGCAAAGGGGAAGAAGAAGAATGCCTTCCATCCTGCTCCGCAGGCAACTCTGCACTCGAAACCAAGCCACTGGGTCCTTCTGATGGCTCCTGTTCTTAGGAACCCGCATTTGTTACACAGATCCAGACTGCCTTAGCATGCTAGACCCTGAAGACTGTGCATAGGAATCCATTTAGCTTTATCCCACGTACACTGCCTGAGCCTCCAGTCCCCACTCAACACAGCTGCCTTGCAAGGCCAAGGAAAAGGCAGTGTCCTCACCCAGGTGGGCCTGCAGCTGCTTTTTTGTAAGCAATCAGCTACCTGGCTTTCCCCACCTCTTGGCCTGCCAAGAGCTGGGGCACCTGCAGCTGGATCTCAGGATTAAAAACATTCTGCCTGCTCTCTGGCCTGAATGTGGTGTTAGAACTCCTGGGCCCTTAGCTCAAACCTCTGAGACTGGCCCTGTGTTTTATGACTCCTTCCCCACTCTCCCTGTGGCTGATTTCAAAAGCCTCACTGATGGAGACTGGCAGAGAACTCACTGAATCCAGCCCTCAACCAGTCTCAAGTTTTCTGTATAATCCCATGACCCTAAACCTGATTCTCTCCAAGTCCCAACCTCTGGCTGAGCAGCCTACCTCCTCAGTGCACACAGCTAGAGGCTCCAAAAGATTTTCTTTTTTCTAAGTAAAGGATACTATCTGATTTTGAAAAAGCATCAATTATGTGCAAAGCCAAACAAATATGAAACCACCACAATATAAAGCCTGCAGGATCTGTGCCCAAACTACCCTCCAGCCTCACTCCCTGCATTTCTCCATGGATTCTGGTCCAGGCACAGCTAAGTTCTCACCATCTCCCATGCTGGAATGCCCCCTCTCCTCATGGCAACTCCCTCAAGGCCACGTTCAAAGGTTACTTCTTCTGTGAGACTCCTCTCCTTGCAATGAGGGGTGGGTCCCTTCCACCCCTGGGATCCCCAGCATTCTCTCCCTCTCTCCATAAAGCTCCTATACTACTGTGTGATTATGTGCCTGCACATCATTCTTCCTGTATTTTGAATCCAGAGGGCCCAGACGGTTAGTCATGCAGACAGGAGGGAGCACTGTGCTCCTGAGTGGGCAATTACAACTGGAGATTTGGCTTTTTTTCAAAATAATAAAAACTACTTCCAGTTGGTTATATCTTTAACCAGTTGTAGTTTTTTGATATAGTTGACACACAATGTTAGTTTCAGGTGTACAACACAGTGATTTGACCAGTCTGTACATTATCTTCTGCTCTTCAACATACAACACTATTGCAATACTATTGACTAGATTCCTTAGGCTGTCTGCGCCTTTTATTCTCATTCCTTCTTCATTCCATAACTGGAAGGCTGTACCACCCAATTCCCTTTCACTCATCTTGCCCAACCCCCTCACCCCTGGCAACCATCAGTTTGTCTTCTGTATTTATAGATCTGATTCTGCTTTTTGTTTTTTCACTGGTTTTGGTTTTTAGATTCCACAAAGTGAAATCATATGATATTTGTCTTTCTCTGACTTATTTCACTTAGCATAATATCGTTTAGTTCCACCCATGTTGTTGCAGATGACAAGATTCATCCTTTCTATGGCTGAGTAATAGTCCTGTGTGTGTGTGTGTGTGTGTGTGTGTGTGTGTGTGTGTGTGTGTGTGTACGCGCTCATTATCCGTTCATCTATCACTTGACACTTGGGTTGCTTCTGTATCTTGGTTATTATAAATAATGCTTCAATAAATATAGGGGTGCATGTATCTTTTCAAAGTGTTTTCTTTTTCTTTGGGTAAATACCAATTAGTGGAATTACTGGATCATATGGTATTTCTATTGTTAATTTTGTGAGGAATCTCTATACTGTTTTCCACAGTGGCTGCACCAATTTACATTTCCACCAACAGTGCATGAAGCTTCCTTTTTCTCCACATCTTGCCAACACATTTCTTTTCATTCCTGATGTTCTGACAGGTGTGAAGTGTGGTTTTGTGGTTTTGATTTGCATTTCCCTCATTACTAATGATCTTTTCATGTGTCTGTTGGCCATCTGTATATCTTCTTTGGAGAAATGTCTGTTCAGGTCCTCTCCCCATTTTTTTAAATTGGATTGTTTGTTTTTTTGGTGTTGAGTTGTATGAGTTCTTTATCTATTTTGAGTATTAACCCCTTAGCAGATATATGATTTGCAAATATCTTCTCCCTTTCAGTAGGTTGCCTTTCTGTTTTGTTGGTGGTTTCTTTTGTTGTGCAAAGCTTTTTATTTTGGTGTAGTCCCAGGAGTTTATTTTTGCTTTTGATTCACTTGCTTGAGAAGACAAATCCAGAAAAATGTTGCTATGGCTGATGTCAGAGAAATTACTGCCTGTGTTCTCCTCTAAGAGTTTTATGGTTTCAAGTCTCACAGGTCTTTCATCCATTTTGAGTTTATTTTTGTGGATGGTGTATGAAGCAGTCCAGTTTCATTCCTCTGCATGTAGCTGTCCAGTTTTCCCAACACCATTTGCTGAAGAGACTGTTTTTTCTCCATTGTATGTTCTTGCCTCTCTTGTCATAGATTGACCATAAAAACATGGATTTATTTCTGGGCTTTCTATACTGTTCCATTAATCTATGTGTCTATTTTTATGAGAGTACCAGACTGTTTTGATTACTACAGCTTTGTACTATATCTTGGCCAGCTGGATCCATACTTAAATCTCTTTGTTCTACCTGCTTAAGATTTGTACATGGCTGTTTTATATAAACGGCATCAAATTCACAGGTTGTTTCTTTCATCTTCACTTCCCTCCAGGCCCACAGAAAAGACACAGAAACTGCCTGAAATTCCTGCCCATCAGAAGAGAAACATTTGCTTTCTTACTGAAAAACATGTAGGAGAGGAAGCACTGCTGGTAAGAGCACATTGTATGAGGATCTCTAGAAAAGGAGGAAGTTATAAAGCCTGTATCAGTCTTTCAGTATATCAAAAGAAGCTGGAAAACAGTTATGGGCAAAGAGGAGAGAAAAAAGTCATAAGGAGGACACAGTGGACCACCAGCTTTTGTTTTAGTGGGTGGCTAGAAGACAAGTAGTAGCCAATATGCAGGACTCTGTACAATCTTTTCATTATGTCTTTATTATTATTATGTTAATCACCATACATCATTAGTTTTTGATGTAGTGTTCCATGATTCATTGTTTGTGCATAACACCCAGTGCTCCACGCAATAACGTGCCCTCCTTAATACCCCTCACCGGGCTAACCCATCCCCCTGACATCCCTCCCCTCTAGAACCCTCAGTTTGTTTCTCAGAGTCCATAGTCTCTCATGGTACATCTCCCCTTCCGATTTTCCCTTCATTTTTCCCTTCCTTCTCCTAATGTCCTCCATGCTATTCCTTATGTTCCACAAATAAGTGAAACCATATGATAATTGTCTTTCTCTGCTTGACTTATTTCACTCAGCATAATCTCCTCCAGTCCCATCCATGTCGATGCAAATGGTGGGTATCCATCCTTTCTGATGGCTGAGTAATATTCCATTGTATATATGGACCACATCTTCTTTATCCATTCGTCTGTTGAAGGGCATCTTGGCTCCTTCCACAGTTTGACTCTTGTGGACATTGCTGCTATGAACACTGGGGTGCATGTGGCCCTTCTTTTCACTACATCTGTATCTTTGGGATAAATACCCAGTCGTGCAATTGCTGGGTCATAAGGTAGCTCTATCTTTAACTTTTTGAGGAACCTCCACACTGTTTTCCAAAGTGGCTGTACCAACTTGCATTCCCACCAACAGTGTAAGAGGGTTCCCCTTTCTCCACATCCTCTCCAACATATGTTGTTTCCTGCCCTGTTAATTTTTGCCATTCTAACTGATGTAAGGTGGTATCTCAATGTGGTTTTGATTTGAATTTCCCTGATGGCTAGTGATGTTCAACATTTTTTCATGTGTCTGTTAGCCATTTGTATGAGATCTTCTTTGGAGAAGTGTCTGTTCATGTCTTCTGCCCATTTTTTGACTTGATTATCTGTTTTTTGGGTGTTGAGTTTGAGAAGTTCTTTATAGATCTTGGATATCAGCCCTTTGTCTGTAGTGTCATTTGCAAAAACCTTCTCCCATTCTGTGGGTTGGCTCTTTGTTTTGTTGACTGTTTCCCTTGCTGTGCAGAAGCTTTTTATCTTGATGAAGTCCCAAAGTTCATTTTCGCTTTCGTTTCCCTTGCCTTTGGAGACATGTCTTGAGAGAAGTTGCTGTGGCCGATGTCGAAGAGGTTACTGCCTATGTTCTCCTTTAAGATTATGATGGATTCCTGTCTCACATTGAGGTCTTTCATCCATTTAGAGTTTATATTTGTGTATGGTGTAAGAGAAAGATCAAGTTTCATTCTTCTGTATATAGCTGCCCAGAGCAGCTATACTTTCAACGCCATCCCAATCAAAATACCAATGGCATTTTTCAAAGTGCTGGAACAAACAATCCTAAAATTTGTATGGAACCAGAAAAGACCCCAAATCACCAAGGAAATGTTGAAAAAGAAAAACAAAGCTGGGGCATCATGTTGCCTGATTTCAAGCTTTATTACAAAGCTGTGATCACCAAGACAGCATGGTACTGGCACAAAAACAGACCGATAGATCAATGGAACATAATAGAGAGCCCAGATATGGACCCTCAACTCTATGGTCAACTAATCTTCGACAAAGCAGGAAAAAATATCCAATGGAAAAAAAGACAGTCTCTTCAATAAATGTAGATGGGGTAAAATTGGACAGCTATATACAGAAGAACAAAACTCGACCATTCTCTTACATCATTATGTCTTTTCTGAGCAAACTGTTGCCAAGAAGCTGCTACATGTATGTAGACGCCACACAGGCCCTTGAGCTTAGAAACCAAACCTCACTGAAGTATATACTGTGTTTCCCTGAAACTAGGAATCCCTCAGTTCTAAGATGTACCATTATTTTCTTAAGCCCTAAGAAAGAAAAATGCTGCCAATTAAACTATGACATGATTTCTTATTACTTAGAAAGTTCATTTTATGTTTATTGAAAGAGCTCTTTTAGACATATTCAGACATATATTTTTATAATGCATCACTCTTGGGCACTTATAAAAAGAAAAATAAAAGCGAAATGAATTGGTTAAGGCAATGACAACCAGGTCACCTGGCTGAAAGCAATCATAAAATGTCACTGATTTGGAAAGTACATCCCAGTTTCAGAAATGTTAAAATCTGAAAGAAAAAAAAAAAAGTACATCATAGAATCACTAAAATGCTATATCATGTCTTGCTCAGTGACAAAAATTTAGAAAGGACAAGGTAATTGTTCACAGGATAACTGCTACAAAGACATTTCACTGATTAAAAAATGTATTTATACAGAGGGAAAAAGTTGAGATTATTCAACTCAAGAAAGACAAAAGTAGAAAAGGGATTTAATAATGTTCTTCAAGGACATCAAAGTCCTGTCCCCTAAAAGCAGTGATTTCCAACATTTTTTTTTTTTTTTTTTTTTTTTTTAGCAGCAGGACCTCTTTTTGAAATATTATCATAGAAGAAACCTGAGTATGGAGCTGTTCTGGTTAGAGGAAAAGCATCATCCCAGACATGCCTGGGAGGTCACAGGGCTCAGGACTGGCTGAGATCCTCACTTGGACAGTAGACATCACCTCTACCCATGCTATGACAGCTCCAATACATGAAAAAGGTCTAAATCATGGCATTAATCAATTAAACATTCACTGTGGTTTGTAAGATATGAAGCCATTCGGGTGCCTGGGTGGCTCAGTCGATTAAGCATTTGCCTTCAGCTCAGGTCATGATCCCAGGTCCTGGGATCAAGCCACTCATCGGGCTCCCTGCTCAGCGGGGAGTCTGCTTCTCCCTCTGCCCCTCGCCCCACCACCGCTCATGTGCATGCTCACGCACGTGCTCTCTCTCCCTCTCTCTCTTGCACAAAAATAAAAATCTTTTAAAAATAAGATATGAAACCTTTCTAGGTGGTCATTATACAAAGATTAATCAAGCACAGATTTTGGTAACCTTCAAGAAGGAATTTCCTATGTACAAGATTTGAGACCCTGAAGTGATTGCCAAAGGACAGGATGAAAACTTTTCATCAGTCACAAAAGGAGCTGTACTGACCCGAACAGGTTAGAAACGTTCCTGCCACAGCAGGGCAATGAGTCACATCCCCCCCCCCCCCCCCCCCCCTTAAGGCCTGTTCGAGCTCTAGAGAGCTCTCCATGTCTTCAACGCTGGTCTCCTCAAATGCAAGCCTGATGTGGCTGGGTTTGGACAGCTTTGGCTCTTGCCCCATGCCCAACGAAACCCAAAGCAGGCAGTTTACTGCACCCCCTGAACTCCAAAACAAATCCAATGCTGCAACAAATTAGCAAGTCACATATACCCTTATTGAAGATGGGGAGACACACAGGCCACTTGGCAAAGCTTAAAATCCCCATTCGACAGCTATCTCCGTGTGCCTTCCTCCCATTTTCTCTATTTCTTCTCCCACTATTGCTTATAAAATCCCCTTACTATTCAAAGCAATTCAATCCAGCCTCCAACTTTGTACAGGCCCCAGCATGGCAGCTCTGTGCCATCTTGTCACTGGAGCATGCTTTGGGAATAGCACCCACTGCCACCTCTTGTCCCCATCCAAACCACATAGCTCAGCAAACCCAACCCACTCTCCTGGAAGGAAAAGGTTCACCTTGCAGCTAAGAAAAATAATGTTTTCACCATTTAGCCATATCAACACACAAACAACTTGTATATTAATATTTTAGGATGATTAAAGAAAGCTAATTTTCCATGGGTACAGTTATCAGACTAGGGTTATTGCTCCATTGAAGACCAAGGTAGGTTAGGCTGAGCTGGCTGGGGACGTGTCCCCTCCTTTGTCCATTATGCTGTCACTTACCTATGTAGGGCAGGTTTTTAGTGAAGGGGGATAGCCAACCCAGGTACAAGAGAACATTTCTTCAGCTAAGGGCACTCTGTTGCTCTCAGCACCAACTCAACTTCCAGCCTACTTCTCAAACCTGCCTAAAGGCAGGAATTAGTAGGGATTTATCAGAAGTGAGAAAAGTCAACCCGGCAATCCCATTTCACTCTCTACACATAGGAACCATAGAAGAAAGGTTTCCTTTAACAAATGGTTTTCAATGGAGTAGCATTCTATGAATAGAAAAAAATGATGTATGGAAGTTAAGCTATTCCACATTCGGAAGAACATAACCTTCTGGCCATAGGCACAAAACTGCTGATCTGACCCATTGACTACCAAGTCAGGGGGCTTCATACTGAGCATCAGAAAATTCACACCAAAGTGTAGTGATCATCCCTCTGCCCTTCCTCCACAAACCAATCTCAAATGAACGATGTATAAAAAGAGGGCAGGTCATTAAGCGGTGTCCCCTACCATTTCAGAGCTGGACAAGGTCCAGATAGAGAAACTGAGGCCCAATAAGGTGAAGTGAGATGATGAAGGGCACAGAATCCTTCTGGACAGAGTCAGGGTTTGAACCCAACCCCACGACATGGTCAAAACCTTAAAATGTTTTAAATGTCACTCGAATTTCAGAGACAAGTTTCCCTTCTTACCAGAATTACTTCAAAAATGAGTGGGATCAGTTTGCTCTCTTCCACAAGTCTGTTAAAAAAAAAATAAAAGAAGCACACATTAGATAACTCATATTTAAACTGCCCTGATCAGGAGCACCACAGCCCCATGTTTTATTGCTTAAATTCTGTGACCGAGAAATAGATGATTAAATACTCATTTTTAACACATTGAACTACATCTATTAAATACAAGAAATATGGGGCTCTTTTCAAGTGACTCTTAGCTTAGCCTTATTGATCTGTAGCAAGTATAATCTCAAATAGGTTGACATTTATAAATATAAAAATTAAAATTCACAATTATTATAGACTATGAGAATAGGCAATGCCAGCTGAAACCATGTGACCAGCCCTCACTGCACAGTTACATTCTAAGCATGCCACATGTAATCTCTCATTTATGCCTCATTAGCTATCTTCTCAGCATTATGAATGTATAATGATTTTTAATCTGTTACTTTAAAAAAAAAGAAAAGTAGACCCCAATCACCCAATAGACTTTGGGAATTTTCCCTCACCAAAACTAGTTATGAATTATTATCTATTGTGACAAGATTTTTTTTCATGCCATGTAAGAGAAAATAGCCTCAACCGTTCTTTTTTTTTTTTAGCCTCAACCATTCTTACTAAAAACAATACCTCAGTCTCTAAATATTCCTTCAGTCCAGGGCAGTCAGTCTGTTTCTGTAAAGGGTCAGATGGCAAAGATTTCAGGCTTTGGTGGGCCACACAGTCTCTATAGCAACTACTTAACTCTGTCATTATAATGTAAAAGCAGGCATAAATTATACATAAATGAATAGGCATGGCTGTGTTCCAATAAAATTTTATTTACAAAAACAGGTATATGCCATATTTGGCCCATAAGCTATCATTTGCTGATTCCTGATTCCGTTTTAAAAATAAATCAGATTCCTTCATTTTATTAGCGTTGACTTTGTATGATAAATGACAGCACTTAAGACAAGCATGCTGCCTTCATTGTGGGCATTAGAGTTTGTCTATTTCACAGAAAATGCCAGGTGGATAGGAAGGGAATTCATCATCTGGCCTCCCTAGAGCTTGTCTGTCTACAATAATACAGTGATAAAAGAAAAGCCTACGAGACTTGCCAAAAAGAGATCACAGTGTTTATAATAATAATAATATATATATATAATAACACATATAAATATGTGTTAAGGGAAAGTGAAGTACAGAAAGGAGTCCCAAAGAATGGAGCGAGCATTTAGAAAGCCCCTCAGTATCTAGCAGAAATAAATGTGATTATTTTTGTAGTTTTACTATATCAGGGGATAAGGTTTTGACTACAAATATTAAATTTATTTATTCACTTTCTTGGGCAACTGAAGGCTCAGACGTGAAGCCGAAGCTCCTTACACCATGTCTCAGCAGGATGCAAAATGCACAGACCCAAGACCAAGCATGACCTCAAGCCAGCACTTTTCCAGGCTTCTTCCTCAGCTCCCAAGATGTTGACCATCCCTTTCCCTAAACTGATCTTTTTAAATTTTTATGATATATACTCTCATGAGGCCTGGGCTGAAATAGCCAAGCACATATATCTGAGAGTTGCCCTAGTACCCAAGCCAAGAAAGTTACAGGGGCATGGACTCCACTTCTCCAATGGTACCCAGAGGTGAGAGCTGCTTCTTCTACACTCTCCCCCAACATTCAGATCCAGAAGCATCCACCCACAACATCAGTGTCCTCATGACAGTATTTTTAAATATACTCTACTGCTAGGACATGCCTACAGAAACTACTGTACTTCATTCTGATGAATTACAACTAGTCCTTCTCCAGGCTTCTGCACGAGGAGCGGGCTGGCCTGGATGCCCTCTTCAGGCCCCTTCAACTCCCAGTTCTAGCATGCCAGGCGTCACATTTTTCTGAATACCAACCATAACAATTGTTGTTCCCTGACTGGACGGACATGATTCAGAACTACGTCTGGGAAATTAAAAGGGAGCTCGAGCTAAATAAAAGCACTTTTAGTTAAAGACAAAAACAAAAACAAAAAAAACCCCACAACATTTCTATGACATTTTCTGTAACTCATGAACTAAACATAAATTCAAAAAAAACAAAAAACAAAAAAACAAAAACCACCTCTAAAGCAAGTACAGAACAAGGGTGGCCGCAAATGTTTATGACAATCTCAGGTGGTGTTTTTCCAGACTGTGGGAAGTGGCCAATAAGTGCACAATGACATGAGTTCACTGGGTATTGACTAGCATTTTCTTTTTTAAGATTTATTCATGAGAGAGAGAGAGAGAGAGCAGAGACAGAGAGAGACAGACAGACAGAGAGAGAACGCACATGAGCAGTGGGGAGGGGCAGAGGGAGAGGGAGAAGCAGGTTCCCCCCTGAGCAGGGAGCCCGCCGCTCAATCCCAGGACCCTGGGATCATGACCTGAGCTGAAGGCAGACGCTCAACCGAGTGAGCCACCCAGGCGCCCTGACTAGCATCTTCTTAATTAAAAATAATAAAATAGAGAATATCCAAAGCTGTCACACACAGTATGGTCCCATACATTTTTGTTTCAGTTTTAGGCCTATAGATTCATACTGGGTTGTGACGTAAAATGCATTTTTCTTATGTGGGTCATAGTTAGACATCTGAAATCCAGAGATTTTAGATTGCTTTAGAGACAATATTTGCCTTCCATCTGCTCTTAAACTTTGATTTTTAAAAATCTGTCTCCTTATTTTAACCACCTCCTCTCATACCACTATAGGCCCAATTAGTGGCTCGGGTCTCCAGTGATCAAGCCCTTGATGTGCTCTGAGTAACACAGCAATCTTCTCAGAGCTCTCTTCCTTTGATTTGTACTCTGGAGAGCAGCCCCGGCGCTCAGGCCTCTGTAGACCAGGGAGGACAAGGCTTACCTCCAAAGAAAGCTGATGTGGCTGAATCTCAGGGAATTGTTCAGGCAGTAAGTCTTAAATCATCAGAGTTGACTTTTGCAAAAGGTTATCTTATTTTTGGGTTCTGTTCAGTGGTTGGCCACCATGATTTTAACATTTTTTTTAAAAGATTTTATTTATTTATTTGACAGAGAGAGACACAGCGAGAGCAGGAACACAAGCAGGGGGAGTGGGAGGGGGAGAAGCAGGCTTCCTGCCGAGTGGGGAGCCCGATGCGGGGCTCGATCCCAGGACCCTGGGATCATGACCCGAGCCGAAGGCAGACGCTTAACGACTGAGCCACCCAGGCGCCCCAATGATTTTAAATCACCAGTATCATTTTACTACATGAGCCTGTTATATCCTCCAGTCTAAAATAATAAAATTTCTATGGTCTATGGACAGCCTGAAGGACAGGAAGTAAAAAGATTTATCTGGATTTTTTTTAAAACCAAAAACAAACAAAAAGAGATCTTTCTGAAATTATCCCTAATCTTCAAAGGACTGTGAAGATATTAACTACATCACAGTATACTTTTCTTTATGTTAACCATCCAAGCACAGTGTTTTTAAGTAATTCCAGATGAAAACTGAAATATACTGCCCTCTGCAAATGTAGTTCATAAGACCACTTGTTATTGTTGTGGTTTTTTTTTTTTTTCAGGGGGAGGTCTTCTTTGTTTTGTTTCTTCCCCTTAACAGTAAAATTTAATAATAGATTGTATGTGGTTAAAGAGTTTTCCTTACAAAATTTTCATTCAGAAGATTTACTGGAATTTTCTCTATCTGTGGTTTATATTATTAACAAAGGGTGCTGTTTGAATTAGAAAATTTTGAATAAACTTAGGAACATCTTTAGGATACATTATTTGGCATTCTAACTCCCTCCTGTGCCTAAAGTAATTGTCACCCTTAGTGTTGGGAAACATTGTAAAGATTTTTTTTTTTATTATTTATTTGAGAAAGAACGCACATCAGTGGGGGGGGGTAGTAGAGGGAGGAGGAGAAGCAGACCCCCCACTGAGCAGGGGCTGGATCCCAGGACCCTGGGATCATGACCTGAGCCAAAGGCAGACGCTTAACCAACTGAGCCACCCAGGCGCCCCAGTTTTGGGAAACTTTTTAAAAGTTTTATTTACTGATGCTTGACAATTCAGACTAAATATAAAGTCTAGCAACAGTTAGATATAAATGACTAAATGCAATTTAGGTAGGAAAAGTAGGAATAGGGAGATTCCTCTGCTTCTGTTCAGAAAGCTACAGAAGTGAGTTGGGCTTAATTTCAAACCATTGTTAACATTTTTTTAACTTTCCTTTGAAACATAAAGACAATCTTGGGATGAACCAAGAACAAGAATTAAAAGTAACTAAATAAAGTCCCTTGACCTACCCTACCATACTGCTATGTATTCAGAGAAAAGAGGAGCCAGAGGAGGAGGTCCAAGGAGGAGAAGCAAAGGATCTCTGTCTGCTCTGGGCTCAGGTTTGCAAGACAAAGAAAGCAGTCCCAACAGTGATTAAATGGATCGAAGGAGACACCAGGTTTGGTCATGGAGCTGCACAGTCATATTTGCTTGCTTGCTTACTTGCTTGAAGTTTTTATCTGCCCACATAGGTAGAGACAATATGCACGAAGCAAGCACCAGAAGTCAAGAGCCTCCATCTCTGCAGTCGGCCCTATCCATCAGGAACACTGTCCGTCCCCCCCAAGGGCTTTTCCATCTACTGTGTTGCATTTCAACAAGCCATATAGATCTTAATTAGTGCTGGAGATTTTTTTTTTCCTGAAAACTAACTCCGTACTCAAATTTGACTAACCCTATTGAGCATTTGCCATGGGCTAACCTTATGAACTCAAAATCTGTGACTTCAAACTTGAGAGTCAAGTGGCTTCAGAGACACACGGAACAGCATACAGAGTTAAGTTCTAGCACAGATTAGGGAACCGACCCGGGGAAAACCTAGTGAGCCCAGACTGGGGAGAAGAGGTGTTCATGAGCACGGAAAGAATTGAGCAGGAGGAATGGTACAATCGGAGTAGCGAAAGGACAACGTGAAAGATGGAGAAGAATGACGCAACCTTGAACACCATGCCAAGAAGTCTGGGCTTTACCTACAGGTTACAGGGAGTTTATGAAGGATTTTAAGCAGAAGAATGACACAGTAGGATTTGCTGTTCAAACTCCAATCTGACAGTAATGTGAAAAATGACCAGGGGAAGGAGTATAGTCCAGAACATTCCCTCTCAAAGAATGGTCTGCAGACCAGAGCCAGCCTGCAAACTGTCACAGGTCTGCGACAAGACAACTACCCAAATTTGAAAGATTAAGTTTCTAATCTGTTGGGTCTAATGATAAGAAATTTGAATTTTGCAGCAGTTTAAAACTCGACCCCACCAAAATATGATGAAAAACGGGATATTTGCATAGCCTCAAAATAGTTCCCCACAAAGAAATGTACAGTGGAGAAACGTGGCAGATACCACCTTAACCAATGGAGCACGTTCCTGAGCCAAAGGCAGATGCTTAACCAACTGAGCCACCCAGGCATCCCAGGGGCTGTGTTTTCAACCACATTCTTATTGTTGATAGAATTCAGTTCCTTAGGGGCACCTGGGTGGCTCAATCGTTAAGCGTCTCCCTTCGGCTCAGGTCGTGATCCCAAGGTCCTGGGACTGAGCCCCACATCAGGCTCCCTGCGCCGCGGGAAGCCTGCTTCTCCCTCTCCCGTTCCCTCTGCTTGTGTTCCCTCTCTCGCTGTGTCTCTCTCTGTCAAATAAATAAATAAAATCTTAAAAAAAAAAAAAATTCAGTTCCTTGCAGTTGTAGGACTGATATTCCTCTTTCCTTGTTGGCGACCAGCCACGGGTCCCTCTCAGATCCTACAGGCCACTCAGATTCCTTGGCACATGGACCCCTCTATCTGCAAAACCAGAAAAGAGGACTCTCCTCCATGTCAAATCCTTCTCGAGCTTCAAATCTCTTTGACTTTCTAGTCTCTCTACCTCTAGGCCAAATTTAAATGACTCCTGTGATGAGTAAAGCCCACCTGGATGATTTCCATATTTTAAGGTCAACTAGTTTGGGACCTTAATTACATCTGCAATGTCCCTTCACAGCAGCACTAAATTACTGTTTCACTGAGTAACTGGGAGAAGGTATGTATACACCTGCTGGGAATCTTTTTTTTTTTTTTTTTAAGATTTTATTTATTTGAGAGAGAGAGAATGAGAGACAGAGAGCACGAGAGGGAAGAGGGTCAGAGGGAGAAGCAGACTCCCCGCTGAGCAGGGAGCCCGATGTGGGACTCGATCCCGGGACTTCGGGATCATGACCTGAGCCCAAGGCAGTCGCTTAACCAACTGAGCCACCCAGGCGCCCGGAATCTTTTTTTTTTTTTAAGATTTTATTTATTTGACAGAGAGAGACACAGCGAGAGAGGGAACACAAGCAGGGGGAGTGGGAGAGGGAGAAGCAGGCCTCCCCCCGAACAAGGAGCCTGATGCGGGGCTCGATCCCAGGACCCTGGGATCATGACCTGAGCTGAAGGCAGACGCTTAATGACTGAGCCACCCAGGCGCCCCACCCGTTGGGAATCTTGAAGTCCACCAGGAAATTCCATCCACTCCAACCTCACCTCATCCTTGTCTCTTTTTTAAGGAATAATTCATATTTAGGTCTTTGAATAAGCTGCTTCTGGTCAACTTTTGTAGAAGCACTAAATAGATGCTAGACTTTTTAAAACTTCAACAATGCTGGATAGGAGTTTTAGAGTTACTATTTGTTTGTAACTGAACACTAGACTACAAACAAAGCTTTTTCATTTCTTTTGACTTACATAATTTGCCAGTCTAGTGGACCAATACCAGTCATTTTAAATTAAAAAAAAAAATCTCTAACATCAAGCTGAATTTCAAATTATTGGTCCAGTGAATCAGCTTCAAAAAGAAATGGTTTTATAAAGTGTAGCTATGGCATGATATTATGTCTAGCCTGAAAGCAAGAATATTTATAATGTTTCTCCTTGAAATGTTTGCCCTTGCCTGCAATGCTTGCTAATCCTCTTGCACAGAACTGCAGAAGTCTTACCAATAGAGGTATACATCTAAGGAGAGATTTTTCACAAGAAAAGGGCAGGGTTGAAATTTTAACAGCTCTAGCACAGATCATTTTTAGATCTGGCCATTTTACAAGGATCTACAGAGTCCTTCGTATGGGCAACTCTTCCTTGAAGAAGTTTATACCCCAATGGGCAAAAAACATATACAATATAAAAATAACTTAATTCAACTTATAAAGCTAACTGCTTCATTTGTTGAGAAAGTCTCAGAATTGAGTTAGAATACAAGGCTATACCAGAATGACCTCCCATGTGCAGAATCTCCCATTGCCCCAGGGAGCATGAAAAAGATATGAATTTCAGTAAGAAACTATGGCTAAGCAAAAAGCAAGTGTCTTCCAATAGAAAGGAGATTTATATATAAATTTTAAAATTGTATGTTACATTAGCCAACTCGCAAAATGCTTTTGTACCCATTACCTCACCAGATACCCAATACAGGCCTGTGATGACCCTCATCCGTTGAACAAAGCCCCAGTCTGTTTCTATCACAGAAAGTACAGAAGGTTAAGACAGAAGAGCCGGGCTCCAGATCTTCCTGACTCCTTCTTACTCTGGCCACTATAAGGTGCCTGAAAGTCACATTTTGTCCAGGGCTTTATACTCACTGTCCCTGCACAGGCAACAACATTCTTGTTCACCAACCAAAGGTTTTGGCCCCTTGTTCCCACATCCTTTCTGTTCTGCCTAGGTCCTAGGCCCTTACCCTCTGTCTTTCTGAACCCTAATAATTCTTTGAATCCTTGGCACTCTCCCCAAGACATGATTCTATGCTGGTCACACAGCTCTACATTCACACTCCAGGTAAGAAGTATGTTGCTTCTTGCACCAGAGCAGGGAGGGGACTGAACCAAAGGAAAAACAAAACAAAACAAAACAAAAAACAAAAAGCACCATCAGTAAGACAAGTAAGATAAAGGACTGGCAGGGGCACAAAGCAGAGACAAGTCCCTCAGAGAACCCCCAGATTTCACACGTGGCCGGCATCTCCTTTTCCCCTACAGACAAGAGCCTGACACTAGGGAAGAGCAATTGTGTACGAGATAATCCTTAAATTCTTTTCAATTTAATGAACCTGCTTATATTCCATGATCCCTTTTTGTCCTGTTGTGCAATGAAATGCAAGAGAATTTTTTTTTTTAATCTACTTGAAGTCAGGCTAAGATCTGTCTCTCTTCTCTTTCACTAACTCATTAACATCTACTGAGTACCCACTACGTGCCATACATTGAGCTAAGTTAGAGCTACATCAAGTATTATAGTGCTAAGACAGATGTCTACAAAGGGTACAGAAGGGGGGCTCCTGGCTGGCTCAGTTGGTAAAGCAAGCGACTCTTGATCTCGGGGTTGTAAATTTGGAGCCCCACATGGGGTGTAGAGATTACTTAAAAATAAAATCTTAAAAAAGAAAAAAAGAAGGAGTACAGAAGGGACAACAGAAATACAGTTGACCCTTGAATAACACAGCAGGCAGGGGCACTGACCCCCTGCATAATTGAAAAATCCATGTGTAACAATTTTAACTCCCCCAAAACTTAACCACTAATAGCCTACCGTCGATCTGAAGTCTTGCTGATAACATAAACAGCCCATTACCACATACTTTGTATGTTATATGATTATATATTATATTCTTACAATAAAGCAAGCTAGAGGGAAAAAATGTTAAGGAAAGCATAAGGAAGAGAAAATACATTTACAATACTGTACTGTATATATTGGAAAAAAATCCGCATATGAGTGGGCCTATGCAGTTCAAACCCATGTTGTTCAAGGGTCAGCTCTAGTCTTTTCTGTCTGAGGAGCATAACAAAGGCTTCAAAGTGAAGGCAGCAATGACGACAGGAGTAAACACACAGTTACTGTGCGGAACATGGTTGCCAAGGCTGTACATGTGGTAGCTCATTGGATTCTAACAAAGAAAATGAAAATCCTAGGAGTCAGGGCATATGATGATGATGATGATTTTTTTTCTTCACATGAGAAGCTGAGATACGAGGAAGTCCAGCAGTCAAGTGACAAGGAGGGGGCGGAGATACAGACGCAGGCAGCTCAGATTACATCCCACAGTACAGGTATTGCCTGAGCTGAACCTTGAAAGAGGATTAGGTTATTGACAGGCTGAGAATGGATGAAGCGAGGGGGCGGGGGGGCAGGGGACAGGCTGGGATGAATTATGTCCTGGGCAATGCGAACAGCATGACAAAGAGCAAAATCGGAATGGGCTCATTATAGGCAGTGAAAAGCAAGTGAACAGGCACATTTGTTGGAGTAGTAGAAGTAAAGGGAAGATAATAAAAGATCAGGCTAGAGGAATAAAGCAGGGCAGATCACGAGAGATCTTATCAGCCATGCTGAGGAGCTTAAACCTTATCCTCTGGATGGGGATTGCTAAACTCCACCTGAAGGCCAAACCCTGCTGGTCACCTATTATTTCTATGGCCCACAAGCTATGAATGGTTGTTGCATTTCTAAATGGTTGGGGAAAAAAAATCAAAAGAATATTTCATGACATATGAAATTGCATGAAATTCAAATTTCAGTTTTCGTAAATAAAGTTTAACTGAAACACAGCCATGCTCATTCATTTACACACTATCTCTGGCTGCTTTTATACTGCAAAGCCAGGGCTGAGTAGCTGCAACAGAGCCCATATGGCTGGCAATGACTGAAATATTTACTATCTGGTCTTTTAGAGAAAGTTTGCCAAGCTCTACTCTAGGTAACTAGGAGCTGCTAAGGGGCTGATGAAAATGATGATGCAAAATGATGTCATTGCCAGCTTTATATTTTTACAGTGATTATTCAGGTTATAGTGAGGAAGATGGATGGAAATAAAAAGGATTGGGAACAGGAAGATCAGTTAGCTGACAGTGACTACTCTCAAAATAAGCGGTGATAAGCACCAATGCAGGCAGAAATGGGAAAAGAAAAATGAGGAAGATCAATAAGGTTGTATCAATAGGATTTCAAAATCTACTGGATGCAGGAGAGGAAGAGGAAGGAAGAAATACAGAATGACTCCAGGTGCCTGATCTGTACCCCCTCGGGCCACCATCATGCCCACCACCAGAACAATCCCCATCACAGCACGCAACCTCACAGGAACTCCTATGCATCATGCACTGGGTGTAATCGGTGCTTTACCTCTCACCTAATCCTTACCATGATGTGGGAATGAGCCACCTTGTTCTACAGAGAAGAAAACTAACAATGAACCCTATCCAAGGTAACATAACTAATTAATTTCTGAGTTCCCGATATTAACTGCTCTAAGATACTATAATATATAGAGGGAAAACCTCCTTTGGATAAGAAAATGAATTAAGTTCTGAAAGATGAGGGACAAGTCGACTGAGGGCAGAAACCCAAGGCACACCAACATTTAAAGAGTTGGTAAGGGAAAAAAACCACCGAGTGGTGTCAAGGTCCACAGAACACAGGAAGCAAGGATGTCAGTGGGGTGGAATGGAAGAGAGTCAAAAAGAACACCTGAACACCCTGCTCAATCTCCTGGATGTTCAGATCTTAGGTGCAGTCCCAGTTTCTATAAGTTATACTTGTATTATATGGAGAAACTCCCCAAGCTCACTTCAGGAGTTGTTTCTAAGAGCCATACGTGATACCACGGTACTAACAAGCAAACAAAACAGAGCAATGATCAACTTGAAGCCACTGAACCAAAGGCTACCTCACTGACCCTCAAAACCACAAGATGGGTGATGGATTATCATTAATGTTAATGTTTCGTAAGAACCACCAGCCTGAGGACGCCTGGGTGGCTCAGTTGGTTAAGCGGCTGCCTTCAGCTCAGGTCATGATCCTGGGGTCCTGGGATCGAGTCCGCGTCTGACACCCTGCTCAGCGGGGAGTCTGCTTCTCCCCCTTCCTCTGACTTCCCCCTGCTCATGCTTGCTCTCTCTCTCTCTCTCTCTCTCAAATAAATAAAATCTTTTTTAAAAAAAAAGACTATATGAGTGTGTTTTTTAACAAATAAGTGTTTTTTCCTGATTATAGAAAATAATTATTAAAAATCACATTAAAAATAGGCAAGATCTGAATAGATATATTTCCAGAGAAACATACAGATGGCCAACAGGTACATGAAAAGATGCTCAAAATCATTAATCATCAGGGAAATGCAAATCAAAACCACGATGAAATATCACCTCACACCTGTTAGAAGGACTTACCAAAAAGACTAGAAATAACAAATGTTGGTAAAGATGTAGAAAAAAGAGTACCCTTTTTCTTCATCTTTTTGAGGAACCTCCATACTGTTTTCCAGAGTGGTTACACCAGCTTGCATTGCCACCAACAGCGTAGGAGGGTTCCCCTTTCTCCGCATCCCCGCCAACATCTGTCATTTCCTGACTTGTTAATTTTAGCCATTCTGACTGGTGTGAGGTGATAATCTCATCGAGGTTTTGATGTGGATTTCCCTGATGCCGAGCGATGTGGAGCACTTTTTCATGTGTCTGTTGGCCATTAGGATGTCTTCTTTGGAAAAATGTCTGTTCATGTCTTCTGCCCACTCTTTGATTGGATCATTTGTTCTTTGGGTGTTGAGTTTCAGAAGTTATTTATAGATTTTGGATACAAGCCCTTTATCTGATATGTCATTTGCAAATATCTTCTCCCATTCTGTCGGTTGTCTTTTGGTTTTGTGGACTGTTTCTTTTGCTGTGCCAAAGGTTTTTATCTTGATGAAGTCCCAATAGTTCATTTTTGCCCTGGCTTCCCTTGCCTTTGGAGATGTTTCTAGGAAGAAGTTGCTGCGGCTGAGGTCAAAGAGGTTGCTGCCTGTGTTCTCCTTTAGCATTTTGATGGACTCCTGTCTCACATTTAGGTCTTTCAACCATTTGGAGTCTATTTTTGTGTGTGGTGTAAGGAAACGGTCCAGTTTCATTCTTCTGCATGTGGCTGTCCAATTTTCCCAAGACCATTTGTTGAAGAGACTGTCTTTTTTCCATTGGACATTCTTTCTTGCTTTGTCAAAGATTAGTTGACCATAGAGTCTGTTGATCAGAATATAAATTGGTACAGCCATTGTGGAAAACAATATAGAGGTTCCTTGAAAATTAAAAATAGGACTACCATATGATTCAACAATTCCACTTATGGGTATTTATCCAAAGAAAACAAAAGCATTAATTTTAAAAGATATATGCACCCTCATGTTCACTGCAACATTCTTTACAAAAGCCAAGATATAGAAGCAGCCCAAGTGTCCATCAATAAGTGAATGGACAAAGAAGATGTGGTGTATGTATATACACAGTGCTATATTATGCAGCCATTTAAAAAAATTAAAATCCTCCCATTTCCAACAAGATGGATGAACCTAAAAGGCATTACGGTAAGTGAAATAAGGCAAAGACAATTAATATATGATCTCACTTAAATGTAGAATTTAAACAAAACAAATCAACAAACCAAACAAAACCAAGCTCACAGATACAGAGGAAAGACTGGTAGTTGCCAGAGGCGAGGGCTGGGTGGGTACGGAAGAAATGTGTGAACTGTTTTGATGTTTTTCTTATAGTTTAAATAAACTGAATATAAATAAACAAATGAAGAAAGAACAAGGTAGGAGAATATACTCTACCAGTTACCAACACTTATTATAAAACTGCACTAACACAGAGCGTGGTATTAGTTTACAACCTCCCACAAATCAAATTAGAATGGATGGGGAAAAAAATCTTCATTTTATAGACCTATTTATATAAAATTATTTATATAAAATCTAGAAATACAGAAGCATAAAATATAGTATTTTACGGACTGTTACCTTTGGGAAAAATAGAAAAACATTACAAAGAAAATAATGCAATCCCAGTGCTATAAGAAAATCATTAATAAGTTCTAATGCTTTATTTACTTGTCTTTCTCTATTCATACAAGGCATAGGATCCACCTCACCTGGAAAATCACAGCTACCATTTCTTGTGCATGTACTCTGTCCCTTGCACGGCCACGCCTCATTTAATGTCTAATGACACTTACAGAGGAAGACACCGAAGCATAGGCTGGTGAGCAATTTTCTTGCAGCCACTCACAAGCCAGGAATGGATCTGGGATAAGAACGGGAATCTGCCTGATTAAAGGTAGATTACATCCAAATAGGGGGTAGGAGAAAATGGTCAACTCATACCACATATATTAGGGCTTATTTTTTTTTCTTTTTTTTTTAATGAGATAGAGAGAGAGCATGAGAGGGGAAAGGGTCAGAGGGAGAAGCAGACTCCCCGCTGAGCAGGGAGCCCAATGCGGGACTCGATCCCGGGACTCCAGGATCATGACCCGAGCCGAAGGCAGTCGCCCAACCAACTGAGCCACCCAGGCGCCCCTATATTAGGGCTTATTAAAAACATTTTCCCATGTCATTTAATATTCATTTAAAATATGACTTCTTGTACCTTCATAGTTTTCTAACCTACAAGGTATTTAGCTAATCATCTATGGATGGATCCTTGTTTTCCACTCTTTACTAGTATTCACTAGGGGAAAAAAAAAACCCAAACGTAGTGGTTAAGGGATCATTTCAAAGGAGTTTAAATCCTCACTCAATAGTCCTAGCTCTGTGCTCCTGAGTAAGTACATCAACTCCAAGCTTATTTTCTTTGTATGTAGTACCACTGCCTAGTTCATTTCGTGAAGCTGAAGAGTAAATACAGTTGTGCACATGAAGCATCCAGCACTGTCTGGAACATAAGCAGCTCTCTTTGAAGACAGATACTAGCTATCTTTACTTTTGTTGTTGTTGTTGTTGTTTTATGAGAGAGAGAGAGGGAGAGAGCCCAAGAGTGAGTGGGGAGGGGAGGGACAGAGGGAGAAGGAGAGAGAGAATTTTAAGCAGGCTCCATGCCTAGTGCAGAGCCTGACGGGGGGCTCACCATGGGGCTCGATCCCATGACCCTGAGACCATGACCTGGGCTGAAATCAACAGTCAGATGCTTAAAAGACTGAGCGACCCAGGTGCCCCAACTTTCACTGTTGTTTTAAATAATGTATTAATGGACATTCTTGTATACAAATATTTGTGTATATCTTTTGTGTGTGTGTGTGTGTGTGTGTGTTTTGTGTATATCTTTCACTATTTTCTTAAGATATGTTCCTAGAAGTGTAATCAAAGGACATTTAAGGTTTAACACATACTGACAGTCTGCATGTCACAAAAGATGTACTAATGTATGAAAGTGCAAGTTTCACTAGACTCTCAACCAGAGCTGTTAAAAAAAAAAAAAAACTCTGCCAATTTGACTTTTTATTATCTCGACGGAATTTTCTTGACTACTAATTTAGGGTTATTCTTTTCATATTTATTGTTAGGAACGCCCTTCTCATGCCCTTTATCCGTTTTCCCTTTGGGCTACCCTACTTTAGAATTTCAAAATAACTAATGAAGTCTGTCCCTAAAAGCTGACCATTTTGTTTACGTTGTAACAGTTGGGTAAGCTGGGTTTATGACTTCAAGCAGACAGAAGAAATGCACACACACAAAATGGTACATTTTGAGGATATGAGGTGTCTCAGAGGCATTTACCTCATTGAAGAGTCATGGTTAGTCTCCTTCACTGCCTGGGGTTTTTTTTCCTATGTAATACTCTATGACAAAGAATCCTAAGTGATAACACATGCTCAAGATGGTAATAAAACTGTGCCAGGAAAGTCACAGAACATTTGAAACTCAGACCACTGTTTAGTCTGGCAGCTCTCGTGCTCTTTAATTATATCACAAAGGCCCCTTCTGTACAGCAAACACTGTAATATATTCTGACCAATAACTGTCATCACATCAAATTAGAAGACTTGATAAGGAGGAGGATTTGGTGTTGAGAGTCTGTGCTTTATGCCTCATGTTACATTCCATTCAGTTGGGCTTCGCTTTGTTCTATGGAGTTGACAGCGACAGGTGTACTCAATATATTCACAGATAATGCATGGCTTTATCAAGAGTAGATAAACAACGCCAAAAATGAGTCTGTAGCACACATACCGTACTATTTCTAAAATGGTAAATTACCTTGCAAAATCACCAAAAGAGAGTGCAAACATTGAAACAGAACTCTGATGCTAAAATCAGCCAAATAGTACCAAAGGATTTATTCCTTCAGACTTTAGAAGGTACACTGATCATACCAGGAAACTTTCTTTAGCTATTATTTCTATGCTAGAATGCCACAATGGTCTTTCTGGCTATAAAAACCAAACAAATAAAGGCTTGTAAATTAACTCTATAATTCAAAAAGAGACCCAATAACCATATAAAGACAAAATGTAAGAGCACCGTGGAAATCCTTTACAGCAATACAATGGTATTTTTGCCCTTTGCCACTGTTTTCAGTGTTGCACATTTTAACACCATCAGAAGCAAAATAAATCTGTTTTACAGGTACAAAATAACCAAACGGCATTAACTGATGAGTCAAAAATCAAAGAAGTCATTAAGGAAAGTTGGAAACTCCCACAAAGCAAAGATAAATAAATATATCAGTCAAAATAAACATACCTGACATTAATATTCTAGTCCAAGGCAACTGGCTCAACTGTCATCTCTACACATTTCTTAATGAAGCGATAAAATAAAAATGTTCGTCTGATGTTAAACAGATAAGTAATTTAAAGACCATTCCTTTTAAATCCTGAAGATAATGATGCCTATGGTGGCTGGATGCAGAAATGGAAACCTGTTTACAGTGGCAGAAAATAAAGTCAATTGCTTTGATGCCACCCACACCCAACGTGTACATGAGAAGCCAAGTACTGCCCTGAAGGGTATCCATGTTTCGGTGGCTAATGGCCTTGAGAGCTTGTGACGGTCGGGTTTTCGCAACGCCACCATAACAGCCATCTCCTCGTGGGCCCTGCGACTCCCACCCTGCACCATCATTTCTGCTGGCACACCAGCCAGACCTTTCACCTCCCCACTGAATTAGCTGGAAAAGCTCACTGCGCACAAACGCACACCACACTGTCTGCACAAGCCCCATAGAAAGGTTGCTCTAAACAACTCAAGTCACTTCTCGGTAATTCCAAGGCAACTGAAGAGCCTGCTGCCGAACCGGGCCCAACACTTAATGGCGCAGGTGTGTGATTTAGCCCTGGCATTTACCTCACGCTCTGACAGCCCAGGCCAGACCTCCTGCCTTCAGGGAACGATGGTATTTGAGCACTATGATTGTCACATTGCTGCCATGCACCTCCGTGATGGCCACAGAGTCTGCAGAACAGTCTCCGGCTTTGTCTGGAGGTCCAGCAAGCCTAGGGCTGTTGACAGTGAGGAACTGAGGAGAAGATGATTAGGGATGTGTGGGCTGCATGCACTGCCCACTCGTCGAGGGCTCCAGCCAGCTTCGCTAGGAAACACGTGGAGAATCACAGCCCCAAAGTCTAGCCCCCGAGGCGTAAGTTTGAGCAAATAATGAGCAGGTGATAAAATATGGCCAAGGGCTTGGTACACCTGAGATGTAACCCACATTCTGGGTGTATATATATGTAGCAAGGAACCTGGATGACACTCACTTTAAGCAGGAGTTCAAAGAGAACAGGTAGGAATGCTCCAATAATCTACACAACCCTTAACTTATAAAAACCGCTGCTCCTGAAGCCTACAATACCCAGGGTAACACCTACCTCTCTAAGAAGGGTTCCAGAGATGACTGAGACCCCCAAAAAGATGAGTCCCTCTGTCCTATCTGAAAGGGCTAAAAATAAACAGTAATTCCAAACAGGCTTAAAGGGTTTATTAAGAAAAACATAATACTTTTTTCTACAGGGAAAATAATTATTATCTAATTATTTTTAAAGGCAAGTATGAAAAGAGGAACTCATAAAAATAATGCTCACCACAATAATGATCACCATTTTTCAGTGACCACAATACCATTTTTACTATCTGTCTTAAAGGAGGAAACAAAGGATAGTAACAAATGACAAGAGCCCCAAATAGAAACACATAAACAAGTCTTCAGTACAGTGCTGGTATTGTTTTCATAAATATTCTATAAATGGGAATATATAATCTAGTTTCCAATTATCTAAATAGAAATGCAATACCTTGACCTCACAATTCATTGACCTCATGGTTTCCAAACACTTTTCTTATCCCATCCTCACGCACCCTGTTTCTACAGGTTTAGGACCACTAATGGCAATCTGCACTTCAAAAGTCTCACTGCAAGCTTCCCAAAGGCAGAACACCACTTACTACGCAGTTTGATGGTCCCTCCATGCGTGCAGGGGTTCCTACACTTCTCCCTTAGGTAATACTGCAGGGGACACCCCCTAGGGGACAAGATGTCTGCCTAGCAAACCACTCCTTGCCCTCTTGCTTCATCGGTTTTACCCTTCCTCCAAGATCAAGAGTTGGGCAACTTTTCTAGAAAAGGATCAGAAGTAAATACTTTTGGCTTTGCAAGCCATGTGGTCTCTTTCACAATGACTCAGCTGTGCCACTGTAATGCAAAAGCAGCCACAGACCATAAACAAATTCAAGTGGCTGTGTTTGAGAACATTATTTTGACAAAAGCAGGTAGGCTGGATTTGGTCCATAAACTGTAGGTAATCAACCTCTGTACTAGATCATTCTCATCAACATAAAAATGTCTCTCAAATATTGCTCGTTCTGAAAGAAAGAAGAAATGTTTGTGACCCCATTTCTCCTTCCAGCTCCCCGTTTTTCAGCTCTCCCTTAGAGGAAAAGTCTTTCTAGATTTATTGAGGTTCCCTGTCTCCACCTCATCATTCGCTCCTCAATGAACCCCACTAGGTTTTTGCCCCACCCGCCAGTGGAAATAACCCCTCAAGAAGTTACTCCTGTTGCCACTATAATGGTTACTTCTCCATCCTCATCTTCCAGACACTCTCAGGAGCATCTGACGCTGTGAGTACTCTCCTCCTCTGAAAGACCCTGAAAATCAGAGGCTTCTTTACTTATGAAGCTAGCACCCACACAGCCAGTCAACTTCACCACCTTCCCAGGGAAGCTCTGAGCACCCTCTTGATAATAGCTGACCCAAGCCCATCACTCCCCATTCTCTAACCCTGTTTTCTGTTCTTTACACCACTAACTGAAATTCAGATTTTTTATCAATTTCCTCGTTTATTGTCTATGATCCCCATGGAATCATAAGCTTCATGAAAACCAGGACCGTGTCTGTTCTATCTCAGTAAACACAACTCTTTGTGGGGTGACTCAAGGAATGAATAAATAATATTAACTTCTCTTGCAAGTAGAAAACTATCAAAGCTGACTCTGCCCTGAAGGTCCATAATTCTATGATGGAAATAAACAGCAAAATTTTAAGAGCTTCTGTGAAAAACCGAAAGGAAGCAAATGAATTCTCATGGGCAAGTAAGAAAATACTTCAAGGGAAAATGTTAGGTATCAATTTGTTAAAGATGATGATATCTCTGAACATTTATTTAAATATAGAAGGAAGGAACTGTGAATTATTGTTGATTGGAGCCCCCAAAATGCCAGGGGCCTCTCTGACTAAACACTTCCACTAAAAGCTGGCTTCTGACGTGACATGCAGTGAGCGGCTCAACTCTGGGGACCATGGGGCCAGAGACACCAACATGTAGGACTCCCAGCCAGGTGCTGCCTGCCACTCCCTAAGGAAAGCTGTCACCAGGCCCACATGAGTCAAAAGAGGAAAACTGAAATAACCAAGCATATACGCTGCTATGAAAATATTCAAAGAGGGCGGGGCAAGATGAGGGAGGAGTAGGAGACCTGGATTTCGTCTGGTCTCAGGAATTCAGCTGAATAGGGATCAAACCATTCTGAACACCTACGAACTCAACAGGAGACCAAAGAAGAGAGAAGCAACAACTCTCTGAACAGAAAAGTGACCACTTTCTGGAAGGTAGGACGTGCGGAGAAGTGAATCCGAGGTGATATTCGGGAGGATAGATGGCGGGGGAGGGGGCCTCCGTCGGCCGCTTCTGGCAAGTCATAGAGCCACAGAGCACAAAATCGGAAAGAAGTCCGTTCCGCTGAGGGACCTCGCTCCAGTGGCTAAGAAGGGGGGTGGAACCCTCGCAAGACAGTGTGGTCTCAGGACCCTCGGGGTCACAGAAAGACCAGGGGTGCCTGAGTGCAGGAGGGCTCCCAGGTATTGGAGCGGGGAAGCCGGCTGCAGAGACGGAGCTGAGGCGCGGGCTCGCAGCTCGGGGTGGACATAAACTGTGATCCGCGGCTCAGTCCGGCCACTGCTCCTCCAGCAGGGACCCAACAAGCGGCAGAACCCCCGACTCTGCTTCCTCCCCCAAGGGGAAGCCGCACGGGAGCGCACCGCAGGGATCTGCTGGGTTTGGAGACTCCACACGGGGTCGGGTGCGAGAGACAGAAACGCTCGTTCACCGGCCGGGCAAGCACAGAGTGCGGCCAGAAACCGGGGACACGGGAGTGACTAACTGCTATTTTCTGGGGGTGCACTGAGAAGCGGGGCCCCGAGTTCTCGCCTCCTCCAGGGCAGAGACTGGGAGGCCTCCATCTTTACTCTCGTTCTCCAAAGCTGTACGGAAAGCTGGCAGGGAACAAAAGCTCCTGAGACCAAACCCGAGCAGATTGCTTACCCCTGACCGACAAGGGCGGGGCAATTCCGCCTCCCACAAAGACATTTGGGATCCACCGCAACAGGTCCTCGCCCAGAAGATCAGCACGAACAGCCAGCCAAGATCAAGTTTACCGATCAAGGAGAATGGGAGAACTCCAGCGCTAGGAGAATACTGCACATAGAATTCATGGCTTTTTTACCATGATACATTAGTCTTTCAAAGTTAATTATTTTTCACTGTTTTTTTGAATTTTTCTTTTTCCCTATTTTAATCAACAACTTATCAATCCCTTTTTTAAAAAAACAATTTTTCATTTTTAGAGCCAAATTCTATCCCTTAATAGTAGTTACCCTTATTTTTGGCATATATATATAAGTTGTTCTCTCTTTAAATTGTGAGATACAGTTTCTTCTAACAGATCAAAATATACCCTAAATCACTAGTGTATGGCTTTGTTCTAGTCTCCTGCCTGATCACATTCTCTCATTTTTTTTTTTAAATCTTCTTCTTTCTTTTTTTCAAACAACTTACCAATTCCTTTTATAAAATCTTTTATAATTTTCATCTTTACACTCATCTTCCATCCCTTCATTGTATCACCCCTTATTTTGTACATATATGTCTGTCTTTCTTTAAAAATTTTTAGGAGGCACTTTCTTCTAACAGACCAAAATACACCCAAATTCTAGTGTATGGCACTGATCTATGAACGAGCCTGATCATATTTGATCATGTTCTGTTTTTGTTTTGTTCTGTTTTTGTTGGTTTTTATCTTTTTCTTTATCTTTTTATTTTCTCTTTCTTTTTTCTTTCCCTTTCTTTTCCCCTGGTTTCAGGTCTTTTCTGATTTGTTTAGAGTATATTTGCTGGGGACGTTGTTAACGTCTTAGCATTTTCTTCTCTCATTCATCTATTCTCCTTTAGACAAAATGACAAGACGGAAAAAAATCACCTCAGCAAAAAGAACAAGATGTAGTACCGTCTGCCAAGAACCTACTCAATACAGACATTAGTACGATGTCAGACCTACAGTTCAGAACCATGATCTTAAAGATACTAGATGGGATTGAAAAAAGCATGGAAATTATTAGAGAAACCCTTCCTAGAGAAATAAAAGAACTAAAATCTAACCAAGTCGAAATCAAAAAGGCTATTAACGAGGTGCAATCAAAAATGGGGGCACTAACTGCTAGGATAAATGAGGCAGAAGAGAGAATTAGCGATATAGAAGACCAAATGATGGAAAATAAAGAAGCTGAGAAAAAGAGATAAACAACTACTGGATCACGAGGGCAGAATTCGAGAGAGAAGCGATACGATAAGACGAAACAACATTAGAAGAATTGGGATCCCAGAAGAAGAAGAACGAGAGAGAGAGGCAGAAGGTATATTGGAGCAAATTATAGCAGAGAACTTCCCTAATGTGGGGAAGGAAACAGGCATCAAAATCCAGGAGGCACAGAGAACCCCTCTCAAAATCAATAAAAATAGGTCAACACCCCGACATCTAATAGTAAAACTTACGAGTCTCAGAGACAAAGAGACAATCCTGAAAGCAGCTTAGGAGAAGAGATATGTGACCTATAATGGTAGAAACATTAGATTGGCAACAGACCTCTCCACAGAGACCTGGCAGGCCAGAAAGGACTGGCATGATATCTTCAGAGCACTAAATGAGAAAAATATGCAGCCAAGAATACTATATCCAGCTAGGCTGTCATTGAAAATAGAAGGAGAGATAAAACTCTTCCAGGACAAACAAAAACTAAAGGAATTTGCAAACATGAAACCAGCCTTCCAAGAAATATTGAAAGGGGTCCTCTAAGCAAAGAGAGAGCCTAAAAGCAGCATAGACCAGAAAGGAACACAGACACTATACAGTAACAGTCACCTTACAGGCATTACAATGGCACTAAATTCATATCTTTCAATAGTTACTCTGAATGTAAATGGGCTAAAGCCCCAATCAAAAGACACAGGCTATCAGATTGGATTAAAAACAAGACCCATCGATAATGCTGTCTTGCAAGAGACTCATTTTAGACCTAAAGACAACCCCACATTGAAAGTGAGGGGGTGGAAAACCATTTACCATACTAATGGACACCAAAAGAAAGCTGGGGTGGCAATCCTTATATCAGACAAATTAGATTTAAAAAAAAAAGACTGTAATAAGAGATGAGGAAGGACACTCTATCCTACTTAAAGGGTCTATCCAACAAGACCTAACAATTGTAAATATCTATGCCCCAACATGGGAGCAGCCAATTATATAAGGCGATTAATAAAAAAGCAAAGAAACACATTGAGAACAATACAATAATAGTGGAGGACTTTAACACCCCCCTGACTGAAATGGACAGATGATCTAAGCAAAAGATCAAAAAGGAAATAAGGACTTTAAATGACACACTGGACCAAAAGGACTTCACAGACATATTCAGAACATTCCATTCCAAAGCAACGGAATACACATTCTTCTCTAGTGCCCATGGAACATTGTCCAGAACAGATCACATCCTAGGTCACAAATCAGGTCTCAACTGGTACCAAAAGACTGGGTTTATTCCCTGCATATTTTCAGACCACAATGCTTTGAAACTAGAAGTCAATCACAAGAGGAAAGTCGTAAAGAACTCAAATGCATGGAGGCTAAAATGCATCCCACTAAAGAATGAATGGGTCAACCAGAAACTTAAAGAAGAATTTAAAAAATTCATGGAAACCCATGAAAATGAAAACACAACTATTCAAAATCTTTGGGATACAGCAAAGGCAGTCCTGAGAGGAAAGTATTTAGCAATACAAGCCTTTCTCAAGAAACAAGAAAGGTCTCAAATACACAGCCTGACCCTACACCTAAAGGAGCTGGAGAAAAAACAGCAAATAAAGCCTAAACCCAGCAGGAGAAGAGAAATAATAAAGATCAGAGCAGAAATCAATGAAATAGAAACCAAAAGAACGGTAGAACAGATCAACGAAACTAGGAGCTGGTTCTTTGAAAGAATAAACAAGATTGATAAACCCCTGGCCAGACTGATCAAAAAGAAAGGAGAAATGACCCAAATCAACAAAATCACGAATGAAAGAGGAGAGATCACAACCAACACCAAGGAAATACAAACAATTATAAGAACATATTATGAGCAACTCTATGCCAGCAAATTAGATAACCTGGAAGAAATGGATGCATTCCTAGAGATTTATCAACTACCAAAATTGAACCAGGAGGAAATACAAAACCTGAACAGACCTATAACCACTAAGGAAATTGAAGCAGTCATCAAAAATCTCCCAACAAACAAAAGCCCAGGGCCAGATGGCTTCCCAGGGGAATTCTACCAAACACTTCAAGAAGAATTAATACCTATTCTCCTGAAACTGTTCCAAAAAATAGAAATGGAGGAAAACTTCCAAATTCGTTTTATGAGGCCACCATTACCTTGATCCCCAAACCAGACTAAGACCCCATCAAAAAGGAGAATTACAGACCAATATCCTTGATGAACATGGATGCAACAATTCTCAACAAAACACTAGCCAATAGGATACAACAGTACATTAAAAGGATTATTCACCACGACCAAGTGGGATTTATCCCTGGGCTGCAAGGCTGGTTCAACATCTGCAAATCAATCAACGTGATACAATATATTAACAAAAGAAAGAACAAGAATCATATGATCCTCTCAATAGATGCAGAAAAAGCATCTGACAAAGTACAGCATCCTTTCTTGATCAAAACTCTTCAGAGTATAGGGATAGAGGGTACATACCTCAATATCATAAAAGCCGTCTATGAAAAACCTACAGCCAATATCATTCTCAATGGGGAAAAGCTGAGAGCTTTCCCCCTAAGGTCAGGAATGCAGCAGGGATGTCCACTCTCACCACTGCTATTCAACATAATATTAGAAGTCCTAGCCACAGCAATCAGACAATAAAAAGAAATCAAAGGCATCCAAATCAGCAAAGAGGAAGTCAAACTCTCACTCTTTGCAGATGATATGATACTTTATGTGGAAAACCCAAAAGACTCCACCCCAAAACTGCTAGAACTCATGCAGGAATTCAGTAAAGTAGCAGGATATAAAATCAATGCACAGAAATCAGTGGCATTCCTATACACCAACAACAAGACAGAAGACAGACAAATGAAGGAGTCGATCCCATTTACAATTGCACCCAAAACCATAAGATACCTAGGAATACATCTAACCAGAGAGGCAAAGGATCTGTACTCAGAAAACTATAAAATACTCATGAAAGAAATTGAGAAAGACACAAAGAAATGGAAAAACGTTCCATGCTCATGGATTGGAAGAACAAACATTGTGAAGATGTCAATGCTACCTAGATCAATCCTACACATTCAATGCAATCCCCATCAAAATACCAACCACTTTTTTCAAAGAAATGGAACAAATAATCCTAAAATTTGTATGGAACCAGAAGAGACCCCCAATAGCCAGAGGAATGTTGAAAAAGAAAAGCAAAGCTGGTGGCATCACAATTCCGGACTTCCAGCTCTATTACAAAGCTGTCATCATCAAGACAGTATGGTGGTACTGGCACAAAAACAGACACACAGATCAATGGAACAGAATAGAGAGCCCAGACATGGACCCTCAACTCTATGGTCAACTCATCTTTAACAAAGCAGGAAAGAACGTCCAATGGAAAAAAGACAGTCTCTTCAACAAATGGTGTTGGGAAAATTGGACAGCCACATGCAGAAGAATGAAACTGGACCATTTCCTTACACCACACACAAAAATAGACTCCAAATGGTTGAAAGACCTAAACGTGAGACAGGAGTCCATCCAAATCCTAAAGGAGAACACAGGCAGCAACGTCTCTGACCTCAGCCACAGCAACTTCTTCCTAGAAACATCGTCAAAGGCAAGGGAAGCCAGGGCAAAAATGAACTCTTGGGATTTCATCAAAAAGCTTTTGCACAGCAAAAGAAACAGTCCACAAAACCAAAAGACAACCGACAGAATGGGAGAAGATATTTGCAAATGACACATCAGATAAAGGGCTAGTATCCAAAATCTATAAAGAACTTATCAAACTCAACACCCAAAGAATAATCCAATCAAGAAATGGACAGAAGACACAAACAGACATTTTTCCAAAGAAGACATCCAAATGGCCAACAGACACATGAAAAAGTGCTCCACATCGCTCGGCAACAGGGAAATCCAAATGAAAACCTCAATGAGATACCACCTCACACCAGTCAGAATGGCTAAAATTAACAAGTCAGGAAACAAAAGATGTTGGCGGGGATGCGGAGAATGGGCAACCCTCCTACACTGTTGGTGGGAATGCAAGCTGGTGCAACCACTCTGGAAAACAGTATAGAGGTTCCTCAAACAGTTGAAAATAGAGCTACCTACGATCCAGCAATTGCACTACTGGGTATTTACCACAAAGATACAAATGGAGGGATCCGAAGGGGTACGTGCACCCCAATGTTTATAGCCACAATGTCCACAATAGCCAAACTTTGGAAAGAGCCAAGATGTCCATCGACAGATGAATGGACAACGAAGATGTGGTATATATACACAATGGAATATTATGCAGCCATCAAAAGGAATGAGATCTTGCCATTTGCAACGACATGGATGGATCTGGAGGGTGTTATGCTGAGTGAAATAAGCCAATCAGAGAAAGACATGTATCCTATGACCTCACTGATATGAGGAATTCTTAATCTCAGGAAACAAACTGAGGGTTGCTGGAGTGGTGGGGCAGTGGAGGGCTGGGGTGGCTGGGTGATAGACATTGGGGAGGGTATGTGCTATGGTGAGTGCTGTGAATTGTGCAAGACTGTTGAATCACAGATCTGTACCTCTGAAACAAATAATGCAATATATGTTAAGAAAAAAAAAAGAAGATAGCAGGAGGGGAAGAATGAAGGGGAGTAAATCGGAGGGGAAGACGAACCATGAGAGACGATGGACTCTGAAAAACAAACTGAGGGTTCTAGAGGGGAGGGGGGTGGGTTAGCCTGGTGATGAGTATTAAAGAGGGCACGTTCTGCATGGAGCACTGGGTGTTATGCACAAACAATGAATCACAGAACACTACATCAAAAACTAATGATATAATGTATGGTGATTAACATAACAATAAAAAATTTTAAAAAAAACCAATGATGTAATGTATGGTGATTAACATAACAATAAAAACGTTTAAAAAAGGGCGCCTGGGTGGCTCAGTTGGTTAAGCGACTGCCTTCGGCTCAGGTCATGATCCCAGAGTCTTGGGATCGAGTCCCACATCAGGCTCCCCTCTCATGCTGTTTCTCTCTCTGTCTCTCAAATATATAAATAAAATCTTCAAAAAAAAAAAAACAGTTTAAAGAAAAAATAAAAATAAAAATTATTAAAAAAGAAAGAAGGAAAAAAAGAAAGAAAGGTAGAAAGAAAGAAAGAAAGAAGAAAGAAAGATTGATTCAAAGATTCAAAGATTAATTTTTTTCTGACAGGAGAGCCGAACTGTCTCCATGGACCCAACTGAACCTCATACAGTAAGGATAGGCAATGAAATGTTCACCAGCTCACCATGAACTTAGGGAAAAGCTCCATGATAGTAAGCAAGATAATGGAAGAAAATAAGCAGAAGTGTATACTTCCACCAGTAGCAGGCAAAAACCACGTTAAGAGTTTTTCCTTTCTGAAAACGTAACGTCAAAATAGATTTCAATTACTGTTGATTTTCCTCACACATCGTTCAGGAAAAGAGAATGCCTTGGATCAGTTCCTAAGGTTTTAGGTTGATGTCCCTCCATAATTCCATCAGAAACAGAATGCTGGGGTGGAAGGAGAGAATTAATTGAATACTTACTCCGTGAGTGCTTACATAAACACTTACATTTGTTGCTATAGGAAATACTGCAATGAATTATAGCATGATTAATGTAATGACGAGGGATTTCAACCCAGGTGGTGTTTCTTAAGTCATCAGCACAGGAAGGTCCCAAACCTAGGAGGATGAGGGAAGGAAGATGTTCCATTGAACCAGGAACCAGGATCATATTATTAACCACATTTGTGCCAAGAACTGCCACAGTGATAAAAATCAAAGAAGGATGGTGCCAGAACCTAGTGATCATGGCAGAGGGGCACAAAGGAGAATCACGCATTTGCTCTTAACAGATCCACATGACAGTGAAGATGACCGTGTTGAGGAACTGGACCAGTTTTCTAAGTAAATGTGAGGCAATGAAACTTAAAACAAGAGGACTCCGAAGTCCACTGTGATATCCACTTGGGTTTGTTTTTAAAAGTGGCTCTGCTGGGTAGTTCAAAGAACAATGGACCAGGAAGTCTGATCCAAAATCTGATCTTCTTCAAATTGACTTGGGGTTTGGGGCACACCAATTGCCTCTGGGACCCCATTTCCTTATGTATAAAATGAAGACATTAGCCCAGTGTACTAATCATGTATTTTTATTCTGTATTTTTGTTTCTTTAACATCTTGAGGCCTTGCTAACTCTGGAGGGAATGCCCGTCCCAGGGCCAGCTGATTCTCAGAAAGAGCAAACAACTCTCCTTTGAGCTTGCCTTTCCTGTGCAAACCAACCAATCCAGAGCCATAACCCCAGCCGCCTCCTTTATGGCACTCTTCCACTCCAGGCCAGGCCGACACCCCAGGGCCAGGTACTGGACCAGAGCTGGCCCCTATTCACCCCAGGGCCAGGTACCAGATGACTGGAGATAGCCGCTACACTCCCACAGCCCAGGAAACTTATTCAAACCAGTCAAGCCTAAACCTGTTCACCCATTCCTTCCTTTGTAAACTACAATAAGGGCTCTGGTCCACATTTGCCTCTCACTTCCTCTGCCTCTTGACTGACCCTGTTGCTTCTTCATGTGGCTGCCTTTGGCATGGTATACCCCCTCCTTTTTGGATCTGTGAGTATAACACGCTATCTTTTCCAGGACAGTTTTCACCTGATCTGTTGACCTCACCACACCAACAGCAAAAAATCTACATTTTAAAACACCCAGATAATCTCCAAAGTTCCCTAAGAGCTCTAAAATTTTAGTATTTCTACATTCTCATGAATAAAGGCAAAAAAAAAAAAAGTTCTATTCCTTTAGATCAGGGATCAGGAAACACTGTGTGAAAAGGCCTAGAAAATAAATATTTCAGGCTTTGCTGGACACAAGGTCTCTGTCTCAGATGCATCTGTGTGTTTGTAAATTTTACAACTCTTTAAAAATGTCAATACCACTCTTACCTTGCAGACCACGGAAAGACAGGCTGCAAGCCAGTTGGCTCAGTTTGCCAATCTCTTTAGATGACAAGGGTAGTCAACAGACCTAAGGACATCTTGTGAAACACAAAAAGCTTTATTGACTCCCCACTCAGATTGAACATGGCTCTGCAATACACAACTGGGAAAGCACTATTTGCAAAGGTGTACAATAAACGCTAAGTGCTTTCCTTAAATGTAAATGTCACAGCAAAAAAGTCAACTGAAACCATCCACTCTGACCTAGAAATAGCTTTCAATTGCAAGGTGCTATTCTACTAACAGTTTTCAAAGACAGTTAATCACCACTAGCAGTTGAAGAAAAAGAACTTTCCTGGAAAAAAAAATAAAATGCTGAACTTTCCAAGAGCAAAACAACGCTTCTAACTGTTTAAAGGATAATCTCAGTGGAAGTACACAAAATACCCCAGCAAAGTTGATCATTAGGGCAATTTTAATTTAATTTCCAAATTCTGCTCAACTAATATTTAAGTACCAATATACGTGTTGAACAAGGGTGCACTATAATCCCAAATCAAGGCAGACAGAAAGGAAAACAAAAAAAAAATAAAGTTTTCGGTTCAAGGAACTGATGAAAGGCGCAAACCCAAAATGGCTCAGTATTTTCAATCTTTTATGCTTGCTTTATCCCCTGAAATGACTGTACTTTAGTAAGAAGTGTAGATATGTACCCAATTTGAACAAGTGGCTAGGAACACTGGAACACAGGCTATGCCCACGAGAGAGGAAAGAGAACATAAAAATAGATGCTCAAAGGCTCGGCGCCTATTGGAAAAACCTCGTGTTTTATTCTGCGAGTGCTCGTAAAGAATAAATAGGGTAGCCACAAAAGAGTGACCCTAGAATGGATATGGGAGCTGCAGACTCAGAGACTGACTTGCTTCTCATGATGAGGCTTTTTGATAGCTACAGACAACCTGAGAAGCAGCAAATCATTTCTGGAGAAATCAATTCATTCTAATTGTGACAATAAAGCATTACTGTATTACATAGTTATTTCAATCACAGATTTCATCAGAGGAAATATTTAACTGGGTAAATTCGGCTAACTGAGGGGGCAAAAACACCTAACTGGCTTATTTTAATGACAAGGAAACCTCTCAAACATCTCTGACATTTCTGATAATTTGGGCTTTTAGCTTCATCAGGCTACAAAATTTAAATTAAAATATATCAGAATATGGCAAAAACAAATGTTATTAAGATTATAAATTAAAAGGCAGGGCGCCTGGGTGGCTCAGTCATTAAGCGTCTGCCTTCGGCTCAGGTCATGATCCCGGGGTCCTGGGATCGAGCCCCGCATCAGGCTCCCTGCTCCGCGGGAAGCCTGCTTCTCCTTCTCCCACCCTGTCTGCTTGTGTTCCCTCTCTCACTGTGTCTCTCTGTCAAATAAATAAAATCTTAAAAAAAAGAAGGAATATAAATTAAAAGGCAAATGCCTATGGCAGGTGTGCAGGGGTGGGGGGGCTGCTCTCTATGGCTCCCACTGTTCTGTTATGCAGTCGAACTAGTGAGAAAGCCCCATGCAGTTTGTTTCTATTATTGAAAAACTGTTTTTTTTTTTCCTTTCAATTCCTTGTAGGGTGTTGGAGCTCTGGTTTCAATCGGTGTCACCAAACATTTCTTTCTACTGTCAAAGGGGATACCTCTTCTAGGAATACTTCCTTTGCTAATCCTTCCTCTAATCATGCGAAAAGGAGAAGTAAGGAGAAGGGGTGGGAGGAAGAAGGGGAACATTTACACAGCATTTTCTGTAGACCAGATGCTAATATTACCCCCATTTTCCAGATGAGGGAACTTAGGTACAAACAAGTTAAAAAAAAAAAAAAACTTGGCCAACATCATACAACTACTTGGGTTAAATTCCTTTAGTTGCTCCCATAACCTTCTAGACATGACTGTACCTTTGAAATTATTACACTGTTTTATAGGAACCTATTGATAAATATCTCCTCCACTAAGTCCTTAGCACTTTGAGGGGGAGAACTTTAACTGTCTCTTATCCTTGTATCATTCAGTACTTGCTGATTAGTTGAATGAATGAACGAACAAATGAACCAAAAACCAATGAAGGAAGTCAGCTGAAGCCTGCTGACTGTAAAGGCAGAAGTATTTTTCACTGACGGCTATACCATGGATTCACCATGAATTTCATTTAAGAGATCACTAAAATTTTATTCTTCAGAAGGCATTTCTGTGAATCTTGCCATAAAACAAACAGCTCTAACATTTTTTGAGCAAACTAAAATGATAATCCTTAGATACAGAGCATAGACAAACCTTTTGCAATTCAGGGTAAGAGGTAAATTTTGCTCCAAAAGAACTAAAGAAGTTAAAATTCAATTTGTTTGCTAAGGAAGATTTGCTGAAAGCTGACTAGCTCTTAATGGAAACGAGATCCTGGGGTATTGCTCTCCCTGAGAACAATGGTTCAGTGCAACCTACTGTAAAATTAAGGAGAGAGAAAAGGGCAGAGCTCAGAGGAGTTAACACATTCCTTCTGATAGTAATGTTGGACCAACATGGTAAACAATTTACCCTTCTGCTATAAACCCAGTCAGAAACTAGATTTACCAGGGCAGTGGTGTTTAAAAAAAAAAAAAAAATCCCAGTCAGATACAATGCAGATTTGATCATGCTCTTGTCTCTTATTTGAAGGAATAATAAATTCATAGTTGTACTCTAAGCTTTTGAAGATTTCTTTATCCACTAAGAATCCTCTAAAATAAGAATAAACACAATGAAATAATGTTGCACTTGGCATAGAATGATTTAATATTCTAGTGGTTATTATTTGGTACTTTAAACTCTAAATGCAGTTGACCTTGAATAGTACTGGTTTAAACTGCATGGGTCCGCTTATACATGGGTTGTTTTTTTTTTTTTTTAATAAATACAGTACAGTATTATAAATATCATCTCTTCTTATGATTTTCTTAATAACATTTTCTTTTCTCTAGCTTACTTTATGTATGTATGTAATACATATAACATATAAAATATGTATTGATTGGCTGTTTATGTTATCAGTAAAACCTCCAGTTAATACTAGGCTACTAGTACTTAAGTTGTGGGTGAGTTTTGACCATGCCTCTAACCCCTGCATTGTTCAAGAGTCAATTATATATACAAGATAAAATGACTATACTTCAAAGAACATGATGCAGATGGAGCCAATAAATAAGCTAAATTTATAATAAATCGTTCATGTTTATTTTATATTACTAGAAATCTATCTGTACATAAAAATTAAGGCATTCTACCCTTGATATACACTTTAGGCATTTTGCCTAAAAGTCACTGCTACCAAGTGACTGGGGACAATCTCCTAGGTTAATGAGTTACCATTTTAAGACACGGGCCAAAGTTAGGAATGGATAACACTCTTTTCAGGGTTAGACCTAACTTTGCTTTAGTTACAGTAAGCAACTAAACATAAGACATTCACAAAAACTGACCTATTATACAAATAAAATCCAATAAAAATTAGCAAAAACAAAAATATGATCTGATCACAAAGCAAGAAAACCAGAAATTAGTAACAAAGAGGGAATATTCACCTATCACAATGGCAAAGGTCAAACACATATACACACTAATGTGGTAAAGGTCTGACACACATAGGCACTCTCATACACTGCTGGTGGAGAATAAACTGCACAACGTAGATGGGGGGCAACTGGGAAATATTTGTCAAAATACAAATGCTTAGACCAGTCCTTCCCAAGCTCGCCTGCACATTGTAATCATGTGGTGAGAGTCATCAATTACTGGTGCCTGGAGATTTTTATTTAGTTGAGCTGGGATGTGGCCAGTCTTCAGACTTTTTAAAAGATTCCCCAGATGACACTAATGTACAGATAAGTTTGGGAATCACTGGCTTATGTACCCTTTGATGAAGTAATTCCACTTTTCATTACTCATCCCACACATATGTATTCACACACGGGATGAATGGCCTATGTCATTAATTGTAGCTTTGTTTTATAATACCAAAAGTTTAGAAAAACATAAATTAAATGTTCACCAAAAGGGAACTTGTTAAATAAATATGGAGCATTCATAAAATGCAATGCCTATGCATCTGTTAAAAAGAAGTACAGATGGTATGTGAATTATATCCCAATAAAGCTGTTGAATGTATTTTTAAAAAGAAGTACAGAATGGTGCATATAGCATACTACCATCTGTATGAAAAACAACACACACACACACACACGCGCACACACACACGCGTGCGCACACACACGCGCGCACACACACACTGAGAAGAGTGGCTTTCTCCTTGGGTAAAAATATGCTTTTCTCTGTATACTCTTTCAAATACTGAAATTTGTAATGTGTTATGTATTAACTCCTAAAAAATCATCTTTTTCTTTTTAAAAAGATTTATTTATATGAGGAAGAGAGAGCACTTGTGCATGCGCAAGTGCAAGTGGGGGGAGGGGCAGAAGGAGAGAGAGAATCTTAAGCAGGCTCCACACCCAGCAAGGAGTCTGATGGAGGAGGGGTGGGGGGCTCGATCTCACAACCCTGAGATCATGACCCAAGCTGAAACCAAGAGTCAGATGCTTAACCAACTGAGCCACCCAGTCACCCCTTAAAAAATAAATTTTAAAAATTAAAATGAAATATAAAATCAATCTGGTCGTATTATTCTCCAAGCAAATAGTCTGTATAAGCTAATATTCAAAGGGGCAGGAGAGAACATTTTGGAGTGATGGAAATATTCTTTTTTTTAAGATTTTATTTATTTATTTGAGAGAGAGAGAATGAGAGATAGAGAGTGAGAGGGAAGAGGGTCAGAGGGAGAAGCAGACTGCCTCCTGAGCAAGGAGCCCAATGTGGGACTCAATCCCGGGACTCCAGGATCATGACCTGAGCCGAAGGCAGTTGCTTAACCAACTGAGCCACCCAGGCACCCGGAAATATTCTATCTTGATAGAGGTGGTGGTGCGCAATTGTACATGTTTCTCAAAACTCAGAAAACTGTATAGCCAAAATAAGTGATTGTAGTCTATGTAAATTGTCCCTCAATAAACCAGACTTAAAATAAATTTTTTTAAAGCTTATATGACAACCAAACAATGTCAGCAGGAATGCAAATTGGTACAATGGATCTGGAAAACAACTTGGCAGTATCTACTCAATCTGGGGAAGCACCAGCTCTGTGAGCTCGTACTCCCACTCCAGCATGGGTGCCCAATGGAGACATGTGCATAGATTCACCAAGGAACATGCAAAGGAAAACTTATTGGCCAAACTATCCAAGACAGCAAAAAATTGGAAAGTTGTTCAAAGTAAATGGATTAGCAGACTCCGGTGTACGTGTGCAATGGAAAGCCAGGCAGGAGGTGATTCAGTTTGAGGCAGGGCATTGCCAAGACAAAGAAACTGTTGGCAAAGAGCATGAGCAAAAAATGCAAATGCCCCAACAAAAGAAAGAGATATTCAACCACACTCATGATGAGAGAAATATGAATTAAAACTACTCTGAAATAACCTGTCTCATCACGCTGGAAAAATTCCAGTTTAATGACACATTCTGATTGCAAAGGTGCAAGGAAACAGGCATCCTCAAACATGTCCCTTGGAGATGGAAAATGGTAAAATCTCCATGAAGGACAATTTGGCCATTCCTTTAAAAAGGTTTTTCAAATGCATTTATCCTTTGATACCTTAATACCAACTTTAGGAATGTGTCCCATAAGATGTACAAGATGATACAGAAGATTATTCATTGCAATATTGCAAGATTAGAACCCAAGTTTATCCACTGGACACTAATTAGATAAACTATGATATATCATCCATACAATGGAAGATTCTGTAACTATAAAACCTAACAGGAAAGCTCTCTATATACTGCTACAGAAACAAATGTTGGGGATACTGTCAAATGCAAAAAAAAAAAAAAAAATCAAGGGGGAGAGAAACATACATAATATGCTACTTGTGTGTAAAAGGGAGAAACGAGAAAATACATATTCACATTAGCTTGCCTTAGGACACAACATAAACAAAAGTGGTTAGCCATTTGTGATAATGGGAAGCTGAAGGAAGAACAGAATGGACAGAGAAAGGAACAAGACTTCTCAGCATCTATCTTTTGATCTATCTATATTATATATAAATCTTCATATGTCTCTATATATGTATCTTTATATCTCTATATCTATCTGTCCATATACATATATATTTCCCCCCCCAATGGAAATCTATTGCCAATTCCAAAATGTTACACTTTTTTAAAACTCGTTAGGGAAATAAAAACAAACTCCAAAGTCTAATTACTTTCCCTTCCCCATCCCTCCTGTCAAGGTGTGTGAATAGACTTTGCAAGTTGCACACAGGTTGAGCTACAGCCTGTGGGCCTAGGACCTCCCTTTCAAGGTGTGGAGTGGGGAGAAGGTGGGGTGGATGGCAATAGGCTTTTAATGCTTTGCCCTTCACCTATGGAGCCTCAGTCAAAACTGTTTGCCTTTTCCATTAGAAAAGCAAACAAACAGGGTACCTGGGTGGCTCAGTCAGTTAAGTGTCTGTCTTCGGCTCAGGTCATGATCCCAAGGTCCTGGGATCAAGTCCTGCATCCGGCTCCCTGTTCAGCAGATAGCCTGCTTCTCCCTCTCCCTCTGCCCCTCCCCCTGCTTGTGCTCTCTTGCACGCATACTCTCTCAAATAAATTTAATAAAAAGGAAAGAAAGAAAAGCAAACAAACAGAAGAGTGAATCCAGAAAGAGACCTTATATACAGCAAAGGTGGTATTTAAATGGGAGGGTCGTAAGTAGTTTCAGGTAACAAAATTATTTGGATATCTTTGTATTCAAATTTATCTTGCCCATTTAATCTGTTACACGGTATTGTATATTATGGCTATATTATAATTTAAAAATTATTTTTCTCATTTTAAAAATTATTTGCCTGAGTGGAAATCTCTGTATATATAGGAGATTTTCCTCTACAGGAGATATTTCAAAGTAGAACTGAAACTGAAGGCTATATACCTTTTACAATTAAATATAGTAAATAAACATTAAGAGGTTCAACATTATCAGTAGGTAAATAAATGCAAAATGAAATCTCATTTCTATCCATTAGCAAAGATATCGCCAAGAGTATGAATAAATACTGATATAAAAAAAAATCTCCCAATAATTTTGATAAATAAAAAGGCAAATTTCAGAAAAATACATACATCTATGTTATTGGGTACTATCTATGATTTTTTTTTTTAAATCGACAACCAGAAAGCAATGCCATTTATTTCTGATACACATACTGACTTTTAACAGCCAGAAAAGATTCAGGACAGACACACACCAAAACAACAACTATTATCCCTGGGAGAGAGACCTGTGTATGGCAGTGTGGGAGGGAAATGAGGAAGCTGAGGGGACCTCTTGATTTTACTGCTGGATTGTAATACACATACAATATATTCAGATGTTACTTGTCAAAGTGAAGAAAAACATTTATCAAAATTAGTTCATTGAGGGGACGCCTGGGTGGCTCAGTCGGTTAAGCATCTGCCTTCAGCACAGGTCATGATCCTGAGATCCTGGGCTCCCTGCTCTGTGGGGAGCCTTCTTCTCCCTCTCCCTCTCTCTCTGTCTCTCATGAAAAAATAAATCTTTTAAAAATTTGTTCATTGAATTCTGCTTGTAAAGGTAAAAAAAAAAAAAAAGAATAAAGTGTCTTCCAAGCTTACTCATTTTTAAAATAAAAAGATTATATATAAGTCACGAACTTCACTAGGTTCTTCCCCGCAAGGTGAGGAAATTCAGATGAATTTCACAGAGAGTTGGCAAAAAGAGGAAGGAGCTTAGAAAGCATGCCACATGAGTGAGCAAGAGTCAACATTAAAAAAGTAAATGCAACCTGCCCCATCTAATGAAAGGATACAATTAGTATACAGTATAATCTATATATATTATATATATATAATACCTGGCATTAAAACTCCAGGAAAGAAGTAACTATATGAAATTTATATTTGACTTCTAATACAGATACACTCTTTATAATGAAATTTCTTCTGTAGGAATAGAGAAAAGTACCTTTGAGTGATGATTTTGGAAGTCTCATTGTAGACTTTTAAAAGGCTATAGAGACACAGGATTTAGGATTGGCAAGGGTACATGCTCCCCAAATTCTTTTCCAACATGACATTGAGAGGACAAAGTAGTACTTATATGTCACTCTCTGGAAATGAATGAGGCCGCTCACAGCAGAAGGAAACAGGCCTGAGCCTCAGCCTTGCAGATGAACCAAAGCCTGACAGCACCTTGGCACCCCAGGGACTCAGTCATGGCACACCTCCGGCCCTGGCCCAGCCACCAGAAAGGCTGCAGTTCAGCCTTTCACCCAATATGGAGAGTCTACAAACAGACCTTCCTGTTCACTCCTAACACTGATAGTGGCTCATCACTATGCAGTACCTTCTGTGGCAGAACAACGGAGCAGATGAAAACAAGGTGGTTGGGGCTGTGTGACTTTCTTCTTTCCTAAAGACCAACGGCAGAGGTGTCCCAAGCCAGAGGTCCTCGGCCATCACCTAACAACTACAACTAGCTGTCTTGACTGAGAGCAAGAAGGGCCTCCCCTTCTCCGCCCCTTCTACGGAGCTGGGCTCTCTCCGACAAACTCTCCCATGCCAGACTGAAAGCAGGTGCCAGTCTCCTAGAAACTAGCTCTAAAATATTTGGCATCATCACACGTAGTACCTTCCACAGAGGCAAAAGTTCTCCCTTGCTGAATAAAAGTATGTCAGTTAAACAAAATGGTAGAAAATAAAAGTCTATAAATACTAGACAGATTTAATAAACAACTGCTCAGTACAACAGGAAGCACCAATTGACATTTTTTAAAGTATGTGTGTTATTTTTTCTCTTTAAAGAATTTATAATTTTTTTAAAGATTTTATTTATTTATTTGATGGGGGGGGCACAAGCAGGGGGAGCAGCAGGCAGAGGGAGAAGCAGGCTCTCCACCAAGCAGGGAGCCCGATGCAGGACTTGATCCCAGGACCCTGCAATCATGACCTGAGCTGAAGGCCACCCAGGTGCCCCAAGAATTTATAATTTTAAAGCAACATGAATTCCAGAGTATGCAAATCCAATAAGGGATAAAAATATGAGAATGAGACCCAAAACCGCATAAAGGTGAGATACCACAAACCCTCAAACTTGAGAAAGGGCCACTTCGGTAACTCAATTGTTAATCTTTCAGAATCTCATCATCTTTAACACTTTTAGAACATATGAAATTCATTTTATAGATGAAAAACAAGAAAAATAAAGCTGGAGTTATAGTACCTGGTGAAAGCCGGGTTGTGTTCCGTCATGGCAACTAGCAGTTTCAGAGCGTATGCTGGGACTGGGTCTGGCTCTGTGAGGATGTGCTCATACCTGCAATGATAAAGTGATTAAAAAAGGACTCAGTGGTTTTCTTCGCTTAACCTCTCCTCTGAACGACAGAAGCAATACACCATAAGGCGCAAACATAAAGACACCGAAATAAACGTATGAGCTATAGGACCTGCACAGGACATTTACCCTCATGGAACTTCCAAGAGCTTCACTTGGCAATGGGGGGCGAGGACACTGACCTGCCTCAAAGAGGTCTGTTTAGGGGAAGATTCAGTGAGTATTAGTATTGGGCTACATGCATAGTAAGAGACCAATAAAAATTAGGCATTTGTGGCAGGGTCCCCAAGAGCACCCTCAAGTTCAGAGATGTGCTTGTGATAGATACTCAGTAGAGCTACATGGCTGGAACATACAGATGAATCCTAAGGGAGGACACAGGTGGAGATTGGAGGATTCTGTGTACATCCTGATGCTCTCCTCCACCCATGAGAGGTCAGACAGAGAACAATCTTTTCCCCAGCAACAAAAATGCAACACATGCGTGGGATGTTTCTGCCCCTAAGAGACTCAAGTGACCAAGGTTTTTATTGGGGGCTGGACACATCAGCAACCTCTAACAAGAATCAAAACCCCTCCCAGGAGGGGAGTTGCTTTTCCTCCCAGGAGGAAAGTAGACATTCAGCGTAAACCCTGCTGTCTGCACAATAGGCCAGGCAGTGTGAACTACCCCCAGCAGTTAAATGGTGACTGGAAACATTCTGAGCGCCAATTTCTAAGACGCGAGCCTGCCGAGGGCTGGCCTATCACCCCGCAAGCCGGCCTTTCTAAGAGGAACAGTCGCAGACCTGCTATGTTAGCTCTTTTCTGCACAGTATTCTTCTTATGAAAACTTTAAAATCTGACATGAAAATTACTACCAGAGAGAATAAAACTAAAAAATAAATGAATAAAATTCCTTTTTTTAATGATTTTATTTATTTATTTGACAGAGAAAGACATAGCGACAGAGGGAACATAAGCGGGGGGGGGGGGCGCGGGGAGAGGAAGCAGGCCCCCCGCGGAGCAGGGAGCCTGATGAGGGGCTCAATCCCAGGACTCTGGGATCATGACCCGAGCCGAAGGCAGACGCCCAACGACTGAGCCACCCAGGTGCCCCAATGAATAAAAGTTCTTAACTGAAAGTTTCCACAACACAGTTCTGACTGCGCCCGCATGTTATTTGTGAGGCAGATGCTGATTTGCAGACCGCGTCTTACCTACTCAAGTTCGGCTATCTGGTCTACAGCACCGTGGAGGAGTTCAAGAAATAAGTGTCAGGTGAAGGGATGGACAGACAGTTGGAGAAATGGATGGATGACATATGAACAGATGAACAAACCAACCAATGAACTTTATGACTCTACTCTCTGGAACAACCAACAACTAAAAAGGGAGTAAACTATCTCCCCAAACCCAAAATGTATATTTAAAAATCCATGACATGAAGCGGATGCTTTTCATCTGGAGACCAGGGCCCCAGGCTCTTACTCAGAGCCTATTTACTCTCATTTTGGAAGTCATTATATAACAAGCTTAATTATGCAGCCTCTAATCCCACAGCCATTAAAAAGGAGCCAAGTAAAGGGAAGAGAGGGACTATTACAGAAAGAAGTGGGACTTGAAGGCATTGGGAAAAAAAAAAAAAAAAAGCAAACCCAAGAACTCCAAACAAAGAGAAGTCTGGGGAGCATTTAACGTAGAAGCAGCAGCTGCTCATACCTCAATGGGACCAGAGGGCCCATTACACACCATATTGCTCAAAATGGGGGTAGTGAGTCAAGAAAATGTTAAATTGGGTAAAGTGCTCTGTTCAAGGAGGCAGGAAGTACCATATTTTAGAAAGATTTTTTATAAAATATTTTTAAATTATAGAATTAAAAGTTTTGCCCAGGTATGACAAAGACAAAAGTCAAAATGCCAATCATTCATAATAAAATCATAAATGTTAATAAATCAAATAGAATGGTATGTTACAAAACAATACAGCACAACCTAAGCATCAGTAATTTCAGGAATGAAAAAATCAAATTTAGGAAAACAATATGTTTTATCATCTGAATCAAACAAAACTCAAGGAAACACCTTTAGAGGTGATAAAAATGTATTCATAAAATTTAACATCCAGTTTGAACTCTTTTTTTAATTTTATTTTATTATGTTATGTTAATCACCATTCATTACATCATTAGTTTTTAATGTAGTGTTCCATGATTCACTATTTGCGTATAACACCCAGTGCTCCGTTCAATATGTGCCCTCTTTAATACCCATCACCAGGCTAACCCATCCCCCACCCCCCTCCCCTCTAGAACCCTCGGTTTGTTTCTCAGAGTCCACAGTCTCTCATGGTTCATCTCCCCCTCCAATTTCCCCCCTTAATTTTTCCCTTCCTATCTTTTTTTTTTTTTAACATATAATATTGAACTCTTTTTAAAAAAGGAACTCAGCATATTAGAGAGAAATCATTATTCCTTTCTCGAGGAGTCTTGTAAAATCAAAAGCTCTTTCATCCTAAGTTGGGGGCACCCAAGACGACCTTCAGGTTTAATGGTTTGCTAGAAAGACTCAGAGAAAAGGTGTTACGCTAACAATTATGGTGTGTTACAGTGAAAACTGGCGTAGATGAAAGGCGCATAGGGCAGAGTCCAGGCGGGACCAGGAGCAAGCAGCCAGCTGTCCTTGCCCAGTGGAGGTGGGTGGACAGAGCTCAGCCTCCAAACAACACTGTGGACAGCACACGGGATGTGCTGCCAGCCAGGGAAGCTCCCTGGAGCACTGGTGTCAAGAGTGGCATTAGGGGTCAGTCACACGGGCATGGCCATGTGTCTGCGAGCTAACCTTAGTTGCTCAGTCTCCAGCCCCTCCAGAGGTCAAGCTGATAAGCTATAGCCCAAGGCCCCCATCAAAATTCCCATTGTTAGCATAAAGTATCTGGCACGGCTCAAGGCCCCCTGTATACAGACTCTCTTATCAGGCAGGATAGTATAGAGGCTCAGAAGTTATCTCCCAGAAGACGGTCAAGGGCCAGTCTCTTTGTAGCATGTAGGGCTTGAACACCCCACACTTGCTAAGTTAGCTCTTCAGGGCACACATCCTGAAAAGGGAAACTGAGGCACTGAGTTTAAAGTGAGGCATTAAGTCAGATAAGAGAAAGATGTACCCTGCAGCTGCCTACCAGTATGTGGAAACTGTCATCCAGAGAATTTCAAATGAAGTGGGGATGGGAGGCTTCCGATGAGTCACACAAACACACTGGACGACGGGCTCCCCTTGTCCCCATTCCCAGACTTAGCTGAATCACTGAGGAAAGGACCACAAGCCTATAAATTTAAAAAAGCTTCCCATGTAATCTTCTGTACTTTTCTTGTGGAAAGTACAAGAGAAAATATGGACAACTGGTTAGAAATGTAATAAACAATCCGAAGAAGACGGAGAAACACAAACTATTTTAAAATAGAGTTAACAGGAATATGTAGAATCTACATTTAAAAAGAACACACGGATGAAGCTTGACTGACTGAAATTCAAATGTCTTAGGTTGTTTGAGGTTACCTAACCTTGAAATGGGAGGGAAAGATGAAGCCTTTACCGGCCTGTGCATGAGAATTTTCCTAAAGAATATTGTTATGTTTTTCTCCCCTTGGAAAAAGAAGGATAAGATTCATAATAGATATGTTTAGAATACAAATACTGAATATATTGAATATACTTTCATTTCATCAAAGATAGGTTTGTAATGGTCAGCAAGAACTAGCCAGAAGAATGCTGTGATTTATTAAGCTTGTCTTCTGAACAGAGATAAAGCAGCGGAGCTGATGGTAACTGGATCTCGCACTCCTCTGAATGTGACTTGGCAGGAAACAAACAGTGATGAGTCCAGACTCCTGAAAAGGCTTGGAAGGACAGTGACCCAGGGAAGAGCTGGCCCATTCTGATGGACAGGGGCTGGAGAGGAGCACTCCAAGTGCCCTGAGCCTGGATACAGACTAAGATCGCTAACAACATATGCCCCCACTCTTCTTCATCTAGAATCCTCCCAAATAAGGGGTCTTTTCCAGGTCCCAAACAGCTGGAACCCAGGCAGGAAAAGTCACTCGTACTAAATCCACATCTATCCCAAAGGAGAGAACACTTCTAAAAATCACATATTCAGGGATCCAAGGGATGGTCTCTTCCCTATCTTGCTAAGTGCCTGGTGAAAATCGTGCCCAATTAGGTAAGCTGGCAGGAAGCGGAAACAGGCTATCAAAATAAATCTGCATTATTGGAAGACGCTACTCTGGGGAAGTGAGCAAAGATTTGGCCAAGTGGAAAGAAGTATCTATTCTGCTGGGGGGAAAGGGGAGGCTGATATCTTGAAGAGGTCCAGTCTGCTAGGAGTAAGCCACAAATTCACATTTCTACATCTCAATGGAGTGGGCTCTGAGAATTTTAGGGGAAAGAAGGATTCTAGAATATCCAAGGAACTTTAGAGGAAGTACAATGAGGAAGATCCTGCTAAATGAAAAAATGAATTACTTTACAAAATCATAATAATTATTAAGTGTTGTAGGATCAAGAACATACATATAAATTAAGGAAAGAAAGGTGACATACATTGGACAAGAAAGAGTGATCTTAGAAAGGGGGTTAGAATGGTTAGGACAGATCTTATGAAAATATATCACCAATAAATTAAAAATTTAGGTAAAAAATTTTAACTTCCATTAAAATCCTAAAATGAGTAAATATTCACATAATCTTGAGTGAAGCACTCTGTAGCATGACAATCAGAAATGAATCAAAAAACATTTATAGCTTTGGGGGTGCCTGGGTGGCTTGGTCATTAAGCGTCTGCCTTTGGCTCAGGTCATGGTCCCAGGGTCCTGGGATTGAGCCCCACATTGGGCTCCCTGCTCGGCGGGGGACCTGCTTCTCCCTCCCCCACTCCCCCTGCTTGTGTTCCCTCTCTATGTCTCTGTCAAATAAATAAATAAAATCTTAAAAAAAAAACATTTATAGCTTTAAAGTTTTTAAGTAGTATTTCTCAATGGCAAAACCTCCATAAATAAATCAAATGAGGGAAAAACTTGCAGAATGTTGGTAGAACAGAGTGGATATTCTTAATATATAAAAAGCTATTGCCAACCAATAAACAATCAAAAAAAAACGTGGACAAAATCCATCTAAGAAGAATATAAATGGCCAAGAAGCATGGAGGGAAATGGCCAACTTCACTAATATCTAAAGGTATTCAAGAGATAACAAGGGTACAGCAAAATAGATTCAAAAGGGAAGCTGGTAATATAAACTCTTCATCATCTCTGAAAAAAACTGCCAAAACCTATCAAATGCCATTAAAAAGGTATATAATTTTATTATAGTGATTCCAACCCTAGAGATTCAACAAAAAGAAACAGTATGTACCCAAAGATGTAGCTCAAAAAGTGGCTCTTTGCAGCAGTATATATAATTATGAAATACTGGGAAAATCCTAGATATTCAGTAACTGGAAATTATTTAAAATATTTTTAGTGCATTTATAACTGTAGATAAGTAGATTACAAGACAGTAATCTACTTATATTAGGATAGACAGAGATATTCACAGTATGGTGTCTGGGAATTGGCAGGAAAGAAAGGTTCTCAGGAGGAAATTTCAGAAAATACTAAGTAAATCTCACCACAAATGGAGAAACCATATTGGAGAGCAGGCAGATATTAACATAAAACGGTAGGCAAGAGGTAAAATGTGGAGAGCCTTGAATGGCTGGATAAGTACTGTGAATGTTACTTTCTACAATGCAAAGGTTTTTGAGCAAGGGAAACATGTGAAGAAGGCAGTGTGTTTAAAGGCCTATCTAACAGAATGCAAGATGGATTCAAAGCTCAGAGCATAGAGGAAAGAGATGTGTGGGGGTTAGTTCAAGAGAAGGCTGCCAAACAGCAAAGGCATGAAGGAGGACCTCCCCCACCAGATGGCTGTGAGAAAGGAGTAGATAACCTACTCTTAGGCATTTTCCATACAGTTTTGTCCAAAATGTGAACTAGGTGATACCTTGAGTCAACTCCAAAATTTTATGAACTGAGAAAGGTATGAACCAAATAAAGAGCTGATATCTTGAGAGTTTTTCAGTCCAGTGATTTTTATGTGACCTGAGTTCTACATGATATTCCATTGTCTTGCATGGATGCATAGATATTTAAGTACATCAGAAGTTAAATGGATACATAGGTGGATGGAGAAATAGACAAATGGTATATATAAACATATATTTTAATATTTTTAAGTGAAAGAAAGGTAGGTGTGACTTCAAAATAAGTGTTAAATACAATTTCAGATAGTAAACCCTCATCTCTTCTGGATTTCTTCAACAAAACCAATAGCAAATTTTTATTACGAAGTCCTGAAAAGCTTAAAAAAAAAAAAGGCTCCATAAAGCAACACGCAAAGTTAACCAAATATTATCCAAAGACCTGGAGCAATATCACTCTCCTGATTCAGAAGGATACAAGAACATTTATCCCTACTTTAACTCAGATTATCCTACTTTAGATTCCTATAGGTTGTATCCCAGGAGGGATCACTGTACCTAAATGTACTGATTTAGGTAGACATTCAAAACATAGAAGGATTAAGTAAAAGGAACAAAGTAGAACATTATGATGCTTCTTTCTGCTACAAAAATAGTTGTGATTTAAATTTTATCCGCAAAATAAAATTATCTAACGAAAAGCTAAAATTGAAATACTCTATTCTCCACATAGCCCTTGGAAATCTATTCTGATTTCCATCAGAGATGGTCAAGTTCACATCTGTTTTAACATAGGATATTTGTGGTTAAGGGAGACAAAAGACTCAATAAAGAACCATCTGGATGCCCGTTAAGCCACCAACATACAAGCCAGGTAGTCAAACTCACGACTTTTACTGGATATTATTTCAAAACCAGATAAAGAGCTCTACGGTGTATTGCCACTAATGGAATCCACTTACAAATTCCAATTTCTAAGAGGAAATACAATTCTAATTTGTAAAAAATATAGCCCTTTCTGAGATTCTAAAAAACAAAGTCTTAATAATTTATGAAGTTATTATGGCCCTGATGATTGCACAGGTCACAAGAGAATTATAAAAAAGAAAGGCAATACTCATTTTCCCCAGGAGAGAAATGCCAAATGCCATATTGTCATAAAAACACTGTAAGCACATTTATATCAGCATGATCTCTTTTCAAAACACACAAAGCTAAAAGAAAATATGAAAACTAAAATTCATGTTGGCAAAGTACTTCCAGCCTAGCAAAGGCAAATTCCATAGAGATTTTCCCCGTGACTTGCTACCTCACATAAAGCCTTTCCTGACTATCCTACCTAAAACAACCCCTTCCTCATTCCCCTTACGATCATTCTCTATCCTGACACTGTTTTATGTTTTGTTTTTCTTTACAGTGCTCACAATTAACCGCAATCATCTTATTTATTTATTTGGTTACTGCTTTATCTTACCCACTAGAATGTAGTTGCACTGAAGGGCAGGGATCCAATCTTACCCACCATAGCATCCCCAGTGCCTGGCACGTGGAAGTCACTCAATATATACTTACTTACTTACTTACTTACTTACTTACTTACTTACTGAAGGAAGGAAGGAAGGAAGGAAGGAAGGAAGGAAGGGCTTTAAACCTTGTATGCACAATCACACAATGTAGTACAAATGACATGACCGACCTTTGTATGAATATTAAAATTTCTTCTTCCCCAAGAAGAGCAATAGTGTCTTTCCTGGGTGAAGGATTTAGTCCCATTATGGCTAAATACTGAAAGAGAAATGCCCTCATCTTGTGGAACAAGTCTCAGAAAAAAACATTCAGTCAGGAGATACTGACTTTCGATACTACAAGTTCATTGATAATGACTTTGATATTCAACTTCTGAGAGGTGCCAATTTTAATTGATAAAGTCACTCTGGACTTAAGTTTCATTAAATATTGCCTCTTCTGCATGAACCTTTCGAATCAAATCTTGTCTCTCTGCTGAAGGAAATCAGCAATTTCCTGAGTATATATGGTTATCTTTCTTCCCAGAAAAAAAACTTTTTCTCATGAATCAGTTATGGTAGTGGCATTCCAACCATCTCGGAGGAGGCGAAAATGAAGGAGAGAAGGAGAGGAGCAGGAAGTGAGGGCACACACACCAAATGTGGCAGAGCCAAGTACATCACAAGTATATTCTAATCACAAGACCCAGACTACCAAGGGCCAACATCACCGACTTGAACATGCAGAGTCTTCTCAAGCTGGTAGCAGACAAGGAACTCAGAAAGGTTGCCAGCACGAGGGAGGTTTGATAACTGTTGCTGACGTAAAGATGGAGGGGCCCGTGAGAAGAAATGTGGGTGCCCAACGGAATGCAAGGCAGCACAGAAACAGGAACTTTGGTCCTGCAACAGTGCACTGGGGTGAATAATGGCCCCATAGGATATGTCCAAGTCCTAACCCCCAGGACCTGAATGTGACTTCATTTGGAAGAGGCTTTGCAGATTTGGTTAAGGATCTCAAGATAATTCAGGGTAGGCCCTAAACATAATGACAGATGTCCTTACACCAGGAAAGCAGAGGCAAACACGGGAGAAAGCCATATGAAGACAGAGGCAGAGATTGGAGTGGATGCTGCTATAAACCCAAGATTGCTGGCAGCCCTCAGAAGCCAGGAGAGAGGCATGGTTTCTCCCTCAGAGCCTCCAAAAGGAACCAATACTGCCAAGACTTTGACTTTGAACTTCTGACCTCCTCAACTGTCAAAGAATAAATCTCTGTTGTTTTAAGCCAGTCAGTGTGTGGTAATTCAGCCTTAAGAAACTAATGCAAACTACAAGAAACAGAATTCTGTCAACAACCTGACCAAGCCCAGAAGGTTTCTCCCATAGTCTCCAGGCAAGGACTCAGCCCAGCAGACACCTGACTTCAGCAGCATAAGATCCTGAACAGAGAACCTGGTCACGCTGTGTCAGACTTCCCACCTACAGAGCTAAGTAGATGTTGACTTAAGCCACTGAGTGTGTGATAATTTGTTATGCATCAATTTGCATCTAATGGAATATTTAGAGTTTAATATTCTTGTATTATTACATTAGTTATAATACTCATGATGCAACGCTACAAAGAAGTTTTGATGGTGAGCATCTTTTTCTTGTTCCTGATCTTAATGGAAAAGCCCTTGAGTCGTATTTCAAAACTGTGATCAAAAGAGTTCTGGGAGATGGTAATAGATAAGCCATAGGAAATAGTGTCTTAAGGTCATAAAATGTTGAGAAACACTGAGCTTCAGAAAGTTAAATGGGTGAACTGTGAAATTCAAAAGCCAAGGGATAGTAAACACACAGAACAGTTCAGAAAGAACATGTGTTCTGTGGCACGTTTATGAACATTACATAGGCACACTGTTGAAGGAAGTTGGCTTCAATATTTAATTTATACTTAAACATTTCTATTTGTAGGACTTACAGACTTCTTCAGTTAAAAAATATTAATGTCTGAAATATTTGGTTCTACCAGACAGTACATGTTCCATAAAGGCTGTACCTATATTGGTCATTATTATGTTCCCAGAAACTAGAAATATGCCTCTACAGTAAGATGTACTCAATTAGTACTGGTGAATAAATAAGCTGATTAGGAGAAAAAGCATTCTCTCCCCAGCTCACTTCATATAACTATCCCATGCAGATGTACACTGGAAATAAGCTGGCCTGTTTACTGCTCACCTCTCTACACCTTCCACACCTTTGCGTACCCCAATCTTGCCTAGAAGACCCACTGCTTTTCTATGCAACCCTACCGAGATTTCAAAATCTAACAAACACCACCTCTCTATCCATGGTATTATAATTCTCCACATAGAAAAGGCACTGAACAAATACTTACAACTACGGTTCATCTCTTCAGAAAAGCAGGTACAATGCGAAGAGATAACACTTCTTTTATATTAATTCATTAATTTATATAGAAAGCAATCCAGCCAGGATATTTATGATAGATGAGGTGATGGTTAATTGTACATGTTAAACTGACTGGGCCACACAAGCACAGTTATTTGGTCAAACATCATTCTGGGTCTGTCTGGATGCGATTAACATTTGAGTCAGGAAACGACCTGAAGCAGATTGCCCTCCCTAGTGTGGGTGGGCCTCATCCAATCAGTTCAAGACCTGAGTAAAACAAAAAGGCTGAGTGAAAGGGAACTCCTCTGTTCTACTGCCTTGAGCTGGGACATTGCTCTTCGGCTGCCTTTGGACTGGAAACATCGGCTCTTCTTGAGTTTCCAGCCTGTCAGCTTTCAGACTACTGTGTACCCTACCAGCTGTCCTAGTTCTCAGGCCTTTGGACTCAAGCCAGAACTACACCATCGGCTCTCTAGGTCTCCAGCTTGCTGACTGCCATTCTTGGGACTTCTCAGCCTCTATAGTCATGTGAGCAAATGTCCTTATTGTAAATCTTTTTCTCTACTTACATCCTATCAGTTCTATTTTTCTGAGAACCATAACTAATATTTAATAAGATATTTATTCTTACAACTGAGTTTTCATTCATATCACTAGCAGTTCTGATAAGCACCTGGAACACAGGTATTACATGGTATTTAACAAGATTAAATTACTGTCCTCCCTGAACATTTTGTTAAAGCTTTTGGAAAAGACATCTCCTCTTTCCCGAGGATCAACACCAGGAGCCATTTAACCACCAAGTAGAAAGAGCCTGAGAACAAAGGCACATAGCTATAGGCAGAGCAGAGAGAAGGGGAGAAAGGCACAGACACACAGGACTGTTGACTTCACTCACACCCCTGAATCCAGCTATATTGGATGCTAGCACAAGCTCATAATGTGAGCACATGAGGATTTTCCCAAATTAGCTTGAGTGTTACTGTTTGCAAATAAAATAGTCTTAACTAATGCAACACTTCTGTGTAAAAACTGGGAAGCCTACTGTATATGTGCATGAAAAGCCTATCCCCTTGGCTTTAGCCAAAGTATTAACGTCAAAGAAAGATTAAAACTTTAACAAAATTATGGGGTGCCTGGGTGGCTCAGTCAGTTAAGCGTCTGCCTTCGGCTCAGGTCATGATCCCAGGGTCCTGGGATCCAGCCCCACATTGGGCTCCCTGCTCAGCAGAGAGCCTGCTTCTCTCTCTCCCTCTGCTGCTCCCCCTGCTTGTGCTCTGTCAAATAAATAAATAAAATCTTAAAAAAAAAAACTAACAAAATTAAAAATGTGGATATTAATATGCAGATTTGACAAGCCAAAGCCCGATGCCATGTTACTCTTATAAACTGTAGAAACTTCAAAATTCTTTTATTAAAGTACAATTGACATACAAGATTTTATTAGTTTCAGGTGTACATCATGGGATTTGATATTTTTATACATTATAAAATGATCCCTGTGATAAGTCTAGTTACCATAATCTGTCACCAGTTACTACAATATTATTGCTGATGTTCTGTAAGCTGTACATGACATCCCATAACTTATTTATTTTATAACTGCAAGTTTATACCTCTTAACCCCCTTCACCTATTTTGCCAGCCCCATCCCCTGTCCCCATCCTCTTCGGGTAACCAACAGTTTATTTCCTGTATCTACAAAGCTGTTTTAGTTTTGTTTAATTGTTTTGTTTTGTTTAGATTTCACATACAAGTGAAACCATACGGTATTTGTCTTTCTCTGTCTGCCTTATTTCACTTAGCATAATATCCTCTAGGTCCATTCATGTTGTCACAAATGGCAAGATTTCTCATAATTCTTAAGCCATATATTTACCTACTCAATGAAGAACATGAATTTTCTATGATTAGCATTTTTTTTAAGATTTTATTTATTTATTTAACAGAGAGAGACGCAGCAAGAAAGGGAACACAAGCAGGGGGAGTGGGAGAGGGAGAAGCAGGCTTCCCATTGAGCAGTGAGCCAGATGGGGATCATGACCTGAGCCAAAGGCAGATGCCTAACACTGAGCCACCCAGGCGCCCCTGGTTAGCATTTCTAAACTTACAATCATCAACGGTTATCATCAAAGACCAAACTCTTTGTCAAGATTTCTAGTTTTCCAGAGTCAAGGTTAAATGAATGCATTAGATTTCATTTTTAAGTTTTTATTTAACATTTACTGAGCACTTACTATATATGCCAGGCACAATCAGCAACACCTATTTCAATGGCCACTTAACATCTCTGAAGTACGTACGATTACTACTATTACTGTCCTATTACAATCTTCCTTTTAAAGGTTAATAGGAGAAATTATAATAATTTACCAGTGCTACTATTATCAAGAGTGTACCATGGCCCACACATTGTACTAAGTATTTTACAAGAGGTAGCCCATTTAATCCCGACAACTATCTTCTGACTTAGATACTACTGTCCCCATTCTGCAGATTAGAAAACTGAGGCCAAGAGAAGGAAATGTAGAGCCAAGATCTACACATCACATCAGAGTCAGTCCACAAGCTTTGAAAACATCCTGCACCCTATCCCAACCAATTCCGTGATATTTTCCAAAGGGGATTTCAAATTGCTTAATGAAAACCTGAACTCATCTACATTACTTCTGTTCTTGAATTGCCATGTGGTTTCATTCGTATTTTCCTCTGTAATTCCTCATCTCTGGAAAAAGTAAAGATACCTTTTTCTTATTCTTAAAGATACACATTAAAGGAAGTGCATACTATTTATTCCAGCTCAGATGAATAAAACAAAAGCATGGAATTATAGATTTAACACTTTTTATTTTACAAGCGCTTCCAAAAATGGGCAAACTTCAGATAGGAAGAAATTTTATTTCAAATTTGCATGGGTGTTAACCAGCTATTAGTACCTGTGAAGTCCTCACCAGTCAGAATGGCTAAAATCAACAAGTCAGGAAACAAAAGATGTTGGTGAGGATGCGGAGAAAGGGGAACCCTCCTACACTGTGGGTGGGAATGCAAGCTGGTGCAACCACTCTGGAAAACAGTATGGAGGTTCCTCAAAAGGTTGAAAAGAGAGCTACCCTACGACCCAGCAATTGCACTACTGGGTATTTACCCCAAAGATACAAATGTGATCCAAAGGGGCACCTGCACCCTGATGTTTATAGCAGCAATGTCCACAATAGCCAAATTATGAAAAGAGCCCAGATGTCCATTGACAGATGAATGGATAAAGAAGATGTGGTACATTTATACAATGGAATAGTACTCAGCCATCAAAAAAAAAAAAAATTCTTGCCATTTGCAACAATGTGGATGGATCTAGAGGGTATTATGCTAAGCGAAGTAAGTCAATCAGAAAAAGACAATTATCATATGATCTCGCTGATATGTGGAATTTAAGAAACAAAACTGAGGATCATAGGGGAAGAGAGGAAAAATAAAACAAGAAATCATAGAGGGAGACAAACCATGAGAGACTCTTAAGCATAGGAAACAAACAGAGGGTTGCTGGAGGGGTGGAGGGTGGGGGGGAGAGGCATTAGGAGGGCACAGGATGTAATGGGCACTGGGTGTTATATAAGACTGATGAATCACTGACCTCTACCTCTCAAACCAATAATACATTATATGTTAATTGAACTTAAATAAAAATAAGTAAATTTTTTTTTTTTTTAAAGTAACCTGTGAAGTCCTGTTAAAGGAAATCCTGTCCCTACTGTGGGGGCACATCTCAGGTCCTGAGAAATGCTTCTCTACGAGCTGTTAGCAGATATCCACAGTACATCTTTCAAAAATTACATTTCTCACAAAAAAAATATCTTCTTAGGCATTTTCTTATCAGAAAGATGTATATAATTACATAAGGTTTAGAAGTGTAAGATGGCACTGAAAGCATGAATTAATCCCGTGAAAGAAGGTTCTAATCTTATATTTACCCACATGGGTACAAACATACACATTCAGAGATGACAAATGGAGCCAAAAGTACATTTACTGATAGTTTCTCACATGAGAAAGTTTGAAATTTTTTCTTCCTGCAGATAACCACTTTCTTACTTTGGGTATCAAAAGTCATCTTACAGTACATATTCATGAGCAGGAGTCTCCCTGAAACCACTGCAGCAGTGCAGGAATAAAAGAAATGAGCGCCTAACTCTGTAAACCAAGCCATTACAGATCAGGCTCCAAGCAGTCAAGACAGGCCCCCTCCGCCACCAGGAGGCTCATACACACTGGCCAAGCACTTCATAAAACGAACCTTCTAAAACCGATGATGAGGGGTTGAGTACTTCGGAATATGATCAGATCTGGCAGCTACACAGTGTGGAAATGAATCTTTTCTTACATGAGAACCGGTGATCAGGAAAAGTGGAACAAACGGAGGGGAGCATTGGGTGAAACGGCTGCTCCTAAAAACCTGCTGAGCTCAGACAGCCCGGGGCCCTTACGGCAGCTGGGAGCCGGCAGGCACAACAATGCAGGACATGCAATCCAGCATCTGCTGAATTCTGTCATCTTTTCTTTAATAGTGATATCTGGCATACGTTTTTCATCTTTAGTTCCAGGCATACTTCGGAGATATTGTGGGTTCTGTTCCAGATCACCACAGTAAAGCAAATGCAGCAAGAAAACAGGTCAAATGAACTTTTTGGTTTTCCAGCTCATATAAAAGTTAATTTACACTATACTAAATAGTCTATTAAGTGTGCAACAGCATTATTCTAAAAAAAAATGCACGTATCTTGATTTAAAAAAACTTTATTACTAAAAAAGGCTAACATCACCTGAGCTTTCGGCAAGTCATAATCACTGATCACAGACCAACATAATATAATAATAATAAAGTTTGAAACATTGTGAGGATTACCAAAATGTAACCCAGAGACACGAAGTGAGCAAATACTACTGGAAAAAATGGTGCCAATAGACTTGCTCGACAGAGGGTTGACCTTCAATTGTGAAAGATGCAACATCTCTAAAGCACAATGAAGCAAAGCATAATAAAACAAGGTAGCCCTGTACTTTTGTTTGATAAGACTCACAGTGGGGGAGAAAACACTTCAGTGTCCCTCAGTTATAAGAATGTCATTTTAGAGTCTCACATGTTTGCACTGGGTCCTCTCAGTCATCACCCTCCTGTGTGTTTGCCATGTGAACCACGGAGTCAAAGGAAAAAGATAACCCCATCCTGTTAATTAGTAGTCATTACTTTTTCTAGCACGATACCCTATCCCTGCCAAAATACCCTATTTGTAAATAAGCTTAATTTCCATTCCAAGAGTTTGGGGTGATAGAAGATTTCTTTCATCTCCATTATTCTGGAGCAGAGCCAGGAAATGTCCCGATTCCATGTTCCAATAAGTCTTGTAATGTTGACCTTGAATAATAAACCTTACCCCTCTGGCCACGAATACCTGTAAATCTGCATAACTTCAGAGTCATGTGCCTTAGGGAAAACAGGGAAGGCTCTAAATGGATTCTCCTGGATTCTCTGCAATGTCGTAGCATAGGACACCAAGACCCCAACCCCATCACTGGACCTAGTTTGACAGAAGCATCCTGGACATCCTACCCTTCTCTGCGTGAATGCAGCACGTGGGACTTACTGGGGAAGTAAGACGTCTCTAATGAGAGCCAGAAGATTGCTGTCAAAGTCAACATTCTCCTCCTTCTTGCCATCCCCAACCTCCTGGTTCACGAGTAGAGATGTGGTTTCTGAGAGCAACCGCAAGCTGAAGAGTCTCCACTCCACTTGAAAGAAAAAAAAATGCCAAGAATGTGAGTACATGGAGAGAGAATGAAAACTGAATGTGTACCTAATGGCATTCTCCTTGATGTGGTCACACTTACCATTTTGGCTCTGAACCAAGGAGACCAAGGGTGGCAGGATATAATCAACAACCTTAAAGAAAAGACATAAAAGACTTGATTCCTATCTTTTTAATCACAAAACTAGTATTAACTACTATCTGTGCTTTTTGCACTGACAGAATCACTAATAAAAAGAGGGGGAAAATCAACGGCTAAATTTATCCTGGATTTAAACTCTGCATAGCATTTAATAAACCACCAAGCTCATTTAACTCTGAAAAAGTCCTCAGGTCAAAATGACATTATGATCACCAAAACAGTAATTTATCAAACCTTCAAGGTTTATAAAAGGAACTTTACTATATAACACAAAATCTGGTTGGCATGGGTTGACATTAAACCACCAAATTAATATATAGAAGCTGGTGATCCTTACTCAGGTTTAAACTACACAATCAAAATATTGGGGAAAAAGGAGTCACCCAATCCTCATGCTTTATTAAATACATCAAAGAGCAGTGACAAGTTAATCTTGGGTGTTTTTAGAAACTGATTCAAAAGATGTAAATCCTACACAAATCACCTCTAGAATTTCCTTGTTATTTCAGACAGAGCACAATCAAATATGGTTTGAAACCTACTCCAAAATAACAAATTTATTCCTCTGGATGAAAACGAACAATGAGGGACAAATTGTTTGCACAATCTAATTTGGAAACCTACTCCCTCATTTGATGAACTATTTTGGTGACAATAAACAAAATTCCTGTTGTTTACAACTGAATTTATTACTGGACCCTGAAATATGTATTTGTTCTCTCTACACTGATAAGAGGGCAGGAGACGCCTGTCACAGCCCAACAATACCATCTTGCTGTCCAAACCAATGAAAGGAAGCTTCACATAGGTAAAGATCTCCACACATGGGTAGCAGCCCATCTATTCTAGCTCCACCTCATGTAATAAGCTCATCTCTATCTTATATTTGTTCAAGAACCCTAAGAACCAGAGATGTTTTGTTTATCCTCTTCCATTAAGTGATGTCACATCACCCAAAGCACAGACATCATGCTCCACTAAGGAATCTTCGACACCTCTAAACTCGCAGTTATGTCAAAAGCAAAAACCATGCAAAGGAAAGAAATATATCCTACTATTAACACCTATCAACATGATCAACACCCATCTTAAAGGTTTTAGAGAAGGGGGACTGGCATTATTGATCTAAATGTCCAATTCAAGTTTGAAATACAGTGAAGCACGTTCAAAAAGCAAGATCGTCAGAAGATGAGCAGACAAAAATCAACAGTATTCCTATATGCCTACAATAACCAATTAAATAACATAATTAAGATACAATCTACAACACCAATTAAATTCTAAGGTGTCAGTGATACTATGACTTCTACAGAAAAAAAAAATGTAGAAAATATTTACAGGTATGATTGCCATTGATAGACTTCTGAAAAAAGCTTGGAAGTTGTCACAACAATCCTTACAACAAGAAAAATGCTAAACAAACAAAATCAACAACTCCTGTCAGACACATCAGAGAACTGAGGTCACGGAACAAACTGCTGCCACAAACACTGAAGAGAGCCAGGCAAATAAAGAAAATCACAGCTTAATAGGAGCATGAATCGCCACTGGAGCCAGCAACTGGTACAAAAACTGGAAGGGTAACCTAATCGTTGGAGCCTGAGCTTGGGGGATAAAAACTCCTAGAGCCCAGCCTTAGTGGAGCCCCCACATGCCCAAGAGTTTACTTCCCAGAATCCCCACTAGATTCTCAGGATGAAAATCAGAGGAACCACCCCCCCCATGCTCCCAGCAGAAGGACGAAAAAATAACCATTGTGAAACATGCTCAGAGCATTCTTTTCTCCTCAACAAAGGCCTAGACACAGGGCGCACTACTTTACCAGAACCTAACTGACCTGGGAAGGACAAACCCAACCTCAGCACACTCTAAGCCTCCCTGTCTCCCCTGTGGGGGGAAACAACTGAGAAGTACTTGCGAAGGTCACAGACCAAATGCTCAGGCTCACAAAAAGAATCCTAACCATAGGACTGTCGGATGCTTCCCCTCCCACCACCACATCAACAGGGCTCCTGTATAATAACACAGATTACAACTGAGACAATTGCAAAACACAAGTTTTATGTCAGAAGGAGTTATTAGGGAAACGCAAAACAACAGGAGAGACAAACACAAGGATGCTGGAGGGAATTTTAGCCTCTGAAACCACAGGTTCAGCAAACAGTGGACACAACCTGGTTTCAAGCCACACACATGTACAATCTCACACTAACGACGCGTTTATCTCAGTTCGTTTTACCTGATAGGTCATGTTGGAGTGAAATATTCAAAGAGTTGAGAGAAAAAAGCCACCAGCTTAGAATTCTGAGTGAAATTATCCCTCAAAAGTAAAAGGAGAAATAAAGATTTTCTCACACGCCAGTAGACCTGCCTTGCAAGAAATGTTTTAAAAAGTTCTTCAGAGAGTGGAGCACCCAACTGGCTCAGTCAGAGAAGCATGCGCCTCTTGATCTAGGACTGTGAGTTCAAGCCCCACATTGCATGTAGAGATTACTTGAAAATAAAATCTTAAAAAAAAAAAAAACTCTTCAGAGAGAAGAAAAATGATACAAGTCAGAAACTCATATTTCTGTATCAGAGAAAGAATAAATGAAGTTAACACCTAGTCACTGATGAGAAGACTCAGAGAGATCAACTCTCCTCAAATTAACCCATAGTTCCAATGTATATTCCAAGGTTTTCATGAACTCGTATTGATTCCATACTGTATTTGGAAAGTAGCAGGGCGCCTGGGTGGCTCAGTCGTTAAGCATCTGCCTTCAGCTCAGGTCATGATCCCGGGGTCCTGGGATCGAGCCCCACATTGGACTCCCTGCTCAACGAGGAGTCTGCTTCTCCCTCTCCTACTCCCCCTGCTTGTGTTCCCTCTCTTGCCGTGTGTCTCTCTCTGTCCAAAAAATAAATAAAATCTTTGAAAAAAAAGTAGTGATACTGCTATAGAAACAGAAAGATGGATGGCAATTAAGAGGGACACACTAGTGCTTGAGCAAAATAAAAGCCTTGACTTTGAATAAATTTGCCTCTTCCTCACTCTTGAAGACTCTCTTCCTTCCCCTCACTTGGTTTTCTGTAGAATCCTTTGTTCCAGGAACTCAGTATTGATACTGACACCTCACGGACCCCAATGTATACTTAATGGTAATGGCTGCACCAGTGCTAGTCATGAGACCACCTTGAGGACATGATGAAGACAGCCGGTAGGATGTGTATCAGATTCCTATTGGAACCACCCAGACCGTGTATTTTCCTATAAAACCCCTCAGCCTTTTACCCCGGGAGGACTTGCAGTCTTGGAGGCATTACCCTGCTGCAGACTCCTTCACCTGGCAAAGTAGTAAACTGTCTTCCTACTTTATACACCAACTCTGCCTTTGCTCTGGCTTTTGGCTCTGGAGCACAGAGGTTGATTTTCACCAACAGGACAGAAACAAGAATAAAAGAGAACTTTCAAGATGTCGTGGGCAGGGATGATTTACCCTACCAAGTTTCCAGGTTTACTGTAATGGAAGTAAAGTGGTACAAGCATAGGGCTAGACAGAGATTTATGGAATATAATAGAGAGCCTCAAAACAGACATATGTGGAAACTCAGCAAGAGGCAGCGAGAACATTACCAACAATACAAAAACATACAGACTATTCATTTAAGGGTATAGGTATAATTAGCTATCTATTTGGTAAAAAAAAAAAAAAAAAAAAAATACCAAAGAATACCAAAAAAAAAAAAAAAATGATTACAAGACGATTAAAGACCTAACAGTTAAAAAGAAAGGCTTTTGAAGGAAAATATGTGAGAACAGTTTGTGACATTAAAGTAGGAGAGGACTTCTTAAATAACATCTAAAAAGTACAAACTGAAATTAAAAAAAAAAACAAAAACATTTGTATCAGGTGAGTCCCCAATAAACAAAATGAGAAGAAAAGCCACTGGCTAGGAGAAAGTTCTACAATCTCCATACCTGACAATGGATTAATATGTGGAATACAAGAAAAAAAAATCAATGGGAAAAAGATGAACAATCCCTACAACTGGAACAAGTGGTTCACAAAAGAGAATACCCAAATAGCCAACAAACATGTGAGAACTACACAAACCCACTAATGATCAGAGAAATGAAAATTAGAACACTGAGATACCAATTTATACAAATCCAGTTAAGAAACCATATTAATACCAGAACTTGCAAAACTGGGGTGAAATAGGTACTCACATACCACAGTAAATCAATAAATTGGTACAACAACTTGGATAAAGAATTTCACACCAACCAAAGCTGAAGATGAACACACCCTACAACCTAGCAATTCCACGTCTATGTGACACATTCAAAGATCCTCACTGAAGATCTGATTTCAAGAGTTCAAAAATGGAATGGGTAAATCTCTCATCATTATATTTCATGAAAGCAATCACCTTGCAAAAAGACCTAGATGACATAACACTATGTAGCCTGAAACAATACCTATAATCTTAAATACATACTCAATGTAAATTTCAGTATTAAAAATATATTTCATCAGTTTTAAAAGAAGAAATCTAGTTCATATTAATATCATTTAATTTTTTAATTAACAGTTTTCCTTTGAATGACTGAAGGCAATTATAAATGTATCCCAGGATGATATAAATGTAATCCTTCCAATTAAGAATGATCCTTTATTAAAAAAAAAAAAAAAGAATGATCCTTTAGAAGAAATAATAGGTAGAGGATGGTAATGAAGAAATAAAATGCTTGCTATAATATGTAAATAAAAACTACAAGAATATTCAGAAAATTATTTGACTATTCACCTTTAATTCATATTTTTGCTGAAAAATGACAGGTGATTACATTATCAAATGAAAGCTACCCATAAAGATACAAACTGAAAAATAAAAATAAAATTACACTGAAAATGTCTGGATGTTTAGCAATTCGAGCAAAGCAAGGGAGATAAAAATTAAAAAACAGTTTCATCCATTTTATTTATATTTAACAACTTCATAAATCAAAATAATAAATGGTTTTCAGGAAAAGATCACTGGTTTTTAAATCATAACAGGGAAAAAGACCACATACCTTTGGCAAAACGCTGACTTAAAATTAAGCATACAATGATTTGAGAAAAAAAGAACAGTGAAAGTTTTAAAATGTTAGTTACTTTGGAGCATAGAGCAAAGAAACATATTATTTAGTTCTTGGAGTAGAATTTTAGCAGAAAATACAATGAAAATTTAACAATAGAAATTTAAGAAAATAAAACATTTTGATATAATCCCATAGAAATCAGAAGGCTTACTGTATCTCCTCTCAACAAAATGTTAAGAAAAAAATTTGTAGAACTGATAATTCAACATTTCTACACACAGAAATACACACACACACACACACACACACACACAAATGATTTCAGTGAGCTCGCTGTATGTAGGTACGGGGATTTTGTCACCACCACTATCAAAACTTAATAGCTACTAAGGGCTAGAAGGGAAATGAACACAAATGTAGAATAACTAACATTACATAAATTGGGATGTGTGGGTGAGCCAGAGTTTCCTGCAGAGGGGAAGGTGTATTTTGTTGTTGCCACTGTCCTTGAAATAAATAACTGCTTAGAGTTAGATTTAAACTTTAAAAGGGCAAGCTGTAGAATAAAACAAATAACATGATCCTGTTTATAGAAAAATATAATGTTCATGTCTATATAAACTCATAGAAAAACAGAAAAAGCAGAAAAAAACCCTACGACATACTAAAGTATGAAAAGTGGTTGGGGGATCAAATGTCCATCTATGGATGAACTGAAAAACAAAACATAGCATATCTGTGCAATGGAGCATTATTCAGCCTTAGAAAGGAAGGAGATTCTGACACAAACTACGACATGTGGATGAACCGCGAGAACACTACCGTAAGTGAAATAAGCCAAATGCAAAAGGACAAGTATTGTATGATTCCACTTACATGAGTTTCCTGGACAGTCAAGAAACAGAAAATAGAATCAGTGGTTGTGAGGGGCTGGCAGGGAGGGGGGGAGTGGGGGTTATTGTTTAATGGGTACAGCATTTCTATTTGGGATGATGAAGAAGTTCTGGAGATGGTAGGCGAGGTCGCCCAGCAACATGAATGTACTTAATGCCACAGAGCTGTACACTTAATAATTATTGAAGTGGTAAATTTGATGGAAAAAAAAAAAAGGCCTAGAGATCCATCCATATGACGACTTGAGCCTTTTTTTTTCCTTTTTGAGATATTTAGAGTAATTTACTCGGAATTTATTTTGAAAACATTCAGATGAACCTTAAAATGATTACCTGGAGATATAACCTACAAGATAGCAGTCAGAGATGAGAAAGCAACTCTAAATTGAGAGAGCAGGTTGACTCATGATGACAAATTGAGCAAAAATTCTAACCTCTGGCCCCAAATCCCTGGAGTCACAAGGTCACTCATGCAGAGAGGGACAGAGGGGGCCTGCTGTAAAATAAAAGACCACAGCTCCAAGGGTGCTCAAAGTGAGGCAGCAGAGCGTGGCGGGGGTGGGGGAACATCCCAGAAAAAGGCTCTTGGAAACAGGATTGATGGTTACTTGGGCCCAGGAGCAAGGCGAATTTGTTCTTTTTTAAAAATATCTTGGTATCTGTATTTCAGGACAAACGGTTTCCTACATATTCCTATGCAGTTTATTTATTTTGCCTTATGCATTTAAAAAATCTTTCCAGGAATGAGTTCACAGACTTCACCAGACTGCCAAAGGCTTCCAATGTACAAAACGCAGGAACAAACCAGAGTTGAAGCCAAGAACTCCACCCTGCTGGGCTCACTGGATTCTTGCACCCTTCCAAGGGTTGGCCACTTGCCCATTATTTCCAGCCAATCCACATGGGTCCATCTTTAAAAATGGACCCATTTCACCGAAGAAAAGAATCCTAACAAAAGCTTCATCAAGATAAAGACAGGTGTGAACTTCTGATTAGAGCTTTTCAAATGCTAACCAACCACCTATTGAGGGTGCATTCATGATAGCGTACTTCACATACAAACTGACCTTTCCTGGGGCAGACATTACAACCGACTCATGCATGTAACTTTATACCTCTATGATTAAGTATTTTCAAGTAAATTACTCTAAGTATCTCAAAATAATACGGGGAGAAACCTTAAAATGACTCATGAAATTATTTCACACTTCTCTGCTGGTAACACCCACTCCTCACCTGGGAGCCCACTCAGGCGTTAATGCCTGTATGTCTTCAAGATTTAGTTCAAGAATAAAATCGTCTCTAAAAATCCTCTCCAGACCCTGTCAGACTGAGTAGGGCTCTTGGCTATACCCCATGCAAACCACCAATACAGCACTCTTCAAACCATGCGTGGTCCAACTGAATTTTTCACACTGGTCTCTTCCTCCCAACCAAAACTGAACCTTTTTAGAGCAGGGTCTGATTCTAGCTCACTAGCGTATTCTCGGTGCTTTATTTTAAAGAGGTGGTTTATAAAAGGTACTTTACTATAAATATACGAGTGATAAATACGTAAGTAAATCAAAAACTTAAAAGTTTTTTGGGGTCCACTCATTACATCACTGCTATAACTCTATTCATATTAATTCATCCCATTAATATGAATAGGATATTTAAAAAATGTTTTGAAACCTAAAAGGTATTTGTTCGGGTGCCTCAGTGGCCCAGTCAGTTAAGCATCTGCCTTCAGCTCAGGTCATGGTCCTAGGGTCCTGGGACTGAGCCCCGCATCGGGCTCCCTGCTCCGCGGGAAGCCTGCTTCTCCCTCTCCCGCTCCCCCTGCTTGTGTTCCCTCTCTCACTGTCTCTCTCTCTGTCCAATAAATAAATAAAATCTTTAAAAAAATAAAATAAAAGGTATTTGTTCTACACAATGGCAATTTCTTTTAAAAAAGAAAGGAAAGAAAAACCTAATTTGACTTTGTATCCTAAGTGTCAGCTGAGGTCACCCCAAACTTTAATTTTAAATAAAACTCTCAGGCCTGAATAAGAAATCTCCAGTTCTCTCCCAGATTTCAAGGAATGTACAGTGGTTTATTTACTTTCCCATGCTTCAGTGCCAACTCCAAGATTTTACTTACTCTAGTATTTTATTAGCTTCTCACCTTCTCCTGCTGTTTGCTTCAGAGAGGCTGACTATACAGATGAACGGTGGTCAGACTATCTGTGACAATTAGGACCCTGCCCCACAGCCTCTGCAGGAAGCCAAATCACACCTGCTGCAATCAGCTCATGATTGTCAGGGCGTGGTGGATGACTGCCAGCTTCACTGTGTTTTGCACCCTTCACTCCCCTCCCCAACTCAAGACTGGCCAGAGAAAGCCAAATATGCTCCCCTAACCAATCCCATAGGAGGCCCTATTTCTCATTAGTCTGCCTCCAGCTCCCCTATGCCAACCAAGATATGCCTTCAGCCTTCCCATTTTTTTTTTTAACCCTAAAGTTTTTACACCCTCTGCCCGCCTTTGAGTCTCTGCCAAATGCAAGTGATGGTGCTGACTTCTTTGCTACAGCAAGCTCTGAATCCACAGCCTCTGCTTGTCATCATTCAGGTGGTCTTCCCTGATCTCCACCTTCCTCATGGTACCATATGAACACAGATGCAGAACATAGTCCCTTTTTAAGGCCTGAATTTAAAATCTCACAAGTTGTCAGTAGGTACACCGGACTTCACTGAGGGCTTGGGGTGATGCAGATTTTATAACATCAACACCGACAATCTGCAATTAAATATTAAACGTCTGGTTTTTAGTTGTGTTTGAATCACCTGCACCTTTTTGTTTTACTAACCTTCTCCCCGCCTCCCCACAAGCTATGGGGATCCTGCCCTGTTGCCTGTCTCTTCTAGGCTCCCTCTTTGTTCCGGCTTTTTTTCCTCTTTTCTTCTCTCACTCACCCCCGCCCAGTGCCTGTTCATTATTTACGCAAATTTTACTTATCCTGCCACCCCCACCCTTGTCTATCCAGGCTTCGAGGCGGCTCCTAGATCCCCACCTACAAAGGAAGCAAAAGTCCAATACAGACCCATCTATGGTCTAATGGTTATAAAAAAGCCACGAAAATGTTCCAAGGTGACAGCTCTTCTTGGTCTTCCAGCAGACCATACTGCCAAACATGCAAAGAGGAGGTCCCTCTCCACATAATCTGAGACCCACACCACTCCCAGAGATCTCTGTCCATTCTCTCTTCCAAATATACTTTTAAACAGCACTCGTGTGTTATTTTCTTTCTTAACACCCCCTGATTTATTAAGTTTGTAATTTTAATTCCAGTGTAATTAACATACAGTGTAATATTAGTTTCAGGTGTATGACATAATGATTCAACAATTCTATACATAACACCCCTTGATTTTTATCTAAACCAGGAGCTAAGTTCCCTTAGCACCGGAGAAATTCAAATCCTGTATCATACCAACACAAAGAATGATTACTGGTTAATCATGTTACAGAATGCTTCTTGATTTTAAAATCATATATGGGGAATGCAGTCTGACTCAGGATAAAACTCAATCTGCATTTTGAGAAGTCACATTATAAAGGTATGCTTTCATGACAATCCAATGCCAAATGGCAACAATGCAGCAGAGTAATAAAGAAGAGAGGAAAAGGGCAAAAACCTAAAAACCCTCTTTACCAAATCACTTTCAAGTCACAGCGAGGAAACCATGAGAACAATATCAGATGCTGTGTATGACAAAGAAATTATTCTACACCTTCAGTTGGCTTTGTTCATTGGTACGAGGTCTCCCTGTTAAAAACAAGAGACTGAACCATCGGAGACAATACACAGTACCTTCACAGTAGCTTTTGCTGCTGTGAAGTTAGATGTTTGTTCATCAGCACTCTCCTCTTCTAGAATCTTCCACAGAATTTATAAACATATACACCATTTAAGTAAATACTACTGCAACTCTAATCAAGCTCCCCTGCACTAATGACTTCGATCATGAAATTCCACCATTTGTTACTTATTTTAGTTGTAGAGATAATACACCTGTGTATAGAGCAATCCAAGGAATTTTAATATTTAATTAATGCTTGCAGCATTGCTTTCTTATTAAACAAAGACATTCGTCTGTGGTGGAGGTCATTTAAGGACATGTCCTAAAAACAGAGTTGTAGATCACTTTTTTAAAAAATGCAGATTCCCAAGTCTAGGGACTTTTTATTTCTTTGCTCCAAAACGGGGCAAAAGCCCATATTCAAAAACTCTGTGTGCATGTATGCACATGTTGCCGCTAATGATCCTCAATGTCCCAAAAGTAATGAACACCTGTGGCTTAGGGATGCTACTGACAGCGCTGGGACACTTAAGCTAAACAATCACAAAGGCATTGAAATATGTAAGTAACACTCCCATGGCTAAACCTTACTTCACTTGTTCTTAAAGCCACTGATGGCCGAGGTGATACTTTATCATTTAACAGACTTATTTTCCATTTTGAGAAATGATGAACATGCAGCTCAGTAGTTTTAAACTGTAAATAACCATGTAACCATATTCAAATTTTCTTCTTTTCACAAAGAAAAAAGCAACAACCTAACCTATGGAAAGTGTATTTCTGAAATAATCATTTATGATGAAAGTATGCTTCATACTGTTATCTTTGTAGAGGGGTGTTTTTCCTATTTTTTTTTAATTTTATAAAGGAAAGTACATCATTTGAAAAGTGAAGTTTACTATTCTAGGCACTCAATTAAAATTCTTATCCTACATTTGAAAATTAATCACCACTTCCTTCACTGCAGCAGGCCTTGGAAAATCTGGTGCCTCTGACAGCACAGTAATTAACATGTTCACACCAACTGCCAGTCCCCTATCCTTCACACGAAGTAATTGGACATACAGGGAAAACATGCCTAAGACATGAATTCTACCTCTGCTAATGGCAAAGCGGGTCATACAGAACACCCCTTTTGAGGAGAACAACTAGGAAAACTAGACACAACTTGCTTAAATCTTCTTTACAATATTAAATACCTAAACAGATGTTAAGGAATTCCCAAGGCACAAGAGAGTGACAAAATTTCAGAAGACTGGCCTTTGCTATTGGCAATACCGGGACTGGGAGACACAGGCAGTCTCGTATACTACTGGGAGGAAAGCAAAATAGTAAACCCTAGGCATTTATCCTTTGATCCCACAATCACTGCTCTGGAAATATGCCCTGAAGATACACCTCCAACAACAAGAAACTGCATATGCATGAGGTTGTTTATAACTGAAAAATATTAGATACTACCTAAACATCCTAACACACGAGATGGGTTGAATAACCTACGATCCACGTACACACAGTGGAGTACTACACTGATCCAATGAAGAAACAGGAAGAGCTCTATGAACTGAAATGGAGTAATTTCCAACATCCATTATGAAATGAAAAAGTAAAGTGCACAAGAATATAGCATGTTATCTTTTATATAAGAAAGAGGCAGACATCTGTTCTCTTCACAAAAAAGAAACACTGAAGGAGAAACCAGAAAACAATGAAGCCAGCTACCTGTAAGAGTAGGGAAGGCAAAAGGGATATATGCCCAGGGGAAGGAAGTGACCCTGTTCTGAATACATCTTTTTCTATAGCTTTGGCTTTTGGAAGCATGTTAATCTTATACATATTCAAAAAATAAAATCAAAAAGCATAGGAAGGGGAAAAGAAAACCTACAACTGAAAGCAAACTGAAAATAAATCAACTGCATTTCAGATGAGCATGATAACCACACTACAAGGGGAGGAAAGGAACCAATCCCAGTACCTTATGAACACAGCATTGAGTATACAGCCCCAGTCTTGCTTGGGTGACATCTGGGAGGCAGAGGAGAGGTAGGAATTCCCTCCCCGATTCCCTGATTTCATTAGGTTTGTTTTTGTATTGGTGAGGGTAAAGCAATTCTGGAATAATTACAGATGCATTATACAATTAAGCAAATGAGAGAATGTGTTGTTGTTGGAAGCCAGAATTTTTACAAAGGAAGAAGGGACACACAAATATGAAATGGGGGAAGGCAAGAAAGAACCATGTGGACAAGGACTGGATTTGAAGGGATTAACGTGAACTCATGATTTCAAAATACATATATGTGTGTGTACAGACAAGTATATGCAAGCATGCATGTATCATGTGTGTTCATATGTGTATATACATGTATCCATTTCCTAGCTCTATGTATACCTTTCCTAGAAGCTCAGACATCCTAGGAAGGAGGAGCACACTTAGGGCCCTAACTAATGACACCTCCCATGAGAAGGAGCCAGGGCTCCTCAGAGAACTGACTGGGAAATGACTGGGCCAGGGCAGGGAAGCTAGAAGCTGAAGCAAGAAGATCTTGTGCCGGAAAGTTTAAAACAAAATCACTCAAAAAATGATGGGGTATGTCACAAGGACACAGCAGCCAACTTGAAAGGCTTTACACTGGCCAAGTCTGGTATAATTTGAGCACCAAAGTAATTTTAGTAATGAAGCCACTGATAAAAACAGGAATCTGTGGTACACAGAATGATGGTGGACAGAAAGATGTCCACCGTCCTTATCCCTGAAACCTGATCATTCCTGGTCTTACACAGAAGTGATTTTGTAGACATGATTACGTCAAGGACCTTGAGGTCTTTATCCTGGATCAGACAGGTAGGCTGAATGTAAGAAGATCTCCTTAGAAGAGAGAGAAAGGAGGATCAGAATCAGAGAAAGAGATGTGTCAACAAAAACAAAGGCCAGTGAGGCGCATGAGTGGCTCAGTCGGGTTAAGTGTCTGACTCTTGGTTTCAGCTCAGATCATGATCTCAGGGTTGTGAGATCAATCCCCGCGTCAGGCTCCGCACCAGGCATAGAGCCTCCTTAAGATTCTCTCTAGGAAAAAAAAAAAAAAAAATGCAGAGGTCAGAGAGAGTGCTACACTGCCATCCTTGAAGATGGAAGAAGGGGCCATAAGCTAAGGAATACAGGCAGCCCCTGGAGGCCAGAAAAGGCAAGGAAAAAGAATTTTCCCTTACTGCTTCCAAAAGGAACACAGGTATGCTGACATCTTGATTTTAACCTTAAAGACCTATTTTGTACTTCAGACCTACAAAACCCTAACATAATAAATCTGTGTTGTTTTAAGCCACTTAAGTTTTGATAATCTGTTACGGAAGCAATAGGAAACTAATACAGAATACAAGTCCATACCAGTGATTAATAGATATGCTAATTCATATTAGTTACTTTGCAAAAAAACAAAAAAATGCTTATATTTGCCAAGATCTAAATACTTTTTAACTTATCTATGAAAAATATTTTTATATTCATGTAACCTTTTTAATTCAATATAACATACATAAAGGTATATTAATCCTAGGCATATGTCTCAGTTAACTTTCACAAGATGAACAGACTCATGTTAACTAGCACCTGGATCAAAACGAGACTTTACCAGACTACAAAACCCCCTTGTAGTCCCTTCCAGCCACTGCCTGCCCCAGGAATGACCACTATCCTAACTTGTAATAGACAAACCTGTTTTTAAATTTAATGCAACTGCTACTGGGTATTTACCCCAAAGATACAAATGTAGTGATCCGAAGGGGTACGTGCACCCCAATGTTTATAGCAGCAATGTCCACAATAGCCAAACTGTGGAAAGAGCCAAGATGTCCATCGACAGATGAATGGATAAAGAAGAAGTGGTATATATACACAATGGAATATTATGCAGCCATCAAAAGGAATGAGATCTTGGCATTTGCAACAACATGGATGGATCTGGAGGGTGTTATGCTGAGTGAAATAAGTCAATCAGACAAAGACATGTATCATATGACCTCACTGATATGAGGAATTCTTAATCTCAGGAAACAAACTGAGGGTGCTGGAGTGGTGGGGGGTGGGAGGGATGGGGTGGCTGGGTGATAGACATTGGGGAGGGTATGTGCTATGGTGAGCGCTGTGAATTGTATAAGACTGTTAAATCACAGATCTGTACTTCTGAAACAAATAATGCAATATATATTAAAAAAAAAAGAAGAAGATGATGATAGCAGGAGGGGAAGAATGAAGGGGAGTAAGTGGGAGGGGAAGACGAACCATGAGAGATGATGGACTCTGAAAAACAAACTGAGGGTTCTAGAGGGGAGGGGGGTGGGGGGATGGGTTAGCCTGGTGATGGGTATTAAAGAGGGCACATTCTGCATGGAGCACTGGGTGTTATGCACAAACAATGAATCATGGAACACTACATCAAAAACTAATGATGTAATGTATGGTGATTAACATAATAAAAAAATGGAAAAAAATTTAATGCAACTGTACTATGATATTTTGTATTTGCCAGCTTTGTCTCATTATTAACATTGTGAGATTTATCCATGTTCTTAAGTATAACTATAAATCATTTCCTTTGCTACACAGTATTCCATCATGGGACTATAAACCATAATTTATCTATCAGACTGTTGATGATGGATATTTGGATAGTTTCCTGTTTGGAGTTACGAGCATCCTTCTATATGTACTTTAGTGAACATATGCTCATGTTTCTTTCTTTTTTTTTTTTTTTTTTAAAGATTTTATTCACTTTATTTGAGAGAGAGAGCACATGAGACGGGGGAGGATCAGAGGGAGAAGCAGACTCCCCGCCGAGCAGGGAGCCCGATGCGAGACTCGATCCCGGAACTCCAGGATCATGACCTGAGCCGAAGGCAGTCGCCCAACCAACTGAGCCACCCAGGCGCCCTATGCTCATGTTTCTATTGAATGTATATTTAGAGGTGAAATTGCTGACTCATGGGATATACTATATTCAGCTTCAATAGCTACTACCTGTTTTCCAAAGTATCTGTACCAATTTACATTCCCACACTCTACATCCTTACCAACTCTTAATTAAAAAATCTGGTTTAATTAAAGGTAAATTACTCAATATTTATTAGCTCCAGGCTTTAGCTTAAAACTTCACAAAAGGGCAGGATTTCATTTTTTAAAAAAAGGGTGGGGGGGATTATGACTTAGCTTAGTTTTTTAAAGAAACTGAAATATATTTTAGGTGACTTAACTATATTATTGCCAGAATTTTCTAATAAAGAATCACCTTTATTTTTCCCTTTGCTATTAGTATCATTTTTCTGAAACCACCATGAATGGGAACAAATTCTTCATACAATCCAAATCATTGTGTATTTCTGACTACTCTGTAGGCCACACCGTTGATTTCCAACTCTGAGGAACGAAGTGGTCTAAACTCTGGAAAGAATCTGAGTTAAGCAACTGTGCTCATCAAGAATTAAATGCATGTAATCACTTCCACATACTAAAGTATTGATTAGCAGCCTTGAACACAATTTGTGCTAACATTTCAAACAATGTCATGCTCCTTGCAGTGCTGGATCTTCAATTTCATGTATTCCAGTCATGCTCAAGAAGAGATAATTAGAAGATTTCCCATGGGTTACAGCATTAAAAAATATTTTATGAAGCCCATGAGTTGCAATGGCCCTTTCCTATCATAATACGGGCTCTAATTATTATGATGGCATTTCATGTTTTGTAAATAAACTAAATGCCTACCTATATGTAAGTACAGATACTTGTTAACACTGGATCTTAACATATTCTCCATGAGGTTACTATTCACTGGGATAAAGAATCAATAAGCAACACTGGAGCAAGTAAGAGCTCAATGAAAGACTCGAAATCATTGCTGAGAAAGTGACCATCACAGAGTTTCTGGTAATAATGGTATGATTATTTGGATTAACCCTCTCACTGAAAACAGTGCAAGATGCCAGATAAAATATAAAAAAAACCAAAATCTTAAAAGTATTTGAGATCTGAAAAAGACAGCAGGGGAACTTTCAGACCAGTTTCCTGAATGAAATAACTAGTGAGTAGAGTAGACCACATGAGCACATACCTGATTGTGCCACGGAGGTGCCTACCAGTAACACAAGCGCACGCTCCGTGGGGGCCACCAGGGCCAGAAAGAAAGGTGTGAGTCCAGGACTTCCCAGCCTATGCAGTTTTGTATCGTCTCCTACCCTGAGCTGGGCACTGAGAAGAGGGGAGGTTATACTCTCGGAGTAATAGAAAAATCATTCTAGTGATATAGTGATCAAGTCACCAAGCCCTCCACACACATTCACACTCCTGGGAACTGCTGAGGAGGCTGCCCTGGGAAGTTATGATCTCAGACCTATAGTCTATTTTACTTAAAGGTCTGTATTTTACTTAAAGAGAGCTGCTTTTTAAGTTCAGCTTTTAATAAGTTAATATGCATAATGTAAATTTTAGGGTAAGCAGTAAAAGAACAGGGAGTACCTAAATACTAACATTCTACAGAGAAAATTCAATGCAAAAAAAAAAGTCATTAGGAAGAAAGATAAATTGGAGGTGAGAAAAGAGAAAATATGTATGACAAAGTCTGAAAGAAGATGGTACAATGAAGCCCAATATACTAACAATTACAGTCAATGTAAATGGAGTACATGCTCCAGTGAAAAGTTAAATATTGGTCCAAATTAGACTTTTTAAAAATGCTATACAATATTTACATGACACAGATCTAAAATATAAGGAAAGAGCTGTTGGAAGGAAAAAAATGAAAGAGCTATATCAGCAAGTATGAAGCAAAAGAAAGTATGTGTGATTACATTAAATGACACAGAAGAGGCCTTAAGGCAAAAAGCATAACTGGAAATAAAGGTCACTTCACAATGAAACAAAGGTCAATTTCATAAAATGACACAAGAATTTTAAATTTTCATGCACCTAATAACATGGCCTCAAAATACATAAAATAAAAACAATTACATAAGGAGAAATAAATTCATAATGGCCTTAAAGGAGACTTATACACACCTCTCAGTAAGTTATAGAAAAATGACACAGAAGTCAAAATCAAAATCACAGAAATACCTTGACAGGCATTTCATAAACAAATATTCTTAAACAGCCAATAAACATTTGAAAAATAACTCAGCTTCATTAATAGTCTTGATCCTACTGTTCAAAACTATGGTGAAATATCACTATATATTCATTCATTAAAAGCCTGAAATAACAGGAGTTGAGAAGGATGTGGGGATCAGGTACTGCACGGCTGATGTGAATATAAACTAGTACCACCTCTTGGAAAACACTATGGCATTTTCTAGACAAAATGAGTTTTTAAATATTCTATAACCACTAATTTCATTCCTAAGTATGTATCCTAGAAATACTGCATGCTTACGTGGTGCAAAATACAAAAACAAGAATCTCCACAGCAATATTTTGTAAATGCCAAAAACCACAAAGAGCCTAACATCTACCAAAAAAAAATAAATAAGTAAACTGTGATATCTGCATAGACTCAGATTTCAACACTGAGATACAATACACTGATGAAAAATTAAACCATAAAGATACTTAACAACACAGATACTCTACAAAGACTGAGCCAAAAAAGTGAGTCACAAATGAAGACATAATGTTGATACAAAGTACAAAAGCAGACAAAACCCATCTACATTGTTTAGGAATGCATACACAGGCCTACAAAGGAATACATGCGAATGATTACTATGAGTGTCAGAACAGTGGCCCCTCTCTGGGAGGAAAGGAATCATGATTGAGGGGAATTCAGGGCTATGGTCATGGCTTTTTAACCAAGTGGCAGTTTCTCAAGCACTGGCTTTGCAGCTATTTGTTAAACCACACACATTTTAAGGCACTTTTAAAGAGGAGGAGGAGGAGAAAGAGAAGAAAACAATCATAAATTGGTAGAAATTTTCTAGCCTTAAAAAATAATTATTCCCTCTCTCTTGAAACATGTGTCCTCAGAGTCCCCAGATGCCAGGTAAGAAGTCAGGCCACCCAGAAGTCCCTCTGCCGGAGAGGCCACACGGAGGATGCAGGGCGCCTGAAGAGTCCCAGCTGGAGGCAGACATGTGAGTGAATGAGCCCTCAGATGATTCCAGTCCCAGGCGCCACTGAGTACAAGAACTTGAAAGACCCCAAGTTAGAACTGCCTTCCTGAGTTCAGTCAACCCCTAGAACCACTAGAGAAAATAGGAAAATGATAACTAGGGTACTCATCTTACCTGGCTTCTTCTCTTGCGACTTTCTGTGAGTGAGAATGAAATCACATAGCCTCTCCTCCCTCCTCTAAAGTCAGCACTCGACTCACCTAAGGATCGCTCTAAGGCAGAGCTTCTGAAATGTGTGCAATTTCACTGCCCAGAAGACACATGGCAATTTGTAAAGACCTTTCTGTTTGTCACTGAATGGGGAAGGAGTATGCTACCCACATCTAGTGGGTAGAGGCCAGGGACACTGCGAAGCATCCTACAATGCCCTGGAGAGCCACCACAACAAGGAACAGTCCATTCCCAAATGCCCATAGTGCCAAGACTGAGAAACTCTGCTCTAAGAGTTTATGTGGTTGGGTACAGCAAATAACCAGCAAAGAAGCAAGAAGAAGCAAGCTGGGAGTAAGGTGTGGACCAGAAGGGAAACAGAATAACGAGCATAGGCAATCCCAAAGAAGTCAACAAGGCGGGAAGACACTTCTTATGTTCATCTCATCGGGGGGGGGGGGGGGGGGCAGCTTTTCTGAATGGTTATTTCATGTGAGGAACATATATGATCCAAACATATGTAAATTAATCTCTTTCCATACAGAATTACCAAGTAAACAAAAAAAAAATCTCCTCACAAGCTGTTGGAACTGACCGTAGAGCAATAGTCTTTCAACAAAATAGGGTACTGTATTATCGCTTCAAAAGCCGACAACGTGATCTTGATAAATTCTTCCGATGCCATCAGTCCTAGGGATACAGTTAATTATTACAGATGTTGATTTTCATGTGCAAAATCACGATATCAAAGTACCTCAGACAAAGACATAAACTGTCCCATGGTCTACTCACCTATTGCTCCATCTATGTTAGTTTCTCCTGAGTCTACAGATATAATATGACTCTGTAAAAAATAAAAATAAATGAAGATTTCAAAATAACTCTGAAAGAAAATATAGATAATGTTTTCCCCAAAACGACACCTGTCCTTCTTATTGAAATAATTCCTGGAAGGTATTACATACCATATACAATTTATTAAACACTATAATCATAGTCTTAAAATATGATCATATGAAATAATATATATTATAAACCGTAGTCATTTTTAAACATACAGATCACTATCCATGATATTTAATGTTGGAATAAATTCAATAGCAATAAAAGCACAGAAAGGTCAACCTATAAAAGTGAGGAAAATCCAATTAATACATAACCATTTCCAATATGATACACTTATTCAATCGCCGCCTTGGATGTTAGTAATCAGGTGAAACAATCCTCTCAAAGGTCAAGCCTTATCTACCCTGAGTGCACATTGCATCAAGATGCAGTAGTTCAAGCACTGCCTTCAAAGTTCACCACTGTTGTTAGTCCCTCCTATATGTGTCCTACCCGAACCCCAACCCCAGCCCCATGCCTCCGTGCAGGATGACCCCCAACACTGTTCTAGAGGCAGGCCTACAAAGCTCAGCTATGAAGGAAGGAAGGGAGGGAGGGAGGGAGGGAGGGAGGAAGGAAGGAAGGAAGGAAGGATGGATGGATGGATGGATGGATGGATGGAAGGAAGGAAGGAAGGAAGGAAGGAAGGAAGGAAGGAAGGAAGGAAGGAAATTTTTAAGAAAAGCTTCTTCTAAGGAAGAGATACCATAAGTAAAATCAAAAGACAAATGTGGGCAGCCTCCTCAGCAGTTCCCACGAGTGTGAATGTGTGTGGAGGGCTTGGTGACTCAGTCACTATATCACTAGAATGATTTCTCTATTACTCCGAGAGTGTAATTCCCCCCCCCCCCACCTAGTGCCCAGCTCAGGGTAGGAGACGATACAAAACTGAGTTTTGTATGCGTGAGTTTCCCAGTCCCCAGCTGAACGCACCACACAGAAGAGGTACTCTGTGAACATGATCTGAATGAAACAGTAATAATAAGCAGCGTGGCCATGTTAGTGATGTGCGGAAATACTACAAAAGAGTTCTGGCCCCCGGCTCATAAAAGAATACATATATAATATTTTATATATAATAACAAATAGCAAATAAAGTATAAGATTACCCTGAAATAGAAAAAAACAAATAAGCAATTAGTCTGGAGGGAAAATGAGTCTACTTGGTCCAATGGTTCTTCTCAAAATACTTGGTAAAGTTATTTACTAAAATACTAATGTATAGTAACAACTATATATAACAATATAAAAGAACGTATGTGTAGGCTTTTGTGCTATAAAAAAAAAAGAAAATTAAAGAAAATCCTTAAACCCATATTTGAGTTAAGAACTAAGACATTCCAGGGGCACCTGGGTCGCTCAGTCAGTTGAGCATCCAACTCTTGATCTCAGCTCAGGTCTTGATCTCAGGATTGTGAGTTCAAGCCCTACGCTGGGCTCCATGCTATACTTAAAAAAAAAAAAAAAAAAGAACTAAGACATTCCCAATTCTTTGCATGAGCTTCCTCACCCCATGTCATGTTTTTGGAGATAACCACTGTCATGAATTTATCATTTCCTTGGCATTTTTTAATAGTTTTACTAGACTTGTGTCCCTAAATTGTATATTGTTTGGGTATTTTTGAACTTCACTGAAATGGTATCAAACTGTACACAGTTTATACAAATAGGACAGTATATAGCCATTAAAATGTGGGGAAAAAAGAAATTTTTAAAGTTATGGGAAAATACTTATGAGTCAAAATTAAATAGAAAAAAACTGGGGTGGCTGGGTGGCTCAGTCAGTTAAGCATCTGAACCCGTTCTGGCTCAGGTCATGATCTCAGGGTTTTGAGATCAAGCCCAGTATGGGGCTTCCCACGCTCAGCAGGGAGTTTACTTCCCCTCTCCCTCTGCCCCTCCCCCTGCTTGCTCTCTCTCTCACTCTAATAAAATCTTTTAAAAAGTTAAATAGAAAAAAGAATACAAATCTACATACACACAGCATAATCTCAACCACATGTATCAGTGTAGGTCATATATATCTATATGTTACACACAACAGTTTTCTACACACAGATGCATATATGTGAATTGAAAACACTCTAAGTAAACAACAATATGTTAACAATGGGGTTGTTTTTTAGAGTGGTGGAGTTATGGGTGCTTTCTCCTTCAAATCTCACTATAATTTTCTACATTTTCTTGAATAAGCATGTATTTTATAATTTAAATAAATAAGCACAAATTGCCTTTAAGACAAAACCTCAAAGACATATGCTCTTTGAAAGCTGAACATATGAGACACTTTAAATTGTCTTTTTCAGTCTATGACTACAAAAACAAAAAAAGATTAAAAAAGAAATAACTGTAATAAATAATAAAATAAAATTTTAAAAAGGTAATGTAAGCCTGTCACGATAATTTGGCTGAAATAGTTTCACAAAATTCCAAACCGGGCACATAACTTTTGCTGAGTAAGTATGGATTTGATGTTGAATAAAATATCCAAAGAAAGATGTCTTTTGACTTAAATAAATCTATTTAAAAGTCTGTGGATTACGAAGTAAAGAAAGAAGGCACAGCACAGTGTTTATACTATGATCTCTCCTGTGTATATATTTTTAAATATAGATCATACACAAACACAGATGAGGACAAAAATTCTGGAGGAAGAAATAAAAGGAAAGCACTAACAGAGGTGCTGGCCTGGGAGGTGGGCTTTCACGCTTCATTTTCTGCCCTTCTGCAGTGTTGGAATTTTCTAGCCATATATGTGTACTAATTTTTTTTTTCTTTTTTGGGGGTGCCTGGGTGGCTCAGTCATTAAGCATCTGCCTTTGGCTCGGGTCATGATCCCAAGGTCCTGGGATGGAGTCCTGCATCGGGCTCCCTGCTCAGCGGGAAGCCTGCTTCTCCCTCTCCCATCCCCACCCCCCCCCCGCTTGTGTTCCCTCTCTCGCTGTATCTCTCAGTCAAATAAATAAATAACATCTTTAAAAAATTTTTTTTTCTTTTTTAATGTCATGGAGGATTATCTAGATAGTGAAATTATGGGCGTCTTTTAACTTATTTTCCTTATACTTCCTATTTAATTAAAAAAAATCCCTCCTGAATGTTTCATTGATTTACCAATTTTAATGTCTTTTGATATATTTCTTCTTCTAGTAAGCATGAAGGTGTATAAATTAGGAAAATAAGCTAGATGCACCAGTGTGCAGAGAGAGGGCTCACTTGAGATAAGCAGTCATGAATTTAAAGTGAGACCAGTTACAAAAAAATAAAGAACAAGAAAAAAAAAATTAAGTGAGGCCAGTTATTTCATTGAGTTTTTCTCTAGCCATACTTAGCCCCTCAAAGCAGGAGGTGGAAAATTACATTGAGCCAGAATTAGAGTTTGCCAGAGGACGACACCGGAGGAAGAAAGCAAAGGGAGTTACAGGTATGTGTAAAGCAATAATGGGGGCTGAACAAGGGACTTGAAGCTGAGTGAAGAGAAAAGTGAAGTTGGCCCTTGAGAGGGCAGGATGGTGAGCGGAAAGTGCTAAGACCAATTTAAGTCCAGAAGAATCGAAGGGCTGCTGGACATGGGGAGCAGAGGAAGTGAGGTGAAGATCAGTGGTGGTGGCCAGACAGCGAGGCGCTGGAAAGGTCATGGATGCAGACAGCTGAGAGAGGGAAGACAAGCTCCTGAGGGAAGAGGTGCTGGAGAGGCTGAGAGGTCGAGGTGTTGGAAGGATGGTCCATAGTGAAGTCTGGCTTTCCAAGAGCGTGGACAGATGCAGCACGGAGACATTAGCAGTGAGCTCAGTGCTGGAAGATTCCGAGGAATGAGGGGCAATGATCCAGGAATCTGTATGAGCACAGCACAGGGCATAACACAGGCCACCTTCTCATGGCACAAGCTTCAAAGCTGGGAGTTTTAGCAGAGCAGCAGAAAGGAGGGACACCTGCCCCACAGCCAGGCTCCCCGGTGGAGGAGTAGGGGGCAGAAAATGGCACCATCTAGAAGAAAAAGCTGCACCTCCAGTGCAGGCTGGGGCTCTGCAATATCATTCAGTACTTCAAAGAAGCTGGGAATGAGCTCCTGCAGCAAACTATGTATATGATTTAACTCATGGTTCATAAAAAGGGGGGGTGGGGACTCATAACAGGAACACCTGTGTGGCAGTGAACAAGTACATAGTAGCATATTTTTTAAAAATGTAAGATGCACTCTCTCTGTTGTATCTACTGCAACTGAAGTCAAAACACTTTAAAAATCCGCAGAAGGCAGGGAGTAGGTCTCTTTTCAAATAATTATCTCAATGCCCAGGATAAGTAAAGATTTACTAATAATGGAAATTATAAATATACCTTTGTATAAAAATCTATCAGAATCATTTTATCATCTTGCATTTGAAAATTAGAATTGTGAGGTCTTTTTTTTTTTTGTATAAAACTGTAGCCACCACACTGCCATTATTGCACTTTTATAAGTGAAGGAGGCCAGGACTTCAGAAGAAAACCACAACAAAATCCTTTTCCTCAGCTCATTAATCAAGAGCATTTTCAAAAGGACACAAGAAACACAGTGAACATTAGGTTAATACACATCATGAGTTCCCGAGCATACTTCCTTGATGTCACTGCTTCCTATTTCCCAGCCCAATTCAATGGAGGCCCCACAGAACTATGGTATTCACCACAGGATTTCCCCATAGCACTTCCCCAGAGGTTCACACTATCCCTAGATACCTTTTTTTTTTCTTTTTTAAACTGGGGAGAGAGGTGGGTATGATGACACACTGCTTCTTTTAATCAAAAGGGAAAATAGCAATTATCAGCTATGTAGCCCTCTTTTGCCTGGACCCTTTCAAAGCTTAAAAATGGTTTAAAGGTGCCCCACTAAATTGTTTCCAAATACTCGCCTCTTTAAAACATAAGACGACGAAAACTTCATTTTAGTTGGGAAAAATATGTTCACAAAATGTTAATTCCTATACTCATGTGTCCATACGTAAGAAGTACCCCGAATTTTTCTACCAAAAAAATAAAAGAGGTCTATGGGTCAAATAGGCAACCCATGCCTGGTGCCAGTATGAGGAGTGAAACCAACAGGAAGCACACAATTCCACTGCCCCCTCCAGCCTGGCTCCTTCGGGACCCTTCTCACGAGTGGCCACCGCACCAGCCTGACTACTGTCTCCATAGCTGTGGAAGGCAGGTCAGCAGCTCTTGGAGAGCTGCGTTAGAGGAAGCCCAAAAGCTCTGGACAGCAACTTGCTGCCACTGGATACAGCTACTAAATATGAACCACACTGGAATACCTCAAATTCAGGCACATTAAGCTATTCTACCAGATATATTTCGAAAAACACGAAAAATAATATTTATCTCCAGACAGAATAAGGCTTTCAAAACACAGTACCAAATACATACACAAGAATGACGTGCGCCCTCAGGCCACCAGGACAGAAGGTGTCCTGTGCTCTGGACAGTTTCTACAGGACTGCTCTACAGAAGACATACAGCTGTGCAGCCCCCTTCTCTCCTCATAACAAAACAAAACCAACAGACAAAACCTCTCAAATAAGTTCAGGAAACCCTTGCCAAAGCAAAATTTAAAAGAATTATTTCAGAGGCTTTAATATGCTAATCTGCACTGTGAATTTCTATGAAGCTGGAGGATGTTAGATGAGTTGACTTCACCTGGTGGCATCAGTTGGGCACTGTGACTTCAATAATACCTTTAGCACCTTCTAGATAGATTATGAATCAATTCACAGAAGTAACAACCCTCAATAGTTCATAATATATGCACAAGAACTCTGTAGATAACTAAATTCAAGTCCTTCATTTTAGTCAATACCTCTTTCCCTTTACTAGTTTTTCATCAAAGCCATCAACACTGAGTATAAGAACAATGAACACATACAGCTAAGGCAAATAACAGATGTGATGAGGAAAATAATGAAAAAATTCTGGGACTGGCCATGATCCAAACTAGGAAAACAGCCTGAGGAAAGCCCAAAGATCTTTTCCATTTTATTTGCCTAAACTCCCTCTACCTGAGTGACATTATCTAGGGAAAAAACTGCTAAAGATTTTCCAATATCCTAATTATCTCTCAACCAGGCAAGTTATTTTCCATTCCCTAAAAGGGCCTATATTAAGAAGACCCTACAGACTACCTCCCAATCCACAGAGTTCACCCATTCTTGGGAGAAGATGAGGAAATCCCTCCTTGGTGTGGCCTCCTCCCTTGTCCCGAGCATAGCGTTAGATGGAGCAGATGTGTTCTCCCTAAAATACACACACATAATTCCTGAAAGTCCATAAAGACTTTCAGTTGAGACATTTGCTGGTTCCTTGAAAACCTAAACTGTACTCAGTTAATGTAGGCAGAGAAAAGTACTCCACAGGAGAAAAAAAAATAAGAGAACAAACACGGACAAATACCTGCATCCCCAATAAACACTGTGCCAAAAGATTCCAAGATGTCTACCAGGGAAAAACTACCATTTCCAGGCAACGACAGTTCAGTGCAGTGGGATCAGAGAATTACAGTCATGCCAAAATGATACCTATATAGTACTTAAAAACAAATTAAAAAGCAAATCAAAGAAGGTAGCAAGTGAAAATTCTAATAATATGCAAATCCATGATTGCACAACAAAATTACGTACTCTGCAGAATTTGGGATTCAAGGCACTTAGGATGATAAAGATTTGAAATTAGGTACAAAAGGACCCTAACTGCATTGCTTGAACACACTTCTTAAAAAATCAGTGACCTCCACTCAACATTTGTACTTCAAAACTTCATATTTTACTCTCTGATGAACCTTCTAGAAAACTATACTCTCATCTGTGGAGGACATTTTTTTGTATTCCAAACTTACAATAACATGGAGATGTTTACTACGTTTTAACTAGAAACCTCTATGTCCTTTTGAAAATCTCAGTTGAGTATTTGTTATTAATATCAAAGTAAGACTGGAGATGCCATGTGACAAATGTCCCAGCTTCCTCTTTGTGTAGCTCTCCATTTTATCAATGATAGATATTATAACTATTCCAGACTAGGAAAAAGATAATAGAATTCATGAGCCACAACCTGAAGGAAAAGACAGTTTTTTGTGAGCAAAAACGAAGTGAAAGATAGGACAATGACTTGCTTTTCATTTTTACTCATCTCAAAATTAAAGAAAAAGTTAAATTGAGCTTAACTTAGAGAAATGCCACCATAAAAAGAGATACTGCATGTAACTGGACAACATAAGCCAAAGTAAATAATGAAGATAATATATTCACAGCATTCCATTCTCACCAGGCTGATTATTTTAAATTTTTTCACGACGTTTAATACCAAAATCTATGAAAGTGTTTTCTATGGACTTATTTACCCTACTTGGGCAGTATCTGAACAAAATACATTATCAGGAGAGAATGTATTTTTCTCCAAATGTCAAATTTTATTACAGTCAACAGATAAAAATATAAAAAGGTCACATCCCTACAGACAAATAAATACCACAAAGATTTTAAAATTACTTCATTCTGACACCAAAATCCAGACAGTAGAGACAGCCACATTTTTATTAGGAACGTGAAAAATTCAGTGTTACTCACAAGAATAGTTCCATAACTGAAAAGGAATTCTTCTGTTACAACTTGAGGTCGAAATACCTGTGTGATGAGAGTTTCCACAGATTAAATCCTGAAAGCCACGTATAAGAAAACAAAATGTTTTGTCTGAACTGATGTCTCTAAGATTCAGTTTACCAAAAAGGGAGTCACCTTTACATTATTGTTTTGCTAATAAGATAGTACCTGAGAAGTTACGAGGTGAAGCACTATAGGCATCTGGGGTAGACACATCTTCAGCTGCTTCGCTTGAACTGTTGATGGGTGTTTACGACCAGAAACATTGGCCAAGGCATTAAGAATGTCACCTGCAAAGCACATCCCAGAGCAAGCACGACAGTTACAGACCACAAATACTTAGGGACCACTAGTCACTGCTTGAACACTCATGGGGCTGCTGCGGTAATTACTCTCCAAATAAAAGAAGTGGGTAGGGGCTGTGTTATTTTATTCAGAAATATTGATATTATACTAGAAAGCTGTGGCCTCTGGGGACAGAATGGATATAAGCCTTGATCTTTCATCTAGCAATTTTAAATAGTTTATAGTAATGGTTTTCAATATGATTGTTCTTCCTTTTTCTCTTCTTTCTTTTTTTTCTTTTCTTTTTTTTTTTATTTTGATCTTTTCCAAATTTTAACCACGAGCCCTTTCCACACTTCTGTAAACAGGAAAATGTTATTTAAAACATTAAAAGTGAGGGGCGCCTGGGTGGCTCAGTCGGTTAAGCATCCAACTCTCGATTTCAGCTCAGGTCTTGATCTCAGGGTCATGAGTTCAAGACCCACGTTGGGCTCCACACCCAGCCTACTTAAAAAAACATATAAGTGAACAGATTACAGATTGCAATTTTTAAAGAACAGAATAGGATGGAAGAAAAAAAAGATCAATTCCTAAAACTTCCCATTGGATGATAAGCCCAGTCATAAATAAAACTTGTGCTGTGGACATCTGAATCTTAGCAGCACATCCTAAAACAAGATGAGTCTGGCACTAAGAAACTCAACTACCAATTGACCAGACTGTAGTCTGCAGGTTGAAATTTTATAAAAGGTCACAATCCAAAAAGAAATTTGAAATATTCTATTTTCAGTCATTAACAGGCAAAAAACAAAACAAACAAACAAAAAAAACCTCAAAGTATTAGTAAGGAGCAAAAAGATACTGTCAATCAGCCATGATGACAAATGAAAAGATATTTTCATTATTCTGATTTAAAACTCTAACATTCTGAGTCTAAGTATATTTTACCATAAGAGATTGCATCAAATTTAACATTTTAAACATTTCTGGTTTATAGCTACATCTGCTGGAAAAGCATGGAATGGGATTTAAACAAAATGTACGCATTCCTGAGGTTATTTTAGTTTCTCCAAATAACAATGAAATAAGAGATTAGCTGGAATAGACATCTTTTACAAATCATTATTAGATATTTGTATTTAAATTTTTTCAAACTCAAGAAATTTCTAAACTTTGAACTTCAATATCAAAATTCTTTAATATCTAAATGCTAATGCCCATGGATTTTTAAATTCTTTTAACAATAAATAAATGTGTGGCTGTAACCTGAAGGAAAATTTTTCTTCTTCAGAATTAGGCAGAGAGAAATCTTGGGAAAGTCACCTACAATAAAAAGCCTAAGTTCAATTTTAAGCTCTTAAGATGCTTTCCTTGTGTTTATTTTCCAAAATTGCCCGTTCACTACAGATAACACCTCAGTGTGACCTTTAGCCTGCTCGTTGCCTCAGTCATGTCACTGATGCAAAATAACTGTAAAAACAGATAAAGCAAATCTTGAATTGAAATCTTGAAACTATACAATCAAGAAAAGGTGTCACTGTGCTCGCCTGTGATAAGCAAGAGGCAAGAATAAAAGAGGCGAAGCCTAAAAGCCCAGGCGCAGAAAGGCAATCAGCAAGGGGCGTATGGATGAGCCTCCAATTTACCCAGGATCCGTGGCAGTTCCTGCACAATATGACGGATGAGAAGGTCCAGGCATTTGGACAGGTATTCATTGCTGCTTTGCTGCTCCTTGCCTGGAGTGGTCTTTCTGCTGTCTCTCTCGATGTACATCACCAGTCTACATACAGGAAAGTGCAAAAGATTACCTCTCATGATAAAACAGTTGATAGCATCTGTCTGAAAATGCAGCCAAGGCAAGTGTTTCCAGGGGGCACAGTCCCAATCATGCTGACATTTGGATTTGTAGCAATTTGTCAGGCACAGTCTAGTTTTGCCTTAGAAAAACCTAAATGTTTATGCAGTAAGAAAATAAGGCAACTTTGAATGTATCTGCCAATGTATTACAAAATAATGCCCTGATTTCATCTGGCCTTGGCCCATGAAAAGAAACCACATTCTTTAGATGACAGATGAAAGGCAGAAAAAGGCATCTGGGCAGAAAAGCGCTCTTGGAGTTTCAAAGATTCAAAGTAGAACCACAAATTGCACTTCTGTTGGTCATCAGTACTAAACTTGCTTGGAACCTCAGGCAAGTCACATGAATTCCGGCTCCTTCAGTAAATTGTGTACATAAATCCAAAGAAAAAGTTTCATTTCAACACTGGGCGATACGGATAGCAGACACTATATCAAAACATCTGGATTTCACATGTCCCTTTGTCCCCTAGTTTTATGATCTCTGCCCTTTAACGAACATCTGACTTCTTCAACCCACTGGCATTCAGTACATCAATCTCTGACCAACTGTGCCCAGCCCAGACCCAAGGAACATACTGGACCATCACTCCAGATAATGACAATGTGGTTGAAAACTTTTAGGTTCATGTTTCATCCCCTTTGCTGAACCCACCAGGCACCTTCCCAAATGCCCATTTCTCTTGATTATTGAAAGGGCAGTGAGTTCACTGATTCCATCACAAGAAAGCCCCTTTATATCTCCCATGCCATCATCCCTCATCATTCCTCTTCTCAGCTCCCTTGTTCTCACTCATATCATCCAACTTCTACTTCCCAGAGGGAACTTCGAACCAACTCCTACTGTCAACTGGAAAGAGGTGGTTTTGTACATAACACAGATATACATAAAGTATACTGAAATCATAAGGCTTAGCATTCATGTGGCTCTCTTCATAGATCTGGTCATGCTTTTTGCCGTTTTTGCTTACTATCACTTGGAGTTCTACACGAAAACATGTGGACAACACCGAATCAAAAGTCTGTTTCCATCAGCCAGTTAGTATCCTTTGAGTCACTGATTACAGCACTGGCCACACTCTAACAAATACACAGCATTCGTCAAAATGCAGGGAAAATACTCATGCATCAGCAGAAATGTATCAATACTACTTAAAGAATTCACAGGACAAAACTTCTTGATGATGAGTAAAACCACAGAAATAAGACCCTGAGATTTCATAACAAGTGGAATCTAAGAGCTTCAGGAGATATGATACAATGCGTGGGGGTATCCTGCTCTGCCAGCCAGCCTGGAGCTCCCAGAACATGCAGCATCACACACCATCATTATGGCCAGGAGCTTCTGAAACAAGAGCAGCAACTTCAAGAACCTCTTGATTAGTTGGCACTGGTCCCTCAGCCCAATCCAAGGAGCAGGACCTGAAAATACCAAGGACGGGGAAACTTATCCTTTTCTGCTCCCCAAGAGGGGTTGCCTGACATCTCCCTGCCCAGCCCCACCATCTGCCCAACAGCTTTTCCAAAGTGAAAGAATACAGCGTTTCCTTCAAGATGAGTATTTCAAACACACCTTCTAACCATAATCTGCTCTTGATCCTACTTGCACGTTCTTTCCTGTGACCGTTCCTCAACTTTGGGGAACCTTCTAATTGAATCCATGACATTTTCTCCCAATCCATCAGCCTTCTCTCTTCTTCACTTACTTCCTGATTCGATTATATCCCATCATCCATCATTTCGATACCCTTTTGTACCCTGTCTTTTCTTTGCGCCCATCTAGCCAAATGAACTCTGGATGAGTCCAGTGATCTGCTTTCTGGACGCCTGCAGAGAAGGCTGCTGCAGCTAAACTCCACCATAAATGCACGGCACCAGTACTGAATGGCCCAGAGCAGTAGCAGCAATCTGACTGTAACCGTCAATGTATGTCCAGTCTATTTTCAAATTTTTCTTCTCTTCAAACCCCCAAGGGTCCACCCTCTAATGAGACTGTGAGTGATTTTGCCTCCTGTTGTACAGAGAAAATAGAAAGCATCATGAAGGAACCCTCCTCCCTAATTCTCAACATGGACACCTACTGTGCATCCCATCCTAGCTGCCTTTCCTCCCATCACAACAGTGGACCTATCTCTCCTTTGCTCTGTGCTTTAGATCTCATTCTCTCCCACCTTCTCAGAACCTTAAAACTGCCAATTACTCATTTTCCCTTTTATATATTTACTTCCTCCCACTTAAAATAATTTTCATGTTCTTCTAGCAACTTCCTCATTGCCTCTCTAGGCCCCTTCTCATCAAATCTCTTAAAAGAAAAATCTATACCTAGCACCTCCACAGTTCTTCCTACATGTTCCTCAACCCTCCCCAGTCTGACTCACGCTCATCACTCGCTTGAAGGTCACCGACAATCTCCATGCCATCAAATCCAGCGGGCACCTCTCAGCAGCGTTCAACACTGTTGCCACCCCTTCTTGCTCCTCTATATATCATGACACCATACATTCCTAGTTTTTTTCTCCAGTTTCTTTAGTTGGTCCTTCTCTATGTCTTTTGTTGACTCATGCTCCTAAATGCTCAAGTTTATCAAGACTCAGTTCTAGATCCACTGCTCTTTTCTTACTACCATTTGACCCAGGTGATCGCATCACCACCAATGATTTGACTTCCACTATGTACACAGATGTTTTCCAATTACATAGCTGCAGCCCAAACCTGGTCTCTAAGTCTCTAAGCTACAGACCTACATATTCCACTGCTGATTTGACTTCTGCTTTTGTTTGTCTCAAAGCACTTCAAAATCTACATATCCCAGATAAACATGATTATCATCCCAACAAGCCTGGTGGTCTTTCAGAATATAATGTCCCATTGTAAGGCATCACTCTCTACCCTATTAATACAGACCAGAAACCTAAGAGTCATCCTTATCACCTCCCTTTCTCTTACTTCCCATACCACGTCAATCATTAAATGCTTCCCAAACCCTTACACTTTTCCACTCCCAATCAAGTGCAAGCTTCCATACTGCCTTCTCCTGGACAACTACAGCAGCTTCCTAGCTAGTGTATGTCTTTCTACTCTGTTATTTTCACCCTTACACACCATACATCTATGTGGATCTTGTCCATCAAGTTGCTCCTGTTCTTAAAACCTTTCAAGGGAATCCCACTGTCCTTAAGTTCTTAAAACTCCCTATCATGACCTTCAAGGCCTACAGTGTCTGGCCCCCAACTGTATCTCCAGCTTTGGCTTACTTTCTTCCCTCTGGTTACACGTTCTTCCAGCCCCTCTCACCTTCCCCAGCAACAAGGTACTGCCTCTCTGCCTACATGGCTCTTCTCTTCTCTCCTGGCCAGTGAGATTTTATAATGTATTTTAATACAATTTATAATGTATTTTTATACATTTTAATGTATTTTTTATTATCTGATAATGTTTGGCATCCCAGGAAACTTAAAAATACTGTAGGGCAAGAACGATATCTGATTTTGCTCACCACATCTTTCCACTTCTGAGCACAGTTCCTGACATGAAATAAGTGCCCAATAAATATTAGCTGACTAAACACATATTGCTGTTGAAACTGCCCTAAGACTTTACCTAGTTCTCTGAAGCAATTCCTTGGTCCTTACCTTTCTCAAGGCCTTTTTCTTAATTCTACTGTTTGATGTGTTTGGCATTTATATTGCTGGGGAAGGGAGGAAGGAAGGAAGGGAGGGAGGAAGGAAGGAAGGAAGGGAGGAAGGGAGGGGGGGAGGGGAGGGAGGGAAGGAGGGAGGGAGGGAGGGAGGGAGGGAGGGAGGAAGGGAATTTTTAAAAAAAGCTTTTTCTAAGGAAGAGATACCATAACTAAAATCAAAAGACAAATGAGGGAAAAAATATTTCCCCATTTGGTTCTTCAAGGAATGAATGGTTAAAGAAGATGTGGTATACAAATACAATGGAATATTATGCAGCATGAGAAAGAAGGAAATCCTGCCATTTGAGACAACATGGATGGATTTTGAGGGCACTGTGCTAAATGAAATAAGCCAGACAGAGAAGACAAATACTTCATGGTAGCATTTCTATGTGGAATCTAAAAAAGGAAGGAAGGAAGGAAGGAGAAGAGAAGAGAAGAGAAAAAAAGAAAAGTCAAACTCATAGCAACTGAGAATAAAAAAGTAGTTGCCAGATGCTCGGGGTCGGGGGGGAATAAGGAGAGGTAGGTAAGACAGTACCAACTTTCTGCTATAAGAGCAATAAGGTCTAGAGGATCTAATGTAAAACATGGTGACTATAGTTGAGAACACTATTGTATAACTGAAACTTACTAAGAGAGTAGAACTTAAATAATCTCAAAAAAAAAAGATAAATCTGTGACTGGTCGATGTATTAATTAGCTAGATGGGGGAGTCCTTTCACAATGTATTATCAAATCACCAGAATCCACACTTTAAATATCTTACAATGTCAATTATACCTCAATAAAGCTGAATTTTTTAAAAAAGACAAATTGGGAAATATTTCCAATTCACATCACAAAAGACTATTTTATATGTATACACACACACACATATATACATACACACATCTATGCCTCCCAGATATGAATTAGAATAAAACTAAGAAGCCAAGAGAAAATATGAAGGATAGGAAAAGGCAATATACAGAGAAAATAATATAAATGGCCCAAGCAAGAAGATGCTCCACTTTGCCCATAGTAAGAAAAATGTACAGTTGGCCCTTGAACAACGTGGGAGTTAAGGGTGCTGAGCCCCTGGCACAGTTGAAAATCCGCGTATAACATTTGACACCCCCACCTGAAAAAACCTAACTACCAATATTGGAACCACAATAGATCACTTTTTACTGTGATACGCAATTTCTTACAGAGATGAACTGCTGCTCAAGCACAAAATACTAGTGTCACATGTTTTAAGCAGATACTCCCCAACACTTGAGCTCACTGCAACTGCACCAGGAAGTAGCTACAAAATTCTTACAGTGATACAGTATGTGCTAGTGAGTTTTATGTAGCTATGATTTAATACTGCATCTTTACATTTGTTTATATCTCTCTCAACTACAAATGGCACCCTGCATAGTCTGTATGCTTGAGTTGTGATAAATTTTAACATTTTTTAAGATATATCTACTTCTTTTAGAGAGAGTGAGAGAATGAACATGAGCGGGGGTGGGGGCACAGAGGGAGAGAGAAGGGGGAAGCAGACTCCCGCTGAGCACACAGCCCTGTGCAGGGCTCAATCCCAGGACCGCAAGATCACAACCTGAGCCAAAACCAAGACTCGGACGCTTAACTGACTGAGCCATCCAGGAGCCCCGAATTTTAACTTTTTATAATAGATTTATATGTATTTAATAGCAGTAAATGATAAAATAGACTAATATCTACATATATTTTGTGCATTCATGACATACCAACTTTTTAATTTTTTCAATATTTCTACGCTATATGCTTCATCTGTAAGTTTTCTTCAAATTGTCACAAATCTCAAAAAAATTTTCCCAAGTGTTTATTGGAAAAATCTGCATATAAGTGAACCCATACAGTTCAAACCCATGTTGGTCAAGGGTCAACTGTATGTTTAAATAACCGTTTAGCCTTCAAATGGCCAAATGCAGGAAGTTTGGTAGCCAAGACTGCTATCAAGACTCTGGAGGATACCAACACCCTGGTACTGCTGGTGGAAGTAAAACTTGGCATAAATCCCAGAGACAGCAGGTTGGCAGTATCTTCAAAATTAAAAAAAATCTAGCAAATCTACCTCTAGGAAGAAACATATATACTTGTAGACGTGTGACACATTCATATTTTTCTGCTTATAACAGTAAGATATTAAGGAGGAAAGTGTCCAGCAAAAGAGGGCTGGTAAAATAAAATATGGTCCAAAATAATATATATATATAAAATAAAATATGGTCCATCATTATACTGTAACTATCAAAAAAAAAAAACCAGACAAGGAAGCTCTCTATATACTATACAGAAAGAACTGTGTATAAGAGACACTGTTAACTGAAACAAAGTTCAAAACAGTATTTTTTGTGTATAAAGAGATGAATAGGATCTATACTCACATTTGCTTGAATAAAAATTCTCTGGAAGGATACACAAGCCAAGAGCAACTAATAATAATGCTTAATTTTGCATGATGGTGCTCTAGGGCTATGGAAGACAAGGTGGAATATATTTCTCACTTTTGAATTTTCTTTAGTTTATGAACCAAGAATACAAGTTATCTACTCAAAACATGGAGTAGTATCATTGTCCTACAGAGTCCATTTTTTCAAGTCACAGGAATAAAAGGCAAGGCACAGGGAATATAGCCACTGGTCCTGTAAAAGCATTGTATGGGGACAGATGGGAGCTACACTTGTGGTGGGCACAGGAAAATGTAGAGTTACTGAATCACTATGTTGTACACCTGAAAGTAATGTAACATCATGTGTCAGCTATACTCAAAAAAATTGTTTAGATGATGTAATGCTCAATAGCACAAGATACTCTACCAAATGATAAATGCTGAGTGCAGGCAAAAAGACTATCCCTCTCTGTAAGATCTACAGTTATGCTTTCTCACAGTGCCAAGTGTCAGGGTGACTTTTAAAGAGTAGTAAGCCAACAACAGTACCACAGCAGTACCCCCAAAAGTTTATTATGGTCTGTGGCTGCATTAGGATTTCTAGATTTTTTTTTCTACTTTCCTTCGGCAGGCTCATTCCATCTAACAATACTAAGATGGAGCTGTCACCCAAACCTGTATATAATTCCCTGCACCACTATCTAAAACTGTGATCCTGAACAAATTTCTTAAACTCTTAAAAGCTTCAGTTTTCTAATTATAAACAAGATAATAATGCCCACCTTGTAGAATACTGCTGTGAGAATTCAATGAGCTAGTAGCCTGGGGTAGGATACACAGTCAACTCTCAAGAAATGGTAGCTAGTACCGCTAATTATTATTAATAAGTATTATTACCCTTACCACCAAACTCAAGAAACTGCTTTCTTGAGTGCACAGGTCTTAACAGCAAGATCCCAGAGGGCAAACTACTCCTCATCCTACTCTCTTACAAATCATCATGGTCAAAAATCTCACCCCCAGCTTCCCCTGCATTTGGAGCCCTGCCGCAAGTGATTACAGTAAGAGGGAGTATGCTGTCTTTCAGTAGATGATGTGGAAATACAGGTCATTAAAACTTTACTACTCCTTTTGATGTAAGAAAAAATGTAAACATTTCCTGTTAGGAAATAAAATAGCTATCAGGTCAGTTTTGTTTTAAATGAATGTGCAGAATGTACTGCCATTTATTTACCCAATCTTCTACGAAGAGACATTATGGCTGCACAGCTTTCGTTCTTACAGACCATTCCGCTGCGTATGTCTTCTGGGGTACAGGGCCAAGAGTGGCTGAGGGACATATATAGGAAGAGAACCACGAAAGTTCTACATCATGGTACTGCCCCACTGCTTCCCAAAGTAGCTGTCCCAATGTACTCCCAACAGCCAGGTAGGAGTTGCCTCTGAGTTACAAGCTCATTGATATCTACTGGTGTCAGATTTCATCTTTACCCATCTCTATCTTGTGGTCTTCATTTGAATCTTCTTTGTTATTAACATGGTAAACATATTTTTGTATCTCTTTGTTCATATATCTTTTTGTGAAATTCCTGTTCAGGTGTTTTGCTCATTCTCCCACTGGGTTTCCAAACTTCTGTTACTGACTTGTAGGCATTATTTATATGGTCTATATCTTTCTTCTTCCCCTTCTTTTCCCCCCTTTCTGTTTCTTCTCCAACTTTTGGTCTTTCCCACTGGAGTCCTCCATTCACTGGAAACTGATTTATCAGTACAGGTTGGGAAGGAATCCAAATCCATTATTCTTTCAGGTAGATAACCACTTGCCTGGTACTACTGACTAAAAAGATTCTTCCGAAACTACGTGTGAAAGACGAAGGGTAAAATAACAAATATATGGCAAAGTCTGATTAAAAACAGCAGATCCCTAGATTACCTCCTCTACCCAATGAGTCCAGGTGACTGCCACTAAACTTGCACCCAAGCAGACATTGAAGTCTGAAGGTTTATTCTCTACAGAAAGTAAAACAGCAAGTTTCTACACTGGGAGAAAGTAGACCAAATCAAAGAGACCACTACCAAAGTGCAAACAGGGAGAGGCTAAATGAATTCCCACTGGGGTTTCCATCCCCTTTCCCCAGCAGGCTCCCAGGATTCTGGTAGCCAGGTCCCTGCCTTCCAGCTGACAACTAGAATGCTCTTCATGCTCTTTAGTAAACTGGCCCAAGACAAACATATTAGAGATGTTAATACTGAAGTTCAAATAAAAATCCCTATACAGATGATCTTAGTGTGAAACTCAAAGTCAAGAAAATTCATTCATGCACTGAGAACTTTTAAAATAGGTTGTCACCCTAACCAGACCAAACATTACCACTTATCTGCAGCCATGGTTCTGCGTGACATTTTATTTGCTGATATTCATCCATGCTATTTTTCATTGCTGGATAGTATTCCAGTGTGTGGATATGACACAATTTATACATTATTGATGGATGTTGGGGCTATTTCAATTTATGAATAGAATATCTTATGCTTGGCACATGTAAACATTTCTGTTGGGTATATACCGCAAGTGAACTTGCTGGATCACAAAGCATTCTTAGATTCAGTTTAGTAGACACTGCTGATGATCAGTTTTCCAAAGTGATTAAGACAATTTACATTCTGGGGCACCTGGGTGGCTCAGCTGTTTAGCGTCTGCCTTTGTCTCAGGTCATGATCCCAGGGTCCTGGGATCAAGCCCTGCATTAGGCTCCCTTCTCAGCCAGAAGCCTGCTTCTCCCTCTCCCACTCCCCCTGCTGTGTTCTGTCTTTCCCTGTGTCTCTGTCAAATAAATAAATAAAATCTTTTAAAAAACAAACAAACAAGATAATTTACATTCCAACAGGCAGATATAAGAATTCCAGTTGCTCTACATTTTTGCCAAACTCTGCATTATGAGACTTTTTAATTATAGCCATTCTGGTGGGTATTCATTGGTATGTCATCACAATCAAACTGAACTTTCCTAATGACTTACAAGGCTATGCATCTTTTTGTGTGTTAAATGGCCACTTGGAGATAACTTCTGTAAACTGCTTATTCAAGTATTGTGCTCATTTTCCTGTTGGGTTATCCCCTTTCAGTTCTTTAGATACTGTAATTACGAGGCCACTGTTGGTTATGTGACAAAAACCTTCCTGTACCCTATGTCTTATTTTGTTATTCTCTTAATGATGTCTTTTGATGAACAGAAGTTCCTAATTTTAAGGTATTCCAATCTATCAATATTTTCCTTTTGGACAGTGCTTTTGTGTCCTGTTAAAAAATATTGGTCAAGGGGCACGTGGGTGGCTCAGTCGTTAAGCATCTGCCTTCGGCTCAGGTCATGATCCCAGGGTCCTGGGATCAAGCCCTGCATCGGGCTCTCTGCTTGGCGGGAAGCCTGGTTCTCCCTCTCCCACTCCCCCTGCTTGTGTTCCCTCTCTCGCTGTGTCTCTCTGTCAAATAAATAAAATCTTTTAAAAAAAAATGTTGGTCAATTCGACGGTCACGAAGATATTTTTATTTGCTACCTACTGGAAGTTTTATTGTTTAAATAACATTTTTATATTTAAACATGCAATCTACCAGAATGGACTTTTTTGTACAGTGTAACTTAATAGTCTCTCTACTGATATCCAAAGTAATCCAGCACGAACTATTGCAAAAACCACCATTTCCCACTGTCCTCCCACCCATCTCTTCTGCTCTTCTCCATGTTTTCCATCCTTGTCTCTCTCTATCCTGACCCCACCTTACTTCAGTAGATTAATTCTCTATTCAGCTGTGTCTGATCCACTGAACTCCTACTTTCAGTTATTGCATTTTTTAGTTCTGGAGTCTCCATTTTGTTTGTTTTTATAGCTCTAGCTCTCTACTGAAATATCCCATCTTTCAAATTCCTTGAATATACTGATCTAGTTATTTTAAGGTCAACATCTGATAAGTCCATCGTCTGTATCCTCTGGGAATACTATCTTGTTTATTTGTTTGTCATATCATCTTATCTCCTCCTAGGCCTGATTACTTTCTACTGAGGGTTAGATTCTATACAAGAAAACTGGAAGACTATTTTGAGGCCTAGGATTACACTTCTCCAGACAGGATTTACAATTGCTTCTGGAAGGCAGCTGGGGTATCAATGAGCCTGGATCACCTGAATGCACTCAGAGATTGAGATGATTCAGAAGTGGGCTTCTTTCCTTGTTCCAGGAAATCCTTTAAATAAATAACAGGTAGTCCAGAAACAGAAAACAGAGAACATGGAAATGTTTATCTATTGGAAATCAGGGGATCCAAAAGAAACCCTGCCAAAATTCAGAGTATAAAAAAAAGCAAATTAACACTTGTCTATAAGAAACTGATTTTTTCCTTCGTATTTAAGTGTATTTCCTTAGTACTTGAGTGCTCTCTGTTACAAAATGTAATAATGTGCTACCTAACTACCATACCCTGAAACATCTTTTTTTTTTTTTTTAAGGCAAAAACTACTCAAATCATTTCCAAACACTAGCAAAGACTTTTCAACATAAGAAAATACTCATTACCTCTGCTGGGAGAAATAAAAGACTGATGGGATGCATAACGATATCAAACTAACTCTAGAATGACACTCCATCTCTTTGTGCTCTCCCCAGTGCCTTCCCATTACAGGGTATGTTTACACAGGCTATAGTAGGATAGACTGACTTTACTGACAAGGGAAAATTAGCTCCTAAAAGCATTCACATTCTATGAAGAAAATAAAATGCCGGAACATTTGAATGTAGTATCCATAAACACTTTACAGTTGCTCTACAACAAAACTGTAAATTATATTTCTTAGCATTTTACAGAGATCAACAATCTGAACTGTAATCCAAGTAAACCACAAATAAATAAATAAGATCCACTCCTCTTTCCCTCCCCCATTACCTATAATAGAATTATTTCTGCCCAGGACATATCTGCTTCCCAATCTACTACCTGTCCCCCATTTCCTTCCATTTATCCCTTGAATTCATTCCCACCGATATGACCACAATTTCCTTACTCCCATCTCCAAGGAATCTTTATGCTTCCCTCATCTGCCTCCTGCTGTACCACCATACTTGTGGCCAAACCTGCATGTCCTAAACTTGTTTATATCTCCAGTACTTACACCAGTGCAGTGCCTTTAATAAAATGAACTTCATGAGTACAAGGATAATAATATTCATTTATTCACTCAATATTTACAGTGGCCATTATGCGCTAAGCATTTTTCTAGATAATGGGGATATGGCTCATGGAATGTACATTCGAGTGTGAAGAAGATAAACAATTAACAAATAACTACAAAATAGTTTACAGAGTGATAAATGCTAAAAGAAAGTTAAAGAAGAGTGAGACAACTAGTCACGTGTCAGAGAAGGTGTCTCTGACAGGATGACATTTAAGCAGAGAGGAGGAGTGAAGAAATAAGCAATGTGAAGGCCAGGGCAAAATGTTCCAGGCAGTTGGGAAGGCACACGCAACATCCCAAAGGCAAGCATGTGCTTGGTGTGTTCCTGTGTGGCTGGAGCACAGTGAAAGAAAAGAACAGAGAGAAAGGCTCCTATAACGCTTGTAAGATGTTATAGGCCACAGGCGGAGCAAGATGGCGGAGGAGTAGGAGACCTGGATTTCGTCTGGTCTCAGGAATTCAGCTGAATAGGGATCAAACCATTCTGAACACCTACGAACTCAACAGGAGACCGAAGAGAAGAATAGCAACAACTCTCTGAACAGAAAAGAGACCACTTTCTGGAAGGTAGGACGTGCGGAGAAGTGAATCCGAGGCGATATTCGGGAGGATAGACGGCGGGGGAGGGGGCCTCCGTCGGCCGCTTCTGGCAAGTGCTAGAGCCGCGGAGCACAAAATCGGACCTTTTAGAAGCCGGCTCCGCTGAGGGACGTCGCTCCAGTGGCTAAGCGGGGGGTGGAACCCCCGCGGGACAGTGTGGTCTCAGGACCCTCGGGGTCACAGAAAGGCGGGGGTGCCTGAGTGCGCCAGAGCTCCCAGGTATCGGAGCGGGGAAGCCAGCTGCAGAGACGGAGCCGAGGCGCGGGCTCTCAGCTCAGGGTTGCCATAAACTGTGATCTGTGGCCCAGTCGGGGCACGGCTCCTCCAGCAGGGACCCAACAAGCCGCAGATCCAGGAAGACTCCCCTCCCTCCCCTGGGAGGAGGGGCATGAGAGCGCACAGTAGGGATCTGCTGGGTTTGGAGACTCCACACGGGGTCGGGTGCCAGAGATAGAAACGCTCGGTCACAGGCCGGGTGAGCACGGAGTACGGCCCGAGACCAGGGAGACGGGAGTGATTGACTGCTTTTCTCTGGGGCGCACTGAGGAGCGGGGCCCCGAGTTCTCGGCTCCTCCGGGCGGAGATTGGGAGGCCGCCATTTTCACTCCCATCCTCCAAAGCTGTACCAGAGCTTGCAGGAACAAAAGTTCCCGAAAGCAAACCCAAGCAGATAGCTTAGCCTGGACCGACAAGGGCGGGACAATTTCGCCTCCAGCAAAGACATTTGGGAACCACGGCAAGGGTCCTCTTGAGAGATCAGCACGAACAGCCAGCCAAGACCAGGTTTACCGATCAAGGAGAACGGCAGAACTCCAGCGCTAGGGGAATACTGCACATAGAATTCATGGCTTTTT
>NW_027397063.1:138326752-138332152 GCF_003265705.2 Callorhinus ursinus | reverse complement strand
ATGGCTTTGTTCTACTCTCCTGCCTGATCACATTCTCTCCTTTTTTTGAACCTTCTTTCTTTTTGCAAACAACTTATCAATTCCTTTTATACAATCTTTTATAATTTTCATGTTTACAGTCATCTTCCATCCCTTCATTGTATCAACCCTTATTTTGTACATATATAAGTCTTTCTTTCTTTAAAATTTTAGGAGGCACTTTCTTCTACCAGACCAAAACAAACCCAAAATCTACGGTGTGGCACTGATCTATGCACTACCCTGATCATATTTGATCATATTCTGTTTTTTTTTTTGTTTTCTTCTGTTTTTGCTTGTTCTTATCTTTTTCTTTTTCTTTTTTTTCTCTTTCTTTTTTCTTTCCTTCCCTTTCTTTTCACCTGGTTTCAGGTTTTTTCTGATTTGTTTAGAGTATATTTGCTGGAGATGTTGTTAACCTGTTAACATTTTGTCCTCTCATTCATCTACTCTCCTCTGGACAAAATGACAAGACGAAAAAAATCACCTCAATAAAAAGAACAAGATGTAGTACCGTCTGCCAGGGACCTACTCATTACAGACATTAGTATGATGTCAGACCTAGAGTTCAGAATCATGATTTTAAAGATATGAGCTGGGCTTGAAAAAAGCATGGACGTTATTAGAGACACCCTTCCTGGAGAAATAAAAGAACTAAAATCTAACCAAATCGAAATCAAAAAGGCTATTAATGAGGTGCAATCAAAAATGGGGGCACTAACTGCTAGGATAAATGAGGCAGAAGAGAGAATTATCGATATAGAAGACCAAATGATGGAAAATAAAGAAGCTGAGAAAGAGAGAGATAAACAACTACTGGATCACGAGGGCAGAATTCAAGAGATAAGCGATACGATAAGACAAAACATTAGAATAGTTGGGATCCCAGAAGAAGAACGAGAGAGAGGGGCAGAAGGTATATTGGAGCAAATGATAGCAGAGAACTTCCCTAATGTGGGGAAGGAAACAGGCATCAAAATCCAGGAGGCACAGAGAAACCCTCTCAAAATCAATAAAAATAGGTCAACACCCCGACATCTAATAGTAAAACTTGGAAGTCTCAAAGAGAAAATCTTGAAAGCAGCTCGGGAGAAGAGGTACGTAACCTATAATGGTAGAAACATTAGATTGGCAACAGACCTATCCACAGAGACCTGGCGGGCCAGAAAGGACTGGCATGATATCTTCAGACACTAAACGAGAAAAATATGCAGCCAAGAATACTATATCCAGCTAGACTCTCATTGAGAATTGAAGGAGAGATAAAAAGCTTCCAGGACAAACAAAAACTAAAGGAATTTGCAAACACGAAACCAGCCCTCCAAGAAATATTGAAAGGGGTCCTCTAAGCAAAGAGACAGCTTAAAAGCAGCATAGACCAGACAGGAACACAGACAATATACAGTAACAGTCACCTTACAGGTAATACAATGTTACAGGCAATACAATGGCACTAAATTCATACCTTTCAATAGTTACTCTGAATGTAAATGGGCTAAAGGCCCCAATCAAAAGACACAGGCTATCAGATTGGTTTAAAAAACAAGACCATCGATATGCTGTCTGTAAGAGACTCACTTTAGACCCAAAGACACCCCCACATTGAAAGTGAGGGGGTGGAAAACCATTTATCATGCTAATGGACACCAAAAGAAAGCTGAGGTGGCAATCCTTATATCACACAAATTAGATTTTAAACCAAAGACTGAAATAAGAGATGAGGAAGGACACTCTATCCTACTTAAAGGTTCTATCCAACAAGAAGATCTAACAATTGTAAATATCTATGCCCCTAACATGGAAGCAGCCAATTATATAAGGCAATTAATAACATAAGGAAAGAAACACATTGACAACAATACAATAATAGTGGGGGACTTTAACACCACCCCCAGTGAAATGGACAGATCATCTAAGCAAAAGATCAACAAGGAAATAAAGACTTTAAATGACACACTGGACCAAATGGACTTCACAGACATATTCAGAACATTCCATCCCAAAGCAACGGAATACACATTCTTCTCTAGTGCCCATGGAACATTCTCCAGAATTGATCACATCCTAGGTCACAAATCAGGTCTCAACCAGTACCAAAAGACTGGGATTATTCCCTGCATATTTTCAGAGCACAGTGCTTTGAAACTAGAAGTCAATCACAAGAGGAAAGTCAGAAAAAACTCAAATGCATGGAGGCTAAAGAGCATCCTACTAAAGAATGAATGGGTCAACCAGGAAATTAAAGAAGAATTTTAAAAATTCATGGAAACCCATGAAAATGAAAACACAACTGTTCAAAATCTTTGGGATACAGCAAAGGCAGTCCTGAGAGGAAAGTATATAGCAATACAAGCCTTTCTCAAGAAACAACAAAGCTCTCAAATACACAACCTGACCCTACACCTAAAGGAGCTAGAGAAAAAACAGCAAATAAAGCCCAAACCCAGCAGGAAAAGAGAAATAATAAAGATCAGAGCAGAAATCAATGAAATAGAAACCAAAAGAACACTAGAACAGATCAATGAAATTAGGAGCTGGTTCTTTGAAAGAATGAACAAGATTGATAAACCCCTGCCCAGACTTATCAAAAAGAAAAGAGAAAGGACCCCAATCAACAAAGTCATGAATGAAGGAGGAGAGATCACAACCAACACCAAAGAAATACAAACAATTAGAAGAACATATTATGAGCAACTCTATGCCAGCAAATTAGATAACCTGGGAGAAATGGATGCATTCCGAGAGATGTATCAACTACCAAATTTAACCAGGAAAAAATAGAAAACCTGAACAGACCTATAACCACTAAGGAAATTGAAGCACTCATCCAAAATCTCCCAACAAACAAAAGCCCAGGGCCAGATGGCTTCCCAGGGGAATTCTCTCAGATCTTTCAAGAAGAATTAATACCTATTCTCCTGAAACTGTTCCAAAAAATAGAAATGGAAGGAAAACTTCCAAACTCATTTTATGAGGCCACCATTACCTTGACCCCAAAACCAAAGACCCCATAAAAAAGAATTACAGACCAATATCCTTGATGAACATGGATGCAAAAATTCTCACCAAAATACTAGCCAATAGGATACAACAGTACATTAAAAGGATTATTCACCATGACCAAGTGGGATTCATCCCTGGGCTGCAAGGCTGGTTCAACATCCGCAAATCAATCAACGTGATACAATATATTAACAAAAGAAAGAACAAGAATCATATGATCCTCTCAATAGATGTAGAAAAACCATTCGACAAAGTACAGCATCCTTTCTTGATCAAAACTCCTCAAAGTATAGGGATAGAGGGTACATACCTCAATATCATAAAAGCCGTCTATGAAAAACCTACAGCCAATATCATTCTCAATGGGGAAAAGCTGAGAGCTTTCCCCCTAAGGTCAGGAATGCAGCAGGGATGTCCACTCTCACCACTGCTATTCAACATAATATTAGAAGTCCTAGCCACAGCAATCAGACAACAAAAAGAAATCAAAGGCATCCAAATCGGCAAAGAGGAAGTCAAACTCTCACTCTTTGCAGATGATATGATACTGTATGTGGAAAACCCAAAAGACTCCACCCCAAAACTGCTAGAACTCATACAGGAATTCAGTAGAGTGGCAGGATATAAAATCAATGCACAGAAATCAGTGGCATTCCTATACACCAACAACAAGACAGAAGACAGACAAATGAAGGAGTCGATCCCATTTACAACTGCAGCCAAAACCATAAAATACCTAGGAATACATCTAACCAAAGAGGCAAAGGATCTGTACTCAGAAAACTATAAAATACTCATGAAAGAAACTGAGGAAGACACAAAGAAATGGAAAAATGTTCCATGCTCATGGATTGGAAGAACAAATATTGTGAAGATGTCAATGCTACCCAGAGCAATCTACACATTCAATGCAATCCCCATCAAAATACCATCCACTTTTTTCAAAGAAATGGAACAAATAATCCTAACATTTGTATGGAACTAGAAGAGACCCCGAATAGCCAGAAGAATGTTGAAAAAGGAGAGCAAAGCTGGCGGCATCACGATTCCGGACTTCCAGCTCTATAACAAAGCTGTCATCATCAAGACAGTATGGTACCGGCACAAAAACAGACACATAGATCAATGGAACAGAATCGAGAGCCCAGAAATGGACCCTCAACTCTATGGTCAACTCATCTTTGACAAAGCAGGAAAGAATGTCCAATGGAAAAAAGACAGTCTCTTCAACAAATGGTGTGGGGAAAATTGGACAGCCACATGCAGAAGAATGAAACTGGACCATTTCCTTACACCACACACAAAAATAGACTCCAAATGCTTGAAAGACCTAAACGTGAGACAGGAGTCCATCCAAATCCTAAAGGAGAACACAGGCAGCAACCTCTTCGACCTCAGCCGCAGCAACTTCTTCCTAGAGACATCGCCAAAGGCAAGGGAAGCAAGGGCAAAAATGAACTATTGGGATTTCATCAAGATAAAAAGCTTTTGCACAGCAAAAGAAACAGTCCACAAAACCAAAAGACAACCGACAGAATGGGAGAAGATATTTGCAAATGACATATCAGATAAAGGGCTAGTATCCAAAATTTATAAAGAACTTATCAAACTCAACACCCAAAGAACAAATTATCCAATCAAGAAATGGGCAGAAGACACGAACAGACATTTTTCCAAAGAAGACATCCAAATAGCCAACAGACACATGAAAAAGTGCTCAACATCGCTCAGCATCAGGGAAATCTAAATCAAAACCTCAATGAGATACCACCTCACACCAGTCAGAATGGCTAAAATTAACAAGTCAGGAAACGACAGATGTTGGCGGGGAGGCAGAGAAAGGGGAACCCTCCCATACTGTTGGTGGCAATGCAAGTTGGTGCAACCACTCTGGAAAACAGTATGGAGGTTCCTCAAACAGTTGAAAATAGAGCTACCATACGATCCAGCAATTGCACTACTGGGTATTTACCACAAAGATACAAATGTAGGGATCCAAAGGGGTATGTGCACCCCAATGTTTATAGCAGCAATGTCCACAATAGCCAAACTGTGGAAAGAGCCAAGATGTCCATCGACAGATGAATGGATAAAGATGATGTGGTATATATACACGATGGAATATTATGCAGCCACCAAAAGGAATGAGACCTTGCCATTTGCAACGACATGGATGGAACTGGAGGGTGTTATGCTGAGTGAAATAAGTCAATCAGAGAAAGACATGTATCATATGACCTCGCTGATATGAGGAATTCTTTTTGTGTCTGTGTGTGTGTTTTTTTTTGTTTTTATTTTTTTTATTTTTTTACTGTTATGTTAATCACCATACATTACATCATCAGTTTTTGATGTAGTGTTCCATGATTCATTGTTTGT
>NW_027397063.1:138314283-138326742 GCF_003265705.2 Callorhinus ursinus | reverse complement strand
ACAAACAATGAATCATGGAACACTACATCAAAAACTGATGATGTAATGTATGGTGATTAACATAACAGTAAAAAAATTAAAGAAAAAAAAAAAAGATGTTATAAGCCACGGTAAGAACCTTGAATTTCACTCTCCATGAGAGGGAATGGCATAATCTCACTTGTGGGTTAAAAATAGCACTCTGGATATTGTGAGGAGGACAGATTATACAAACTTAAGAATAAATTCAGTGAAGAGGCAAGTGTCATAATTTGAATGAGAAAGTATAGTGGCTTTGGCGGGGATGGTAGTGTGTAAATGGTGTCAACTGATGAGATTCTAGGTATCTTTTTAAGGTACAAATAATTAGACTTGCTATTGATCAGATACGAAATATGAAAGAGAGAAGCCAAGAATAACTCCATGTAACTAAACAAAAGGAAGAACGGAGCTGCCATTTATTGAGAGGGGTAGAGACCAATGGAATAGCAAGTTTGGGATAGAAAATCCAGTATTGGATAAGTAAGCGTAGATATCAAGTTGGCAGCTGACATGAGAGTCTGAGTTCAGAGGTAAGGTCTAGACTGATGACACTAATCTGACAGTGATCCATGCACAGATAGTATGTAAGGCCATTAAACTAAATGAGAGCACCTGGGAAGGGAATGGCCAAGGGCTGAGCCATGGGACTACTATGGAGACGGGATCATCAGGAAGGACCAGCAAAGGAAACTGAGCAAGAGTTGACTAGTGAAGGATGAAGAATAGCATGAAAATTACCCTGGATGGCAACAGAAAATACTTCAGAAATACAGGCGAAGAAGACAGTGGACTTCCAGTTTCTGGTAAAGGCAAGTTAGGTTATTCAGACAAGTCTTCCCACTATAAACAATGCAAAAAAGAAACATGCTGAATAAAATATATATCCATTTAATAATCACATCAAATTATGTAGAGTACAAATAAGCACAGGAAAAATGCCTAAGCAACTGTCTACTGTTATACAAGAACAGCATGGTTCATACAGAATTTTCAGTGACAACATCATACTTGGGTACAAAAAGTGTTGTCTCTGAAACAATTTAAATGGAAGAGAAGATGATACTCTCTGGAATACCGTGTCAGTTGTTGCAGAAGAAACTCAAGGAACTGATGTCAACTATGCTATGGTAACACTTCAATAAAACAACTTAAGAAGATGCACGTGGAGTGTTGAAATAAATCCTTTTTATGAAACGCAAGAATGGAAAAAATTTCTAAACCAGTACATTGTTTTATGTAATTGTAAGTACATATGTGTAACCATAATAATAAGTTAAATATTTAGAGTTACAGGTAGATATGTCTATTTTATCAAATTCCTACAAAATATATATATGTTCCGCCATGGTCCCAACAAGCCTTTTTGAACCTACCATTGAAACACTGGGTGTTTGTGTTATAATCAGAATCACCTTGAATTCAACTAACTCCAAAATGTTTTCATCAGATTATTCTAGCTTTCGTATGGACAATAAATCATGGGAGGATGGGAGGGTGGGCTGCAAGACTAGAAGCAGAGAGACCAGGTAGCAGGCTAGCGTCATAGCCAAGGACAGATGCTGTTGGCTTGGACTAGGATTAGGAGCGGTCTGGATGGAAAGAAGCAGATAAATGGGGAGGCGAGCATCTTTTGGAGAAAGTGTCAATATGATTTGCTGATGAAATGGACTGAGTGATGAGAACTACAACAAAAACATGGGTTACTCAAAGGTTTGGGATCAAAGAACTAGATAAAGAATACTACTGAACATGCTGAATGTTCTTGAGATGGTGGAGTCTGGGAGTAGAAATGAAGGCGGAAAGCAGATCTGGTTGGTACAGGTTACCTTGAAGGTTCCTCTTAGGCAGGCCACTGAACACTGAACACGTGGTGATCACGTAAGCCTGGAGTGGGAAGAGGTCATTTAGGTGCTTATCAGCGGATAAAAAGTTTTGAAGCCATTGGATTAGATGAAATCACCTCAGAACAGTAATGATAGGGAAACAAGGAGGGCCCAGGATAAAGCAGAAGAGGGAGAACTAGCTAAGAGAGCCTGAGGTGGAAAGAAAGCAAGAACTGCCCATCAAGTTCCTACTGTGAGCTCTATAACTACAAAGGTAAATTCTGGGGCCAGTTGGCAAGTTGAACCCAAGCATTTTACTTCCCATTTTTGCCTCTTCCCACAGGAAATCCACCTTAGCCCTACAAACAGGAAACTGTACCATTCACAATCAGAACCTTGAAAGAATTTCCTAAAGATGATGGTGCAGATATAACTGCACCAAGGGAAGGCCCAAGTGCCCAGGATGGAAAACCTGGCTGGGAAGTGGGGAGAACCCCAGCAGCACGCAAAGCTCTAAATGGCAGGGAAACAAGACAGGTTTATAGACACAGGGGCAGATAAGGAGAGGGAAGTTTCTCAACCCTATGAACTCTTTTTTTTTTTCTTTAATATTTTATCCATTTGAGAGAGAGAGAGAGAGAGAGAGATCGCATGAATGGGGGCAGGGGCAGAGGGAGAAGCAGACTCCCCACTGAGCAGGGAGCCCGATGCGGGACTCGATCCCAGGACCCTGAGATCATCACCCGAGCCCAAGGCAGACGTTTAACCAACTGAACCGCCCAGGTGCCCCCCTATGAACAATTCTTAAAGGAACTGCATAACAGCAAACTTGGCACAAAGGCCATGCTAACTAGAAGGAGAAGGAGCACAGAGGGATTACAAGAAGGAAACTGATTATCGGGGTTTTTGTTTTCCATCAAAGTAAGTATACTCTTTAATCCCCATCACCTACTTCCCACATCCCCCCCATCCCCCACCCCTCTGGTAACCGTCAGTTTGTTCTCTATAGTTAGGAGTGTGTTTCTTGGTTTGTCTCTTTTGTAAATTTATTCCTTTGTTTTGTTTCTTAAATTCCATATGAGTGAGATCATACAGTATTTGTCTTTCTCTTGCTGACTTACTTGGCTCAGATTATACTTTCTAGCTCCATCTACACTGTTGCAAATGGCAAGATTTCATTCTTTATGACTAAATAATATTCCATTGTATAATATATGCCACATCTTCTTTATCCATCTTGTATCGATGGACACTTAGGCTGCTTCCATAGTTTGGCTATTGTAAATAATGCTGCAATAAACATGGGGGTGCACGTATCCATCTGAACTAGTGTTTTTATCTTTGGGGGATAAATACCCAGCAGTGTGATTACTGGATCATAGGGTAGTTCTATTTTTAATTTTTTGAGGAACCTCCATACGGTTTCCCACAGTGGCTGCACCAGTTTGCATTCCCACCAACAGTGCACAAGTGTTCCTTTTTCTGCACATCCTCATCAACACCTGTTGTTTCTTGTGTTTTAGATTTTAGCCTTCTGACAGGTGTAAGCTGACAGCTCATTGTAGTTTTTTGTTTGTTTTTGTTCATTTTAGTTTTGATTTGCATTTCCCTGATGATGAGTGACGGTGAGCATCTTTTCATGTGTCTGTTGGGCATTTGGCTGTCTTCTTTGGAGAAATGTCTGTTCATGTCTTCTGCCCATTTAATTGGATTATTCGTTTTCGGGGTATTAAGTTGTATCAGTTCCTTATGTATTTTGGATACTGCTTATCAGATATGTCCTATGAACAATTCTTAAAGGAACCACAAACCAGAAAACCTGGCACAAAGGCCATGCTACCAAAAAGGAGAGGGAGCACAAGAGAATAGCAGGAAGGAAATTTTTTATAGCAAAGGGATGACTTGAGGAAAAGTGGCATATTAAGGACTATTAATCTAGTAGTGGCAGGAAGGATGAGAAAGGGAGTCAGCCGGACAGGCAATTAGGAGTTACATGTGTACAGGTGGAGGAGAAACAGAAAGGAACTCAAGAACAGAACAGACTGCCTGGAAATGGTGTGAAGAGGGGACAAGATTCCCATAGTCTGTTATTGAGAGAATGGCACTGTGCACTGTGGGAAGGCAATTAGATAGGTTCTAAAAACAGAGAAGCCGCACACCTTGCTTTAACTTAATCCATGCCCTTCCTGGAATTTGCCTTTACCTCTGCCCTCCATTCGAACCCCCCAGCCCCGGGACATCTCCACTCCCTTCAAGTTCTGCTGAGCTCACTGTGCCCATCGATGGCACTGCTCCAGTATCTGTTTCTACTGCAGATCTTCTCACACTACTGCAATAGGATGCAAACTGGGGATATCCGTCTCATTGGATGCATCCTAAACCACTTCACAGTCGGCTCCTTGCTGTGGCCATATACTATTTCCAGAGAGCCAAAACACCACACTTTTCTTTGCTTCACTACACACTAAGCCCATGTGTATCTATCTACTGCACATTCTTTAACTCATACCTGGTGTTTTTCCCCATACAGCAAAAATTTGTACTTTAAATAGGAGAGACATTTTTCTTCCATCTCCTTGTCAGATTCCTCCGCAAATTAATCATCCAATTTAAAACTTCTGTTTATAATTAAAGCTACTGTCCCTCAGCTTAGGGTACTCAGGTGATAAATGGAGTTTTGGCCCCAATTCAAACAGGCATACTTAGCAACTAGCAGAATCCATCCATTGGCTATCTGATCTGTGCGGTGAGGGCTATTATGATCAGAAGGGATAAATGGCAGGGTCTGGCATGTCCCCTAACAAGATAGTAACCCATACCAGCGGAAAACCAAATCACAGAAATTCCACCAATAGCAAAAAATTGAAAGGTGCAGTGGTGATAAAATCTATTATGTCCCCATTTAAACTGTCTAACTTGGCCAGTGCAGAATCTTAGAAAATGGCTATGATAGATCTTGGATGACTGTAAGTTATCCAAAATAGGAACAGGCTATGACTCCAGCTACAGCTGTGATTTAAGATTTAGGATCCCTACTGGAGCAAATCAACACCACCCTGGAATTGTAGTTGCTAATGACCTGACAAAGGCTTTTTACTCTGTTACCAGTTTGGAAGAACCACCAGCATGTGTTTGCTTTTACTCAGCAGGGTAAACAGTAAATGTTCACTGCCTTGCCTTTGAGTTATGCCAACGATCCTGCTCTCAGCTATAAAACAGTTTGCAAAGACCTAGATCATCTTGATGTCTACCCAACATCACACTTGTATGCTACTTTGTTGGCATTAAGCTGATTAAACCTGAGGAACAGTTAGCAGTGGGTACTTCAGTTGGCTTAGGAAGACATATGAGAGAGAGAGAAATTCCATAAAAATCCATGGGCCTAATAGCCCTCAATGAAGTTTCTGGGGCTCACTAGTCTAGAGTATGTTGGGGCATCCCTCAGGGTCCAAAACAAGTTATTGCATCTTCTACCGACTATAACCAAAACAAGTGGCTTAGGAAGGAATATATACCACTTTTGAATGTGTTCTTAACTCATTTTCTGAGGAACCCATTTAAAAACGTGCTAGTTTTGAACAGAGGTATTGTGAATAAAGGCTCTGCTGCACTTCCAGCTTGCAATGTGAGCTGCTCGGCCCCTTGGGCCTCAGGACCCAGCATAGCTACTGACACTGAGTGTCTGTGGTAAACAGGGTTGACAGAGGGAGCCCCAGGGAAGCACCAAGAAGTGAATCACAACACAGGTCTTTAGGGTTGCTATGATCTGAAGGATTGTATCCACCCCAAAATTCACATGTTGGAATCCTAACACCTAATGTGATGGTGTTAGAAAGCAACTAGGTCACCCATGGGAGGTAATTAGGTCATGAAGGGAGAGTCCTCATGAGTGGAATTAGTGCCCTTATAAAAGAGATCCCACAGAGCTCCCCAGTTCCTTCCTCCACGTGAGGATACAAGGAGAAGTCTGTGACTGGATGAGGCCCTTCATCCAACCATGCTGGCACCCTGATGTCACACTTCCAGCCCCTGGAACTGTTTCCGTTGTTTATAAGCTACCCAGTCTCTGGCATCTTGTTATAGCAGCCCAAACAGACCCAGGGGTTTTAGAGCAAAGCCACATGCTCATCTGCAGATTACTATTCTTTTGAGAACAGCTCCTGATGGAGAATGAATGAATGAGTACTGACATCAAATGATTACATCATCTGAGCTACTTCTCTTTACCTGTATTATTAACCTGACACACCAAGCCACTAGGTTGGGCATGCAGAGCAGGAACCCACCAGCTAGACTGATGAGTAGAGGAGACTGAGCTGGAACAGATCCAGAATGTACAAATAAGTTGTATAAGTAGGTGGCTGAGATTCCTCTGACACACACTCTTCTCCATTGCCCCACACCCCTTGATCCTCATCAAGAATTATTTATGACCAATTGACTGAAGAGGAAAAGCATTGAGCCTGAACCGTACTTTATGCCGGCACCAAATCGAAGTATACTGCTGCAGTTTACAAAGCGAATCGCGAGAGTTCCTGAAAAGGAAATCCTCCCAGGTGGCAGAGTTTCAAATATTTTGTTGTACCCTGTGTTTACACTGCAATATAGCTACAAGTACAGATGCATGCTTATTCACAGGCACTAATAGCTTAGGAGGATGGTCAGGGACTTAGAAAGAACAAGATATGAAGACTGATGACAAGAAGTGCTGGGAAAGGGGTACATAGGTAGACATCTCTGAATGGGCACAAAGCATGAAGACATTTCTGTACCATGTGGATGACCTTTCTTGGGCATCCACATCAGAGGAGGCTCTCAATAACCAGGTAGACAAATGACATGTTCTGCAAACATCAGTCACGACTCCCTCCAGCCACCCTGGGACTTGCTCAATGGGCCCACATGCAAAGTGGCCCAGGTGGCAACAATGGAGGCTATGCACGGGGGCTCAGCAAAAGGAATGCTCCTCATCAACCATGACCTGGATATTGCCACTTCAACCAACAGAAGCCAATGCTGAGGCCCCCGTTTAGCCCATTTCATGGGGAGACCAGCCAGTCATCTAGAAACAAGTAGAGTTATGGAAGAGGCTGTAAACTCTCCTTGGTGTAACAAGTTACATATCCTGGATACAGATTTGCTTTCCCGGCCTTTAAGCGTCTGCCTGTGCCACTAAGTGCAGATTTAAGAAATGCCTTAAAGATCATGCCACTAAGTGCGGATTTAAGAAATGCCTTAAAGATCACGGTAATCAATATAATCCTATATCTGCCCCAGGATCTTATTACAGCAAAAGAAGTGTGGTACTGTGTTGATGAATCACTGACCTCTACCTCTGAAACCAATAATGCATTATATGTTAATTAATTGAATTTAAATTTAAAAATAACTGGAAAAAAAAAAGTTTCCAATCTATATATAGCCAAAACATCAGTATTTCCTTTTATGGTTTCTTTCATTGCTTTTCTACTCAATAAAGCTTTTGTTACCCATATTTAAACATATTCTCTTCCAGCTGTTTATGGTTCCTTTTTGGTATATAATTCTTTAATCCATCTGGAATTGGCTTTTGTATGGTGTAAGCTGAGAAAAATTTTTCCCATACAGTTAAACAATGATACAGAATAAATGTTTCTTTAAAAAAAAATCCTCCAAGATCAAAGTAGACTTTTTCTTTATTTCACTAATTACCATATTAATAGTAATGCTATGGGGAAGGGGGAAAAAAAAAAAAACCTTGAAGAAAACGTGATCCCTCAGGAGTCACTGAAATTTCAGGCTCGGAAAGCAAATCTATACAATGAGCTTACAAGACTATTCATCCTCGGAAAGGGTTATCATTTCCAGAGACAACTAAGACCCTATTTTATCACCTGTCATATTCAATATGAATACGAAACCATTTGGAAAAATAGGTGGACATTTTGGGGCCATCATATAATTTTTATCTGATCCTGACAGATCAATTTCACTGTCTGTCATGCAAGATAGATTTAAAAGCTGACATCATAGAAAATGTGCTGATATTTAATCCAGAAAAGGCCAATGGTGATGACAGTAAGCAGGAAAAAATATCTACATAATGTAGCAAAGGTTATTGTGGGCTTTTGATGTGAGGTTTCAAGTTCTCAGGCAGATGGACAGCATTGTAGTTAGTTCAGAATTCCAGCTGCTAGTGGAGTTCCAGGGAACGGATAAGGAAGGAGAAACAATTTTGCATATAAACTCATTACAGAGAATTTTAATCTCTAACCTGAAGTCTGCCTTCCTTTTGCATGCTTTTATATTCAACCTTGCATTTTATAGATACCCTAATATAATACCTGGGCTGCAAAGCACAAAGCAACAAGTACCAACCATTTTCCACACTCTGGACTGGCTACCTCTGTGTTTCTGAGAGTAACATATTCATAAATTTAATTTATAAAGTCAAAACAAATTTGAGCTTTGACTGCCTTAAGGATTCCCTTAATCCTTCAAAATCACCTAGTGTCTGTTACTATCATTTTTTTTCTTCATTAGATTTTAATTATAGGAGTGAAACATTCTTATTATAAGGCTAAAATAAAAATAAAAATAACAATCTCCTGACTAAAAATAACAAACTCCCTATCCCACCCTCCTCTGATAATACCAAGTTGGTATTAACCTTCACTAGCTTTTTAAAAATAATTTTTTATACAAATAGAAGAGTCTTTACCATTTTTGTTTTATAAAAATAACTTCATTATATGTGGCTCTGCCCTTTCATTTTGCCACTTATCTATATATAATGAACATACCTCCAAGTTAATGAAATGAATCACTTACTTATAGCTTTACCAGCATTTCAGTATCAATGGATAGTAACTGTATTTCCAGATATTAACCACTAGAAACAATGCTACTACATTGGACACCCGCAGGCACACATCCTGAATAATTCATACTTCTATTTCTAACACCAAATGCAGATCTGTTAGAACCAAAGTGATGTGTATTGTTAACAGTCATAGATGTTTTTAAATTACTTTCCAAAAAGCTGCACCAATTTGTATTTCCATGAGCAGCACTTAAAAGTGACTTTGGATTTCCAATTATGCCAAGATAGAATTATGCTCCATTCCTCCCAGATCTTCCCTCTTATAACTAAAATGCCTGGACATAATATAAAGAACAAGCATAGGTGACTCTAAAATATGGAAAAAAGGAGCCAAGCTGCCTGGAGAATAAAGGACTTGAGGAACAACATAGCCGTGAATCTCCTCGGTTTCCTTATTGCTGCTCACGTATTTGGAAAAGGATGCTGCAGAAGCTGCCAACTCAGAACTATCCCCCAAAAAGAAAAGGCCTGCTTCCCTTAGCCAAAGCACCAGTAAAAAGATAGTCTAAAGGGAAATTTCTGTGAGAATACCTACCCTACTTTGGCAAAACACCAACAGAAAACCGCACACAGCCCTCTCCCTCCTCTACAAGTGGCCCACTCTGATCCCCCAACTGGGAGGTGTGAACAAGGCCAACAGGGAGCTAATCTTCCATCCTCTGCCTAGTGGGAGCAGGCAGCAATGATCTGATCCCACCACCCAGCATAGCATCCGTGAGATGAGCTGGCAACTGATCCTCTACTCCCTGCCCAACCAAAGCAAGGCACTCGCCAGTTTCCCAGAGAGGATGGTGTCAGCATATCTGAGCAGGAAACTGTTGTCCCATACCCCAACCAGCAGAAGCAAGCAGCAATCAGATTCCCACATCAGGTTAGTGTCAGTGGGGTCCAGTGATGAGTGAAACTCCATTTCTTAACAAGCAAGAAGACTTAATGACACAGAGTTAAGGTGAAGACACAGAGTCTCCTAAGATAATAGGCAAAATGTCCAAGATACAATCAAAAATCATTAATGGTATCAAGAACCAGGAATATCACAACTGGAATCAAAAAGACAGTCAACAGATCCTAACACCAATATGAATCAGATGCTAGAACGACCTCATAAGAATTTTAAAACTGCCAAAATACAAATGTTTCAAATCCAATGAAAGTACTGAAAATTTCAGGGAAAATAAAGGTTATAAAAAAATGTAAAATATAGACCTGAAAAATACAATAACAAATACAAAAAACTCACTGGATGGGGCTCAATAATAGAATGCAGGTGGGAGAGAACATAATCAGTGAATTAAGAATAATTATATTTACGAAATCTGAAAAACTGATTTAAAAAAAGACTTAAGAAAAAAAAAAAAAAGAAAGAAAAGCAGCAGGGCTCCTGCATGGCTCAGTCAGTTAAGTATCCAACTCTTGATTTCAGCTCAGGTCATGATCTCAGGGCTGTGAGATTGAGCCCCACATTGGAGGTGGAGACTGCTTAAGATTCTCTCTCTCCCTCTCGCCTTCCTCCTCCCCACCCATCTCTCTAAAGAAATTAAAAAAAAAAAAAAAGCAGAGTTTCATGACCTGTAGAATAATCACAAAATGCTTTATACAAGGATACCTCATTTTATTGGGCATTGCAGATATTGCATTTTTTTTTTTTTTTTTTACAAACTGAAGGTTTATGGCAACTATGCATGGGATCAAGTCTAGTAGTGCCATTTTTCCAATAGCATTTGCTCCTTTAGGTCTCTGTCACATTTTTCTCAAACTTTTTCAAGTTTTTGAAATTTCAAACTTTTTCATATTATTTATTATATTTGAATTGCTGCAATCTCATGATAAAACTTTAAAGAATGAGGAGTTGCTTCTTATGGCTGAGCAAACAAAGCAATTTCTTAAGAGGGAATCTACTTCTGGTAAAAATGCTGTGAGGACTGTTGAAATGACAACAATGCATTTAGAATATTACATGAACTTGGTTGATAAAGTAACAGCCGGGTTTGAGAAAACTGACTCCAATTTTGAAAGAAGTTCTACTTGGGTAAAATGCTATCAAACAACATCACATGCTACAGAACAATCATTCATGAAAGGAAGAGTCAATCAGTGAGGCAAACTTCATTGTTGGATTATTTTGGGAAATTGCTATAGCTACCTCACCCTTCAGCAACTACCACCCTGATCAGTCACTGGTCATCAACATCGAGGTAAGAACCCCCTCCATGAGCAAAAACATTACAGCTCACTGAAAGCTCAGATGATGGTTAGCAATATTTTTTGCAATAAGGTATTTTTTAATTAAGGTATGTACACTGTTTTTTTAGACATAATGCTACTTCACACTTAATAGACCACAGTATAGTTTAAACATTACTTTCATATGCACTCAATTTATTGTAATGTTCACTTTACCGTGGTAGTCTGGAACTGAACCTGCAGTATCTTTTATCTTCAGACTCCCAAGAAAGAAAGGAAAGGAATAATGGAACTGACCACGTATTTGAAGAAATAATGCCGGGAAAATACGCATATTTAGCAGAAAAAATAAATCTACAGATTTAAGGAGCTGAACAAACTGAAAATAGGAGAAACTCAAAGAAATTCACACCACAGATAAATTACAATTAAGCTTCTAAATCCTAAAAGACAAAGAAATATCTTAAAAAAAAAAAAAAAAAAACAACCAGAGAGGAATGGCCCATCACTTATAAATAACATCAATTGTAACAACAGATTTTTTCCTATGAAACTATGAGGACCAGAAGAAAGTGTAATATTTGGGGGGACTTTAATAAAAAATTGTCAACCAAAGTTTTAACTGCAGAGAAATATGCTTTGGGAATGCAAGATAAATAAAGACTTCACAGAAAAAGGAAAAGTAATAGTTCCTTTATGACAAACCTATCTTTAAAGAATGGCTTCAGAAAGTTCTCTAAACATAAAGGAAACTATATCAGACTAAGAATATCAAAAAAGAACATCAGAATACGTAAAACTAGGGCTATATGTAATAGTCTAACCTACATTAACCTAAAATAAAGACAGACAGAAGTGGCTATATTGACACTAAATGAAGTAGATGTCACATAAAAGAAAACTCTCAGAGACAAAGAGGAACTTAAATAATGATAAAAGCATCTATCCAGGAAGACATAATAATCCTAAATATATATGCACTGAACAATGGAGCCTCCAAATACATGAAGTGAAAATTGTTACAGACGTAGTGAAAAGAAGGGCCACATACACCCCAATGTTCATAGCAGCAATGTGCACAATAGCCAAATTATGGAAGGAGCTGAGATGCCCTTCAACAGAAGAATGGATAAAGAAGATGTGGTTCATATATACAATGGAATATTACTCTGCCATCAGAAAGGATGAATACCCACCATTTACACTAACATGGATGGAACTGGAGGGTACTATACTCAGTGAAATAAGTCAATCAGAGAAAGACAATTTTCATACGATTTCACTCATATGTGGAACATAAGGAATAGTGCAGAGGACAATAGGGGAAGGGAGGGAAAACTGAATAGGAAGAAAACAGAGACGGAGACCAACCATATGAGACTCTTGGCTCCAGGAGGGTTGTGGAAAGGGAGGTGGGTAGAGGGAGAGGGTAACTGGGTGATGGGAATTAAAGAGGGCACATAATATGATGAGCAGTGGGTGTTATATTCAACTAATAAATCAGTGAACATTATATCAAAAACTAATGATGTACTATACCTTGGCTAATTGAATTTAAATTTAAAAAAA
>NW_027397063.1:138306358-138314183 GCF_003265705.2 Callorhinus ursinus | reverse complement strand
CCTTGGCTAATTGAATTTAAATTTAAAAAAATAAAATTGAAAATTAAAAAATTTTTTAAATTATTAAAATTTGTAAGAGCTGAAAAGAGAAATAGACAAATCCACAATTATAATCGCAGACTCCATTACCCTACTTTCAGTAATTGCCAGAAATACTAGAAATAAAAACCGTAAGACTATAAAATATCTAAACAACACAATGAAACAAAAGAATCTAACCGACAGAGAAAGAACACTCCACCCAACAAGTAGAATTCACATCCTTTTCAAGCATCCATGGAACATTCAGTAAGATAAATCATTTACTAAACCATAAAATAAATCTCAACAAATTTTTAAGAACTGGAATCATACAGACTATGTTCTCTGACCGTAACAAAATCCAAACAGAAATCAATTAACAAAATGATAACAGAAAATCTCTCAGCATGTGAAAATTAAAAAATACATTTCTAAATAATCCATGGATCAAAGAGGAAGATTTTTTTTTTAAAGATTTTATTTATTTATTTGAAATAGAGGAAGAGCAAGTGAGAGAGAGCGAGTGAGAGAGCACAAGAAGGGGAGAGGGACAGAGGAGGAGGGAGAAGCAGGAGAACAAGGATCTCCACTGAGCAGGGAGCCCGATGTGGGGCTTGATCCCAGGACCCTAAGATCATAACCTGAACTGAAAGCAGACATTTAACCGACTGAGCCACCCAGGTGCACCCCAAGAGGAACTTTTAAGGGAAATAAAGATGCATAGAACTGAAAGAAATTTTTAGGCACAACATAAAATATATACAAAAGCAGCAAAAGTGTTGCTGTAAATGGGACTTATAAAACTCAATCTACATGAGAACTTATATAGAGAAAGATCTCAAATCAATAATCTGTTTCTACTTTAAGAAATGAAAAAAAAGAGCAAAACGAGACCAAACAATAAGAAAGGAAAAAATGATAAAAATTGAAGAAAGTAATGACACTGAAAACAGAAAAATAAAATTAATGAAACAAAAAGTTATTTTAAAAATTGATAAATTTCTAACACAATTGGCCAAAAAAAGAGGCACAAATCACCAATATCAGAAATAAAAAGATCCTTCAGATCCTTGAGCAGTTAAAAAATATACTACCAGGGAGGGGCGGAGCAAGGAGGCGGAGGAGTAGGAGACCTGGATTTCGTCTGGTCTCAAGAATTCAGCTGAATAGGGATCAAACCATTCTGAACACCTACGAACTCAACAGGAGATCAAAGAAAAGAATAGCAACAACTCTCTGAACAGAAAAGCGACCACTTACTGGAAGGTAAGACGTGCAGAGAAGTGAATCTAAGCCGATATTCGGGAGGATAGACAGCGGGGGGCGGGGAGGGGACCTCCGTTGGCCACTTCTGGCAAGTGATAGAGCCACAGAGCACAAAATCAGAACTTTTAGAAGTCGGCTCCGCTGAGGGACGTCGCTCCAGTGGCTAAGCGGGGGGGTGGAACCCTCGCGGGACAGTGTGGTCTCAGGACCCTCGGGGTCACAGAAAGACCGGGGGTGCCTGAGTGCGGCAGAGCTCCCAGGGATCGGAGCGGGGAAGCCAGCTGCAGAGACGGAGCCGAGGCGCGGGGTTGCCATAAACTGTGATCTGCGGCCCAGTCGGGCCACTGCTCCTCCAGCAGGGACCCAGCAAGCGGCAGATCCGGGGAGACTCCTCTTCCTCCCCAGGGAGGAGCGGTGCGGGAGCACACCGCAGGGATCTGCTGGGTTTGGAGACTCCACACAGGGTCAAGTGCCAGACACAGAAACACTCGGTCACAAGCCGGGGGAGCACGGAGAGCGGCCGGAGACTGGGGAGACGGGAGTGACTGCTTTTCTCTGGGGGCACAATGAGGAGCGGGGCCCCGAGTTCTCGGCTCCTCCAGGCAGAGATTGGGAGGCCACCATTTTCACTCTGGTCCTCCAAAGCTGTATCCTCCAAAGCTGAACCGAGAGCTTGCAGGGAACAAAAGCTCCTGAGAGGAAACCCGAGCAGCTTCCTTAGCCCGGACTCACAAGGGCGGGACAATTCCGCCTCCGGCAAAGACATTTGGGAACCACGGAAACAAGCCCCTCCCCCAGAAGATCAGCACGAACAGCCAGCAAGCCAACACCAAGTTTACCGATCAAGGAGAAGAGGAGAACTCCAGCGCTAAGGGAATACTGCACATACAATTCATGGCTTTTTTTTACCATGATTCATTAGTTTTTCAAAGTTAATTGTTTTAACTGTTTTTTTTTCTAATTTTTCTTTTTCCCTTTTTCAACCAACATCTTATCAATCCCTTTTTTAAAAAAACATTTTTTATTTTTTATTTTTCATTTTTAGAGCCATATTTTATCCTTTCATAGTAGTTACCCTTATTTTTGGCATATACATATAAGATGTTCTCTCTTTAAAATTTTGAGATACAGTTTCTTCTAACAGATAAAAATATACCCTAAATCACTAGTGTATGGCTTTGTTCTAGTCTCCTGCCTGATCACATTCTCTCCCTTTTTTTTTTCAATCTTCTTCTTTCTTTTTTCAAACAACTTATCAATTCCTTTTATACAATCTTTTATAATTTTCATGTTTACAGTCATCTTCCATCCCTTCATTGTATCAACCCTTACTTTGTCTATATATGTCTTTCTTTCTTTACAATTTTAGGAGGCACTTTCTTCTAACAGACAAAAATACGCCCAAAATCTAGTGTGTGGCACTGATCTATGCACTACCCTGATCATATTTGATCATATTCTGTTTTTTTTTCTTTTGTTCTGTTTTTGTTTCTTTTTATCTTTTTCTTTTTTCTTTCTTTCCCTTTCTTTTCCCCTGGTTTCAGGTCTTTTCTGATTTGTACAGAGTATATTTGCTGGGGACGTTGTTAACCTGTTAGCATTTTGATCTCGCATTCATCTATTCTCCTCTGGACAAAATGACAAGATGAAAAAAATCACCTCAGCAAAAAGAACCGTAGTACCGTCTGCCAGGGACCTACTCAATATGGACATTAGTACGATGTCAGACCTAGAGTTCAGAATCATGACTTTAAAGATACTAGCTGGGCTTTAAAAAAGCGTGGAAGCTATTAGAGAAACCCTTTCGGGAGAAATAACAGAACTAAAATCTAACCAAGTCGAAATCAAAAAGGCTATTAAAGAAGTGCAATCAAAAATGGGGGCACTAACTGCTAGGATAAATGAGGCAGAAGAGAAAATCAGTGATATAGAAGACCAAATGATGGAAAATAAAGAGGCTGAGAGAGACAACTACAGGATCACGAGGGCAGAATCCAAGAGATAAGTGATACGATAAGACGAAACAACATTAGAAGAATTGGGATCCCAGAAGAAGTACGAGAGAGAGGGGAAGAGGTATATTGGAGCAAATGACAGCAGAGAACTTCACTAATGTGGGGAAGGAAACAAGCATCAAAATCCAGGAGGCACAGAGAACCCCTCTCAAAATCAATAAAAATAGGTCAACACCCCGACATCTAATAGTAAAACTTACGAGACTCACAGACAAAGAGAAAATCCTGAAAGCAGCTCGGGAGAAGAGATATGTAACCTACAATGGTAGAAACATTAGATTGGCAACAGACCTATCCACAGAGACCTGGCAGGCCAGAAAGGACTGGCATGATATCGTCAGAGCATTAAAGGAGAAAAATATGCAGCCAAAAATACTATATCCAGCTAGGCTCTCACTGAAAATTGAAGGAGAGATAAAAAGCTTCCAGGACAAACAAAAACTAAAGGAATTTGCAAACACGAAACCAGCCCTCCAAGAAATATTGAAAGGGGTCCTCTAAGCAAAGAGAGAGCCTAAAAGCACCATAGAACAGAAAGGAGCACAGATAATATACAGTAAGAGTCACCTTACAGGCAATACAATGGCACTAAATTCATACCTTTCAATAGTTACCCTGAATGTAAATGGGCTAAATGCCCCAATCAAAAGACACAGGCTATCAGATTGGATTAAAAAACAAGACCCATCGATATGCTGTCTGTAAGAGACTCATTTTAGACCCAAAGACACCCCACATTGAAAGTGAGGGGGTGGAAAACCATTTACCATGCTAATGGACACCAAAAGAAAGCTGGGGTGGCGATCCTTATATCAGACAAATTAGATTTTAAACCAAAGACTGTAATAAGAGATGAGGAAGGACACTATATCCTACTTAAAGGGTCTATCCAACAAGAAGATCTAACAATTGTAAATATCTATGCCCCTAACATGGGAGCAGCCCATGTTATTGCCCAATATAAGGCAATTAATAACAAAAGCAAAGAAACACATTGACAACAATACAATAATAGCGGGGGACTTTAACACCCCCCTCACTGAAATGGACAGCTCATCTAAGCAAAAGATCAACAAAGAAATACTTTAAATGACACACTGGACCAAATGGACTTCACAGACATATTCAGAACATTCCATCCCAAAGCAACGGAATACACATTCTTCTCTAGTGCCCACGGAACATTCTCCAGAACAGATCACATCCTAGGTCACAAATCAGGTCTCAACCAGTACCAAGAGATTGGGATTATTCCCTGCATATTTTCAGACCACAATGCTTTGAAACTAGAAGTCAATCACAAGAAGAAAGTCAGAAAGATCTCAAATGCATGGAGGCTAAAGAGCATCCTACTAAAGAATGAATGGGTCAACCAGGAAATTAAAGAAGAATTTTAAAAATTCATGGAAACCCATGAAAATGAAAACACAACTGTTCAAAATCTTTGGGATACAGCAAAGGCAGTCCTGAGAGGAAAGTATATAGCAATACAAGCCTTTCTCAAGAAACAACAAAGCTCTCAAATACACAACCTGACCCTACACCTAAAGGAGCTAGAGAAAAAACAGCAAATAAAGCCCAAACCCAGCAGGAAAAGAGAAATAATAAAGATCAGAGCAGAAATCAATGAAATAGAAACCAAAAGAACACTAGAACCGATCAATGAAACTAGGAGCTGGTTCTTTGAAAGAATGAACAAGATTGATAAACCCCTGGCCAGACTTATCAAAAAGAAAAGAGAAAGGACCCCAAACAACAAAATAATGAATGAAAGAGGAGAGATCACAACCAACACCAAAGAAATACAAACAATTAGAAGAACATATTATGAGCAACTCTATGCCAGCAAATTAGATAACCTGGGAGAAATGGATGCATTCCGAGAGATGTATCAACTACCAAATTTAACCAGGAAAAAATAGAAAACCTGAACAGACCTATAACCACTAAGGAAATTGAAGCACTCATCCAAAATCTCCCAACAAACAAAAGCCCAGGGCCAGATGGCTTCCCAGGGGAATTCTCTCAGATCTTTCAAGAAGAATTAATACCTATTCTCCTGAAACTGTTCCAAAAAATAGAAATGGAAGGAAAACTTCCAAACTCATTTTATGAGGCCACCATTACCTTGACCCCAAAACCAAAGACCCCATAAAAAAGAATTACAGACCAATATCCTTGATGAACATGGATGCAAAAATTCTCACCAAAATACTAGCCAATAGGATACAACAGTACATTAAAAGGATTATTCACCATGACCAAGTGGGATTCATCCCTGGGCTGCAAGGCTGGTTCAACATCCGCAAATCAATCAACGTGATACAATATATTAACAAAAGAAAGAACAAGAATCATATGATCCTCTCAATAGATGTAGAAAAACCATTCGACAAAGTACAGCATCCTTTCTTGATCAAAACTCCTCAAAGTATAGGGATAGAGGGTACATACCTCAATATCATAAAAGCCGTCTATGAAAAACCTACAGCCAATATCATTCTCAATGGGGAAAAGCTGAGAGCTTTCCCCCTAAGGTCAGGAATGCAGCAGGGATGTCCACTCTCACCACTGCTATTCAACATAATATTAGAAGTCCTAGCCACAGCAATCAGACAACAAAAAGAAATCAAAGGCATCCAAATCGGCAAAGAGGAAGTCAAACTCTCACTCTTTGCAGATGATATGATACTGTATGTGGAAAACCCAAAAGACTCCACCCCAAAACTGCTAGAACTCATACAGGAATTCAGTAGAGTGGCAGGATATAAAATCAATGCACAGAAATCAGTGGCATTCCTATACACCAACAACAAGACAGAAGACAGACAAATGAAGGAGTCGATCCCATTTACAACTGCAGCCAAAACCATAAAATACCTAGGAATACATCTAACCAAAGAGGCAAAGGATCTGTACTCAGAAAACTATAAAATACTCATGAAAGAAACTGAGGAAGACACAAAGAAATGGAAAAATGTTCCATGCTCATGGATTGGAAGAACAAATATTGTGAAGATGTCAATGCTACCCAGAGCAATCTACACATTCAATGCAATCCCCATCAAAATACCATCCACTTTTTTCAAAGAAATGGAACAAATAATCCTAACATTTGTATGGAACTAGAAGAGACCCCGAATAGCCAGAAGAATGTTGAAAAAGGAGAGCAAAGCTGGCGGCATCACGATTCCGGACTTCCAGCTCTATAACAAAGCTGTCATCATCAAGACAGTATGGTACCGGCACAAAAACAGACACATAGATCAATGGAACAGAATCGAGAGCCCAGAAATGGACCCTCAACTCTATGGTCAACTCATCTTTGACAAAGCAGGAAAGAATGTCCAATGGAAAAAAGACAGTCTCTTCAACAAATGGTGTGGGGAAAATTGGACAGCCACATGCAGAAGAATGAAACTGGACCATTTCCTTACACCACACACAAAAATAGACTCCAAATGCTTGAAAGACCTAAACGTGAGACAGGAGTCCATCCAAATCCTAAAGGAGAACACAGGCAGCAACCTCTTCGACCTCAGCCGCAGCAACTTCTTCCTAGAAACATCGCCAAAGGCAAGGGAAGCCAGGGCAAAAATGAACTATTGGGATTTCATCAAGATAAAAAGCTTTTGCACAGCAAAAGAAACAGTCCACAAAACCAAAAGACAACCGACAGAATGGGAGAAGATATTTGCAAATGACATATCAGATAAAGGGCTAGTATCCAAAATTTATAAAGAACTTATCAAACTCAACACCCAAAGAACAAATTATCCAATCAAGAAATGGGCAGAAGACACGAACAGACATTTTTCCAAAGAAGACATCCAAATAGCCAACAGACACATGAAAAAGTGCTCAACATCGCTCAGCATCAGGGAAATCTAAATCAAAACCTCAATGAGATACCACCTCACACCAGTCAGAATGGCTAAAATTAACAAGTCAGGAAACGACAGATGTTGGCGGGGAGGCAGAGAAAGGGGAACCCTCCCATACTGTTGGTGGCAATGCAAGTTGGTGCAACCACTCTGGAAAACAGTATGGAGGTTCCTCAAACAGTTGAAAATAGAGCTACCATACGATCCAGCAATTGCACTACTGGGTATTTACCACAAAGATACAAATGTAGGGATCCAAAGGGGTATGTGCACCCCAATGTTTATAGCAGCAATGTCCACAATAGCCAAACTGTGGAAAGAGCCAAGATGTCCATCGACAGATGAATGGATAAAGATGATGTGGTATATATACACGATGGAATATTATGCAGCCACCAAAAGGAATGAGACCTTGCCATTTGCAACGACATGGATGGAACTGGAGGGTGTTATGCTGAGTGAAATAAGTCAATCAGAGAAAGACATGTATCATATGACCTCGCTGATATGAGGAATTCTTTTTGTGTCTGTGTGTGTGTTTTTTTTTGTTTTTATTTTTTTTATTTTTTTACTGTTATGTTAATCACCATACATTACATCATCAGTTTTTGATGTAGTGTTCCATGATTCATTGTTTGT
>NW_027397063.1:138148043-138301358 GCF_003265705.2 Callorhinus ursinus | reverse complement strand
CGCTGTGAATTGTGCAAGACTGTTGAATCACAGATCTGTACCTCTGAAACAAATAATGCAATATATGTTAAAAAAAAAAAAAAAAAAGAAGAAGATAGCAGGAGGGGAAGAATGAAGGGGAGTAAGTCGGAGGGGGAGACGAACCATGAGAGATGATGGACTCTGAAAAACAAACTGAGGGTTCTAGAGGGGAGGGGGCTGGGGGATGGGTTAGCCTGGTGATGGGTATTAAAGAGGGCACATTCTGCGTGTAGCACTGGGTGTTATGCACAAACAATGAATCATGGAACACTACATCAAAAACTAATGATGTAATGTATGGTGATTAACATAACAATAAAAAATGGGGGAAAAAAAACTTTATTCTCATAAACTCAACAACATAGAAGAAATGGGCCAATTCTTCAAAAACTTTAAGTTACCAAAACTTGACTAAAGACAAAATTAATAATCTGAATGGCCCTGCACTGATTAAAAAATTAGATTTGGGTAAAATGCTCCAAAAAATTAAATAAATCTCCAAGCCCAGATGAATTCATTGGAGCAATCTACCAAACATTTAAAGAAAACTTAACACCAATTTTATACAATCTCCTCCAGAAAACAGAGGAGGAAGGAACATATTCCCAACTCACTTTATGAGGCCAGTATTATACTTAAACTAGAGAGAGAGAGAGAGAGAAAGGAAAGAAGGAATGGGATGGAGGAAAGAATGCCCCTGGGAAGGAGGCAGATTTATTTTCCAATCAGGATAATGAAGATAATGTCTCCTATGGGTAAAAGTTGGGCAGATTTGCCAGCACCCCTCATAAAATGAGGGTTTCCTAATCCCGGAGCTCAGCAATGACACAAACCAACCTCCCCATGTGCACAACATCCACCTGGACCTGCTTGCACATTGTTCCCTCCACTGTGGGCCCTGGGAGTCAAGGGGAACCAATTCAAACATAACCCTCAGGCCCTCCACTGTGCCCTGGGGTGATAAAGTTCTGTCTCTGACCCAGGAGTCTGTGTCTTCCACCTCCATCTATTAAAGCCAGCAGGTTTGCCTGTTAACTTTCAAGTAGGATGAAACCTTTCAGTCCTAAAAACTACTTATTGCTAAGTAGTTATTGCAAAGTAAGGATCCCTTATATAAATAGGCCAGTTTATCCATGTCCATTTGGACATGTCTGCTCTTTGAAAGACATTTAAAAGATTAAACAGACAAGCCACTGAGAGACAATATTTGCAAGTCACACATCTGATAAATAACTTCTATCATAAATATATATTTTAAAACCCTCAAAACTAAGAAAACAACCCTTTTTAATAAAGGAGAAGATATGCATAGATGGTTCAACAAGATACAGAAATGACAAATAGGTACATGAAAAGATGCTCTAAATCATAAATCATTAGGGAAATGCAAATTTAAACCACAGCAAGACAGAATGACACACCTGGTTGAATGGGTAACATTAAAACAAGACTAGTCATAGGGAGTTGGCAAGGATGTGGAAAAACTGGAATTCCCAAACACTGTGGGGGAAAATGTAAAACGGTACAACTACTTTGAAAAATAGCTTGCTGCTTCTTAAAAACATAAGACCTACCATAAGACCCAGCAATTTCACTTCTAGAAAGTTACCCAAAAGAAATGTTAAAGCGTATATCAAAAGATTTTTCCAAATGTTTTTTTTAAGTTAATTAATTTATGAGTTGAAGACTTGCAAAATGGAGATATCATTTTTAAATGATAGAAATGATAATTCTATCATTTCTCCTATATTGCTTAGCTATGAGATTTCTATAAAGAAGAACTTTGCCAAATCAACTATTTGATTATTCTGAATTAAAGTCTGTTAAATGCTGGGTAAATACTGATTTTGGCCCCTGACTAAACAATTTTCAGGATAATGGTCACCTGTCCTAACAAAGGTTGTTTATTATAATCATGACCTCAAAAATTTTTTACACTATTTTATTATATTGCAGTCATTATTCCTTTTAATGGTCAAAATGCCATCTTGGGCCAGCAGAAGCTCCTTCATGTTGGATCTTATGTTCCTTTGATGTGACCTTAGCAGTTTCTGGGAATTTCCTTGCTTTTTCAGGAATGACATGTCGTGGGCTCTATTTTGCTTATCTCTTGCATGACTGTGTAGCTGTGTCCACCATAGAGGCCATCTGCATGAAAGGCATGGTTCCTTTTAGTGGAAAAGAGCATTTAGGAATTAAAATTTGTGCTGGATTTTTAGTAGATAAAACTATAAAATAAATAAATAAATAAACTATAAAATAAGTGACTTTTTTCAAAAGAGACTAAATCAAAAAACAAACAAAAATAAAAAGACTATGAGTTCATCCTAATAATTTTGATTTCAATTAAGGGTGACAGGCTTTTAGTTTTTATTTCATAATTGTGTGTTTTCTTTTATGCTGAAAATCCTTGGCTCCTATTACAATTGGCATAATTATTAGCTTCTCTTCCTATACATACAGGTATATACAACAGTTTCAAGCCAGAAGTACAATTATTACCACCACCAACAACAACAAAATACAGCTGTAAGTTTCTTTTTTTTTTTTTTTTAAGATTTTATTTATTTGACAGAGCACAAGCAGAGGGAGAGAGAGGGAGAAGCAGGCCCCCTGCCGAGCAAGGAGCCCGATGCGGGACTTGATCCCAGGGTCCTGGGATCATGACCCGGGCTGAAGGCAGCCGCCCAACCAACTGAGCCACCCAGGCGTCCCACAGCTGTAAGTTTCTTAATGGGGTTTTTTAGTCCCTAAAATATATCCCAATAGAAATATACTGCGAAGTACTGTGATCTAAAAACATGTTTATCTCTCTTCTCTGGGTAGTTATACCACAAAGTTGATACCAGGTTATTTTTTCCATTTTTACACTACTTCCTTTTTATCATTTTTATTTTATTTTTAATCATGTACAACATTTACATGGTTTTTAAATCTAAGTCATAAACCATTTACATTCAGAGAAGTAGAGCTTTCATCCCTGCCCCTACTCCCTATTCTCTTCCTTTCCCTATAAATTGTTATTTTTTGTTAATTTTTCATTTATCCTTCCATTCTCTTTTTGAAAATATTAGTAAATGCATGTATCTTTTGTTTCCACCCCCCCTTTTTTTAATCAGATTTTATTTATTTGTCAGAGAGAGAGGGAGAGAGGGACAGAGAGCAAGCACAAGCAGGGGGAGGCAGGCAGAGGGAGAATCAGGCTCCCCACTGAGCAAGGAGCCAAATGTAGGACTCGATCCCAGGATTCTGGGATCATGACCTGAGCTGAAGGCAGACACTTAACCGACTGAGCCATTCAGGCATCCCTCACCCCCTTTCTTATACAAAAGGTAGTATATACCATAAATACTGTTCTGCACCTTGCTTGTTTTCAGGATAATAACATATATTGGAGACCACACCATGCTTGTGTATCGAGATCTTCCTGGTCCCTTCTCACAGCTCTCTAGTCCTCCATTATGGGGACTGTGGTTGGCAGAATCCTAAAGATGTGCCTCTCCCAAGATTCCCACCCCTCCTGCATCAAACACTAATCTAGGTACTACAGTGAAGAGAATTTGAAAATTAAGCTAAAAATACGTAGATTATCTACACGACCCTAAGCCAATCAGGTGAAACCTGTAAAAGCAGAGTTTTCTGTGGCTGGCAGCAGAAGAGGGAGGTCAAGGACATTTGAGGGGATGGAGAGGATTCGAGGAATACATAGTCCCCTGTTGGCCTCCAGGAAGAAAGCAAACAGCTCCACTGTGAACTGCCGATGGAGAGGAAAGTCAGCCTCTAGAATCTGAGAGCTATCACCAGCCAAAAGCCACCAAGGAAATGGGAACTTCAGTCCTACAGCTGCAAGGAAATAAATTCCACCAACAATCGGTGAGCTTAGAAGAGGACCCTGAGCCTCAGATGAAGACTGCAGCACCAGCCAACACCTTCCCTTCAAGCCTGTGACACACGAGCAGAGGGTCCCGCTACAAAGCCCTGACTCCCAACCCTTTGGAACTGTTGGATTAATAACGTGCATTGTCTTAAACCACGGAGTTTGTGGTAATTTGTTACAGTGGGAATATAAAACTCACACAAAGTTGCCAACAGTTCTCTAGCCAGTCTCCTGCTGATGCATATTTTTTTATAGGCTTTTGCCATAACAAGCAATGCCTGGTGGATGTGTGACTTCACTTCTTTGCTAATAATGGATCTTTGGACACTCTTGCCTAGAAGTAAAATGGCTGGGCAAAAGGGTGAAAACATGCAATTTTTCTAGATATTATGAAATTCCTCTTCACAGTAACTACAATATTTTACATCCCCACCAGCAAAGTATGAGAAGGCTGGTTTTAAAGAAGACATACAAATGGCCAACAGACACATGAAAAAATGCTCCACATCACTTGTCATCAGGGAAATACAAATCAAAACCACAATGAGATACCACCTTATACCAGTCAAAATGGCTAAAATTAACAATTCAGGGAACAACGAATGTTGGTGAGGATGTGGAGAAAGGGGAACCCTCCTACACTGTTGGTGGGAATGCCAGCTGGTGCAACTACTCTGGAAAACAGTATGGAGGTTCCTCAAACAGTTAAAAATAGAGCTACCATACGATCCAGCAATTGCACTACTGGGTATTTGCCCCAAAGATAGAGATACAATGAAAAGAAGGGGCAACCGTACCCCAATGTTCACAGCAGCAATGTCCACAAGAGCCAAACTGTGGAAGGAGCAGAGATGCCCTTCAACAAAAGAATGGATAAAGAAGATGTGGTCCATATATATAATGGAATATTACTCAGCCATCAGAAAGGACGAATACCTACCATTTATGTCAACATGGATGGAACTGGAGGGGATTATGCTAAGTGAAATAAGTCAAGCAGAGAAAGGTTATCACATGGTTTCACTCATATGTGGACCAGAAGGAACAGCACAGAGGAACACAGGGGAAGGGCGGGAAAACTGAGTGGGAAGAAATCAGAGAGGGAGACGAACCATGAGAGACTCGATTCTGGGAAACAAACTGAGGGTTGCAGAAGGGGAGGTGGGTGGGGGGTTGGGGTAACTGGGTGATGGGTATTAAGGAGGGCAGGTGATATGATGAGCCCTGGGTGTTATACACAACTAATGAATCATTGAACACTACATCAAAAACTAATGATGTACTATATGTTGGCTAACTGAATTTATTAAAAAAAAAAAAAAAGAAACCTAAGCATAAGACAAATGTGACTTACATATAAAACAATTAATAAAAATAGATCCAAAGAAGAAGGCTGATTTCCCCACAGCCTCACCAAGAGAATACATTTTCAGACCCTGCCAGGGCACTAAGTGAGAAACACTATCTCTGCTGGTTTCCCTTAGAATGAGGAAGAGCGAAGTGCATTCCTCTTACAATGAGGAAGCTTTCACATTTACTTGTAGGTTTAAAGGTCCTCCTCATTCCTTTCTCCATGAAGTGTCTGTTCAGAACTTTCATCTCTATTTCTGCCACATCCCTTTTATCTGTTGGCAAGTTTTGGCTTCTGCATCCTATGTTAGAGGCTTCCCTTAAGTACCTGGTGATTCTTGAGTTCCATTTATATTTTTAAATGATGCACTGAAGTGTTGTTGGGAGGTGTGTGTGCAGGAGCAGGGCCTAAGGCTGATGGGCTCCACTCCAAGAATATTCGGCAAACTGTCATTAGCTGCAGAAGGGGACATCCAAATGGCAGCCCCTGTGGGGCTTTTATCAGGATTTGGTCAGCTTCCCGGAGATGAATCTCCAGATTCTGGCCAAGAGTACATCAGCCAGGCTGCCAACAGTCTGCAAGTGCGGTAGGAAAGGGGGTGAAAGGCCTCACCCTTCAGAGTAAGTAGACTTGCAGACAATCCTCAGATTTCTCACAAGGCACCTACCTCACCTCGCTCTTACCTATATGTGAAAATACCCAAATTGGCAGCATTTCCAGTTCGCACTATCCAGAATGCATTTCAAGTCTCTTGCTGAGACAGAAAAGGCGGAGGAGTCTCCTGGATGTTTGTGTTGGAGGACAGGGTGGGGATTAACCCTCCCTGCAGATTCCCCATCAATCCTGCCTTGAGTTTCCCCTCTCCCTCACCACCGCCATCAAACCTAGCAGGCACCCCTAATTCCCAACCTTTCCAGAGTTCTGTCATGCAGGCATCAGATCTCCTCCTGGCTTTCCCCTTGCAGACAAAAAGGGACCTCGGCAATCTCCATTCTGCTAAATGAGCAAGCATTCATCTCTCAGCTTTCCAGCTTCCAAAACCCAAAGATGGGATGACAATGCTCATCGGTTTTAGTCATCTTTCCCTTTGCCTTTGTAGTTTTGTGACATTCTCATTCCTTTACTTGCAGCTCGGTACAGTATCAGAAGAGAACATGTTTGAGCAGACGACGACTGCTAACATGTCTTCAGTTAGAAACCCTCCATCGGTTCCTTTCGTCCCCCGGGGCATTCAGGGCATGTGAGGTCTCCTGGAAGCTCACTCCATCTTTCCTATTTTCACATGAACTGTCCAGGTCTCTGTCAGGAGCTCGGTGTGGTTCAGGGTATTCTTTCATACCCCCTTTCAAAGCCCTAACACCATCCCCAGCAGAGGCCATGCTCTTTTAGTTCCTCTGCTGAATTTCAAAAAAGTGCCTCTCCGCAGAGTTCTCATTACTTGTTTGTTAAAATTCTGTCAATTCCATTCGTTCTGTCCCAGTAAGCGCTACCTGTTCTTTTTCCTCCTCCTCCAAGTACCATGTCTCTCTCAACAGACTATGACAAATGTGCTTATTCAGGACTTCATCTACTCAGCACCTGACCAGGACAGGTTGTGGCAAAGAGGCAGGTGGTGAGAGGGGGCTGTTCTCTTCAAGTGCAAGGAAATGAGGTCATCTGCCTGCAACCTCACCGACCGGGGGCAGACTGGCCCCCATTCAGTCCTGCTCCCAGTCTCCTGGGAACTGGCATGCTGGCCCCAACAACCAAACATAGAAAGCATCTGCGTTTTGGACCCTGAGGAAGCCCCAGGATCTGCCGTTCACCTAGGTTTAGAAGACAGAGAGTCAACTCTGCCACAAAGCACAGGAAGAACAGAGCCTGTCCTCACCTCTCCGGCAAGGCTAAGCCTCATCTTCCAGGCTCCTTCTCTACATGCATCCTGCTCACTGTGGAGCTCCAGAGAGTCGGCAGGGTGGAAGCTGGGGCCAGGGTATGCATTCAGACCACCGTCTTCCCACCACTGCTCAAGTTTCTAAATATTCATTCAGACACACAGAAACCATAGCCGTTTCCTGGGAGGACCAAAAAGATCATGCACAGGCTCTGATGGTCTGAATGCTTTGATTCTCACCAGTTAAAGCGTTTCTGCAGTGGGGCCTGAGAGGGGGATTTGAGACAGGATGAGCAGAGTGGCTCTCAGAAGAAGAGACCCTTACACTGACCAGAAACCTGAATGACCCGAGGAAGCCAGCCTCTGGGGGAAAAGCAAAATGGGCACAAGGAACAGCACCTGGGAAGGGCCCTGTTGTGGGTCTAGTAGGCTTACTGTGTTCGAAAAGCAGTAAGAGAAACTATGTGGCTGGAATGGAGCGAGAGCCAAGAAGAGTCAGAAGACACAGGCTGACAGGTGGGCAGGGACTAGGTGAAGTAGGGCAGAGGAGGCCAAGGCCATCATTTCAGCATGACAGGATGTTTTTAGAAGAGTCTGAGCAGGGAAGAAACAAAAGTCAATTCACACTGTGTAAGAGTTTCTCTAGTTCCTACATGAAGACCAGACTATGAGTCTAGGAAACGATGTAAGAACATCTGTTGAGAAACTATATTATTTGCCCTGGTGAAAATGATGGTAGACACACAGAGCAGAGGCAGCAAAGTGAGTGGTGAGAGGCCTTTACAAATAGACAAGAACTTCACCTTCCGGTTCTAATGGACTAAGAAACAGGACGCATGCTCCCATTTGAAACAACTATAAAATATGCAGCCATCGGAACGGTACGGCACTGGCACAAGAACAGACACACAGATCAATGGAACAGCATAGAGAGTCCAGAAATGGACCCTCAACAATATGCTTAACTAATCTTCGACAAAGCAGGAAAGAATAGGCAATGGAAAAAAGAAAAATCTCTTCAACAAACGGTGCTGGGAACACTGGACAGCCACATGCGGAAGAATGAAACTGGACCACTTCCTTACACCACACACAAAAATAAGCTCAGGATGGATGAAAGACCTAAATGGGAGACAGGAGTCCATCAAAATCCTAGAGGAGAATATAGGCAGCAACCTCTTTGACCACGGCCACAGCAACTTTGTGCTAAACAATATCCAAAGGCAAGGGAAACAAAAGCAAAATGAACTACTGGGACTTCATCAGGATAAAAAGCTTTTGCATAGCAAAGGAAAACAGTTGACAAAACTAAAAGACACGTATGGAATGGGAAAAGATATTTGCAAATGCCTTATCATATAAAGGGCTAGTATCCAAAATCTGAGTCACCCAGGTGCCCCAATGTTTTGCTTTGTTTTTTATTTTTATTTTATTATGGTAAAGAACTTACCAAACTCAACGCCCAAAGAAAAAATAATCCAATCAAGAAATGGGGAAAGACATGAACAGACATTTCTCCAAAGAAGACATACAAATGGCTAACAGGGACATTAAAAAATGTTCAACATTACTCAGCATCAGGGAAATACAAATCAAAACCACAATGAGATACTACCTCACACTGGTCAGAATGGCTAAAATTAACAAGTCAGGAAATGGCAGATGTCGGCAAGGATGTGGAGAAAGGAGAATCCTCCTACACTGTTGGTGGGAATGCAAGCTGGGGCAGCCACTGTGGAAAACAGTATGGAGGTTCCTCAAAAAGTTGAAAATAGAGCTACCATACGACCAAGCAATTGCACTACTAGGTTATTTATCCAAAGGATACAAACATAGTGATTCAAAGGGGCACATGCACCCCGAAGTTTACAGCAGCAATGTCCACAATAGCCAAAATATGGAAAGAGCCTAGAGCTCCATTGACAGATGAATGGATAAAAAAGTTGTGGTATATATATATACACACACACATATATACATACAATGGAATATTATGCAGCCATCAAAAAGAATGAAATCTTGCCATTTGCAACAACGTGGATGGAACTAGAGGGCATTATGCTAAGCGAAATCAGAGAAAGACAAATACCAAGTGATCTCACTCATATGTGGAATTTAAGAAACAAAACACATGAACACAGGGGAAAGGAAGGAAAAATAAAATAAGATGAAAACAGAGAGGGAGGCAAACCATCAGAGACTCTTAACTATAGGGAACAAGTGAGGGTTGCTGGAGGGGAGGTGGATGGGGGGATGGGGTAATTGGGTGATGGGTATTAAGGAGGGCACATGACATAAAGAGGACTGGGTGTTATATGCAACTGATAAAACACTAACTTCTATCCCTGAAACTAATAATACAGTATATGTTCACGAAATTGAATTTAAATAAAAAGTTTTTAAAAAACACAACTACAAGATAGACAAAATATGTGAAACATCAGTTTTCAAGACACTGGATGTAAAACAAAGCTGGACGATGATCCCTGAGACAAGAAAGAAGGCTCTGTAGGAGCTTCTACATACCCTTCACTTAGTCTGATTAACCTGCAACATAAGGACATGCTAAAAGGCAGATGTCAAGGAAGAATCTAATAGAATCCTACAAATGCCTTCCAAGCAATGAATATGCTCAATTAAAATCACATACTCATGAACTAATATTGGTATGTGACAATACCTATCTATAAGAAAAGACATTTCAAAGACAAGATACACAAAATTAAGCTAGCAATGAGCACTAACATAGACATTTACAACTGATTTGATGAGGAAGACACTGACTTTGATCCCTAATTAAGCAAAATGTTATCTCTCCCTCAGAAAAAGAATTCTGTTCTTCTCATCTGTAGACCTGCATTACAAAAAAAATTGTACTCATTTATTAGTATATTTTTCCTATGTCAATTTAAAAATCTGTAGATATTGGTTCCCTCTCCTGTTATAGAAGTACGTTCATCAATAAAAAATTTGTGGAAGTTTGTTTTTTCTTGTTACGTAAATACAAATAGCCACAATTTTGCCTCTTAACCCATAAATCCTAAAATATTTACTCTATTTACAGGAAAAAAGTCTTCCAATCTCTAATCTAGATCAATCTCAGCAATTCTAGGGTCTCCTCAGTATTCTACAGTGAGTAACAAGCTAAATCAAGAAACAGACATTCAACCATATATTCAAGGTTCCTCTGGGTTGTAATTTTGCATGGACCAGACAGTCCAGATGCTCATCAGGAAGCATCAAAGCATGAAGGGAATCTGAGGTGCGTCAGAACAGGTTCTCCTTTTCGAGGAAGTAGGTGGAACCCAGGGAGAGAGAGATCTGCCCAGCCTAGGTCCAGTCCAGAAACTTGTCCCTGCTCTGCCTCTTCCTCTACACTTCACTAGACTATTCCGCTGGGCTTCCAGCTGCTCATTCCAGAATCTTACAAAAGTGAAAACTATGACCAAACCAAGAGTCAAGAATGCCTCCCAAAGATGCAAGCCAGAACCAACTTTAACACCCTGACTTGGACCGTCCTCACACCTAGGAACTCCAGCTCCTTCCCACCACCCTGCCTCAGCTCCAGAGGTCTTCTCTCGGTCCTCTGTATTTCCCAGCTGCAGCTGTATGTGAAAAATTAAACCCATAGAAAGGTCCAGGAAAAAAAATTTTCAGCATTAGGCATACAGAGGCCAAGAAATACTAACAATAAAAGAGGTTCCAAATCGATGTTATTGATGAAACCATATCAGAGAAAATCATACCTTGCCTGGCAGCTGAGCAGCAGCATCTCATGGTTATGAATCAAAATATATAAAAGAACGAGGAAGGCTTTTGCTCTAATGGAAGTTGAGGGGCTGTCAAGTAAACGGATAATTGTAGAGACAAAATCCTGTGGAAGATAATAAAATACTTTTTGAGAAAACATGAAATGAATAGAGCAGTCAACTATCAGGGTCAGTAGTGTACAATAACTAAACAGAGCGCAAAAAAATAAAATATCAGCTACTGGTTTTGCATTCTTAATTGGCGCTGGACTCTATACTAAAATTTTAGTATGTATTATCCCATTTAAACCTGAAAACTAGCCATAACAACATGATACTATGATCCCTATTTTTTTTTAAAAGATTTTATTCATCTATTTGAGAGAGAGAGCATGAGTCGGGGGGGAAGGGGCAGAGGGAGAGAGAGAAGCAGACTCCCCACTGAGCTGGGAGCCCAGTGAGGTGCTCCTTGCAGGGCTTAACCCCAGGACCCCAGGATCAACCTCAGCCGAAGGCAGATGCTTAACCGACTGAGCCACCCAGGCGCCCCAATGTTTTGTTTTTTAATTTTACTATGTTATATTAATCACATCATTAGTTTGTGATGTAGTGATCCATGATTCGTTGTTTGCATATAACACCCAGTGCTCCATTCAGTATGTACCCTTTAATACCCATCACCAGGCTAACCCATCCCCCCACCCCCCTCTAAAATCCTGTTTGTTTCTCAGTCCATAGTCTTTCATTGTTTGTATCCCCCTCTGATATCCCCCCTTCATTTTTCCCTTCCTATCTTTTTTTTTTAATATATAATGTATTATTTGTTTCAGAGGTACAGGTCTATGATTCATCAGTCTTACACAATTCACAGTGCTCACCATGGCACATACCCTCCCCAATATCTATCACGCAGCCATCCCATCCCTCCCACCCCCCACCACTCCAGCAACCTGTTTGTTTCCTGAGATTAAGAATTCCTTATATCAGTGAGATCAAATGATACCTGTCTTTTTCTGATTGACTTATTTCACTTAGCATAATACCCTCTAGTTTCATCCACGTCGTTGCAAATGGCAAGATTTCATTCCTTTTGATGGCTGCATAATATTCCATTATATATATATATACCACATATTCGTTATCCATTCATCTGTTGATGGACATCTTGGCTCCTTCCATAGTTTCAGGCACCCCATTTATCCCTATTTTATTTTACTTATTTTTTTTAAAGATTTTATTTATTTATTTCACAGAGAGAAACAGCGAGAGAGGAACACAAGCAGGGGGAGTGGGAGAGGGAGAAGCAGGCTTCCCACCACGCAGGGAGCCTGATGTGGGGCTCGATCCCAGGACCCTGGGACCATGACCTGAGCTGAAGGCAGACACTTAACGACTGAGCCACCCAGGTGCCCCGTTATCCCTATTTTAAAGAGGAAAATCAATCTTGAAAAGTTAACCAATTCAAAAAGTTGGATTGAAATCAAGGCCAGTGGGACAACAAAGCCTTCCTCTTAACCATTCAACCACCCAACAGGAAGTGTGGCAATAAATAACTAGAAAAATTGCAAGTCACAACTGCACGTACACGTGAACATCTGTACAAACCTGCATCTATAGAAAACACATCTCTAGTCTATATAACTAAGGTCCTACGGATATACGAATACCCAAAAGAAGAACCTATATTTCTATAACATTCTGTAACCAAAGGCATAATACAACACAGAGGAACACATACTGACTACTATTTATATTATTTTCCCTTCTAACAGATTGTACATCATCTCAGGTACCTATAGATATGCAAAAAGGAAATGCAGACACATACATATATGCACACAGAGTTAATGAATGTAAGCAGGCAGGAATACTGGATTGTACTGTTAGCAAGATGGCTACACAGAGCAAGAGTGGAACTTCCCAATGGTCCTGAAGAGAAGCAAACACCTAACAGTGACACTATTATGTCCAAGGCAAATGTAAGCAGTTCGATTTTTTGGCCATGCCACGGTCCTTTTACACTGGGTGCTATGCTGCCAAGCAGGAAGAATTTACATAGTCAGGCACCTGCTTTTATTTAAGGATGGAGAAATACCTACATATCTATACCTATGCATGAGTCTCACCAGGTCATGAACAAAATAATCAAGCTAATTCATCACCTAGGGTTAAAAAACAAATCAACACTAAGGTATCTTTGAGTAATAGATCTGTTTCCACCTTTCCAGCAGGTAGACAGTAGAAAACCCAATTCTCCACAGTCAATTCCCATTCTAATTTATACCCTGGGCCCAAGTACCACAATTACAAATCTGTTTCCCACACTAATACCACCTGCCACACAAACACATAATTCCAAAACCACTCAAAGATCCACTAGCCTTAGACTGAAAAACTGTTCGGATTACAGGAGACTAAAAAGTCATGATAACTGATGCAATTCAAGATCTGGCAACTTTGTTTCACATAAAAGAACATTACTGGGACAATTGCAAAATCTGAATAAGGTCTGTAGATGAGTTAATAACGTTAAATTTTAAATGTTAATTTCTTTTTAAATCCATGGCTTGTTTTTAGGGAATATTCAGTAAAGTAATTAAAACTAAAGGAGCATCAAAAACCAAAACAAAACAAACAAAAAAAGTAAAGGAGCATCAGGTCTCCAACCTCTTCTCATTTTGGCCACACACATGCACACACACGGTAAAAGAAAGAAAGTATAAATCAAACATGGTAAAATACTAACATTTGCTAAATGTGGGTAAAGGGTATACTACAATCCTTTGAACCACACATCCAACACTAAACTCAGAACCTACCCTAAACATGATACTCGCCCTCTGAGGATCATCAATTCAAGATCAAACTTAAAAACCTGAGCATCTTCCTCGACTCCTCCTTCCTCCCATGTCCAATTGATCCCCAATTACTGTGAGAGTGATACCCCCACTAACATTGCCTTATATTTCAATGCACCATTATATTTTTCCTGAATTACTATAACTTTGCTTTCTTCCATCTATTTCACAAGTGATAGCCACAGTGCTCTTCTCCAACAGCGAATATGATTATGTTATTCACCTATAAAATATCCTCAATAGTTGCTGCAATCCTTGAGATGAACCCTTACCAAAGCATACAAAGCTTTTCATGATCTGGCCTTTTATTATCTTTCCAAAATCACTTATCATTCCACCACTCATCTATATAACCCCCAACACTCACTCTGGGGAAATGAACCAAGAAAACAGAGGATACTGAACAAAGGGAAGAGAGGAAGGGAATCCCACGATGATTCCAGGTGACAGTTATAACCAGGCACAGAGGGCAGCCTAACCATATTGGAGTTGTTTAGAAGACTCCAGGAGAGATCTCTTTAAGGAGAAAAAAAATGGACAGAACACCTGATGCATTGAAATGCAATCTAAAAACAGAAAGTTATGTAATAAAATTCTGCTGAATGTTGAGCTAACCAAAACTAACAGAATGAGTGCATGTTTGTGGTAGTGTCATACCTGCAAGTAAACTCCACACAAATCTAAAATTTAAAAAATAAACAAAAAAGAATAAAAATATCTACAAGAGGCCACAGGACATATCAGATGTATATATATTTACACACACACACACACACACACAAGCATTTATAGGCATGAAAAAGATCCAAGACAGTTAACGATACAAGGAATAAAAAGTATAAACATACCTTAGGAATAGAGATGCAAAAATCCTCAACAAATATATGCAATTTGAATCCAATGATACATAAAACGTATAAATAAGATCACAATCAAGTAGAATTTATCTCAGAAATCAAGACTGGTTCAATATTTGAGTATCAATCCACGTAATTCAGCAGATTAAATAAGAAAAATCACATGATCATATCAATAAATAATGAAAAAGCATTTGACACAATTCAACATCCATTCATGATAATAACAATTTTTTTTAAAGATTTTATTTATTTATTTGACAGAGACACAGCGAGAGAGGGAACACAAGCAGGGGGAGTGGGAGAGGGAGAAGCCGGCTTCCCGCAGAGCAGGGAGCCTGATGCGGGGCTCGATCCCAGGACCCTGGGATCATGACCCGAGCCGAAGGCAGACGCTCAACAACTGAGCCACCCAGGCACCCCCAACATCCATTCATGATAAAAACCCACCGAACAAGGAACAGAAGGGAACTTCCTCAATCTATAAAAGAGTATTAAAGAAAAATTGCAGCTAACATCATACTTAGAGGGGAAACACCTGATGCTTCCCCATGGAGACTGGGAATTAAACAAGCATGTCCATTCCCATTACTCATAATTCAATATTTTACTGAAAGTCATTGCCAGTATAAGGAAAGAAAAATAAATAAAAGTCATTCACACTATAATGGAAACAATATTCTCAGAGGTTATGATTGTCTATGTAGAAAATCCCAAGGAATCTACAGAAAGGCTTCTATACCTTATGAGTTTAGCAAGATCTGGTGTAGTTCTATACACCAGTAATGAACGATTAGAATAGAAAACAAATTTTTTGAAGTATCATTTTTCAATAACTCTAACAAGAACAACATCAGAAATACAGGTATAAACCTAACAAAATTTGTGGAGAATCACTAAGCTGAAAACTATACAACAATCATGAAAGAAAAAATGTTAAAGACATAAATAAATGAAGTGACATTTCACGTTCATCTCTAAAAACTCAAGATAGTTAATATGCCAATTTTCCCCCAAACTGACTTACAGATTTAATTCCAATAAAAAAAAATCCCAGCAGGATTTTTTGTAGATATAAACAAGCTAATCATAAAGTTTATATGGAAAGGCAAAGGAACCCCTAAGCAAAACAATTTGGGGGGAAAAAGATGAATCACACAATTATTTTAAAACATAAAAAAAACCCTAGAGTAATCAAAACAATGTGGTATTGACAAAATGACAGATACACAGACCAAGGAAACAGAGTTCAGAAATGGAATCAATTAGTTTAGGACAGGTTGCAAAGGGAACTTAGGATAAAGGACAGTTTTTTCAATAAGTAGTACTTATTATGGATATCCACATACAAAAAAAAAATTTACTTCATTTCATACTGTGCACCATATGCAAAAATTGCAATCATACAAAATGAATCATATATCTGAATAAAAAATGTGAAACTATAAAGTTCTTACAAGAAAACAGAACAGAAAATCTTCATGACCTTTGATTAGGCAGTTTTTAGATATAATACCAAAAGCACAATCCATAAAAGAAATAACTGATGACCTGAACTTCATGAATATTAAAATTATCCTCTGTGGAAGACAAATACAACAAGACAAGCCACATACTAGCATAAAATATTTGTATGCAGAATATACAAAGAACTCTCAAAACTCAGTATTAAGAAAAAACATTTTTAATGGGCAAAATATTTAAACAGACATTTCACCAAAGGACATATGCAGATATTCACATAAACACAAGAGGAAGCTCAATGTCACAATCATTAAAATAATGCAAGTTGAGATCACAGTGAGACACTATGCAATTATTTGAATGACCAACTAAAAATGACTACTATGTGGAACAACTAGAATTCTATATACATAGCTAGTAGGACTGCAAAATGGCACAGTTACTCTAGAAAACAGCTTGGCAGTTTCATAAAAAATTGTTAAACACACAACTACCATATATGTTGCAGCCACTGTACTTCTAAGTATTTATTCTAGTGAAATAAAAATGTATGCTCACAGAAAAACCTACACACAAAATTTGACAGCAATACTTTTCGTGTAACAGTCAAGAAGTGAAAACAACCCATATGTCCTTGAATGAGTACATGGGTATATAAACTGTGGTATATCTACATAATGGAACAGTACTCAGCAACAAAAAGAAATGAACTATTGATACAACATGGATGAATTTCAACTGCATTTAAAAAAAAGTCTCAAAGATTACATACAAAACAGTTCCATTTACATAACATTTTAGAAAAGGTAAAACTTTGGGGCAGAGAAGACATCAGTAATTGCCAGGGAATGGGGTGGGAGGTGGTTTGCCTAAAAAGGGAGCAGCACAATGTCATTCTTTGCGATGCCGCAATTGTTCTGTATCCTTCTTGTGGTGGTAGTGACAGGGTCTACACATGTGTTAATCCTCACAGAACTGTACTCCAAAAAGTAAATTTATCACTTCTAACATGTTAGAGTGATAAAGTGGTAAATGTTAGAAGTGATAAAAAGTGAGAGAGGCAAACAAGAATAGAAAGTAGGAACTGTGTTTGTGTTCCTAATATACAAAGAGTTACAGAATGACTCTGCCTCACATATAAGGCAGAATTTAGGCCAAAAAGAAGTAAACAAGATGAGGAAGACTTTTTAATGCTAAAGGCCACTTAACACTTAACAAGTAATGAATACAGTAATGAATGCTATGCCTTAAAGAGCATAGTAACCACTTTTATAAAGTTGAAACTATAGAAGATGCAAGAAGCAACAGACTTTATCATACCACTCTCGGCCCAAGAAGGTCAAGAGAACAAAAATAAGTGAGAACATAAAAGACTAAATGACATACACAACAGATGTTATGGTATATATCCAACTTTACACTTAGATAACAGAAAATGTACCTTTTTCTTCAACATAAAATGTTCCTTTAAACTGACCATATAAAAGGTCACAAAGAAAACCTTAATGTAATCCATAAAATAAAAAATATTTTCAGATTTCATCTCTCCCCCAACCCACCTCCCCTCTGACAACCACCAGTTTGTTCTCTGTACTTAAGAGTCTTTTTTGTTTGTCTCTTTTTTGGTTGTTCATTTGTTTTGTTTCTTAAATTCCACATATGAGTGAAATCAGATGGTACTTGTCTTGCTCTTATTTCACTTATCATTATACCCTCTGAAGTCCATCCATATTGTTGCAAATGGCAAGATCTCATTCCTTTTTATGGCTGAATAATATGTGTGTGGGGGGGGGCATCATCTTTATCCATTCATCTATCAATGGATGCTTCAGTTGCTTCCATATCTTGGCTGTAAATAATGCTGCAATAAACAAAGATGCATTATCTTTTTGCATTATTGTTTTCATTTTACTTGGGTAAATATCCAGTTGCGAAATTATGAGATCATATGGTAATTCTATTTTTAATTTTTTGAGGAGGCTCTATACTGTTTCCCACAGTGGCTGCTCCAGTTTGCATTCCCACCAACAGTGCACGAGGATTCCTTTTCCTTCACATCCCCACCAACATTTGTTATCTCTTGTCTTTTTGATTCCAGTCACTCTGACAGGAGTATGGCAATATCTCATTGTGGTTTTGATTTGCATTTCCCTGATTGTTAGTGATGTTGAGCCATCTTTTCATGGGTCTGTTAGCCATCTGTATATCTTCTTTGGAAAAATGTCTTTTTAGGTCCACTGCCCATTTTTAATTAGATTTGGGGTGTTTTCTTTTTGGCATTGAGTTGCATAAGTTCTTTATATATTTTAGATATTAACCCCTAAATGATATTGACTATATCATTTGCAAATATCTTCTCTCATTCAGTAGGTTGCTTTTTTGTGTTGTTGATGGTATCTTTTGCTGTGAAAAAGCTTTTTATTTTGGTGTAGTTCCAATAATTTTGCCTTTGTTTCCCTTGCCTGAGGAGACATATCTAAAAAAATTGTTTCTACGGCTGATGTCACAGAAATTACTATGTTTTCTTTTAGGAATCTTATGGTTTCAAGTCTCACAGTTAGGTCCTTAATCCATTTTGAGTTTATTTTTGTGTATAGTGTAAGAAAGTGCTCCAGTTTTCCCAGAATCATTTGTTGAAATAACTGTCTTTTCCCCATTGTATATTCTTGCCTTCACTGTCGTAGATTAATTCACCATAAAAGCACAGGTTTATTTCTGGACTCCCTATTCTGTTACATTGATCTGTGTGTCCATTTTTGTGTCAGTACCATACTGTTTTGATTACTACAGCTTTGTAGTATATCTTGAAATCTGGAATTGTGATACCTCCAGCTTTGTTCTTCTTTTTCAAGATTGCTTTGGACTTTTTGGGGTCTTCTGGGATTCCATACAAATTTTAGGATCATTTGTTCTGGTACTGTGAAAAGTGTTGTTGGTATTTTGATACGGATTGCAATAAATCTATAGATGGCTTTAGGTAGTATGGGCATTTTAAAAATATTAATTCTTCTAATCCATGAGCATGGAATGTCTTTCCATTTGTGTTTTATAGTTTGTAGTACATGTCTTTTACCTCCTTAGTTAAGTTTGTTACGAGGTATTTTATTATTTTGGGTGCACCTGAAAATGGGATTTTTCTTAATTTCTCTGCTACTTGATTATTAGCACATAGAAATGCAATGGATTTCTGTGCATTGGTTTTGTATCCAGTGACATCAGTTCTAGTAGTTTAGCAGAATCTTTAGGGTTTTCTATATAGAGTATCACGTCATCTGCAAATAGTGAAAGTTTTACTTCTTCCTTACCAACCTGGATGCATTTTATTTCTTTTTCTTGTCTAATTGGTGTGGCTAAGATTTCCAGTGCTATGTTGAATAGAAGTCGGGAGAGTGACATCCTTGTTTTGTTCCTGATCTTAGAGGAAAAGCTCTTGGCTTCTCACCATTGAGTATGATGTTAGCTGTGGGCCTTTATTGGCGTTTATTGTGTTGAGCTATGTTCCCTCTAAACCTACTTTGTTGAGGGTTTTTAAACTATGAATGAATGTTGTACTCTGTCAAATGCTTTTTTTGTGTCTATTGAGATCATATGGTTTTATCCCTTCTCTTGTTGATGTGATGTATATTGATTGAGTTGTGAATAATGAACCATTCTTGCATCCCTGAAATAAATCCCACTTGGTTGTAGTGAATGATTTTTTTCATATATTGCTAGATTCAGTTTGCTAATATTTTGTTGAGATTTTTACATCTGTGTTTATCAGATATATTGGCCTGTAGTTCTTTTCTGTAATGTCGTTTTCTAGTTTTGTTATAAGAGTAATGTTGAAACTCAGAGAGTGAATTTGAAAGCTTCCTTCTATTTTTTTGGAATAGTTTGAGAAGAAAAAAATTTTTATTAGCATGATGCAATAAAACTAGAAATTAATAAAAGCACCAATAATTCAAAAGATCCTTATACCTGGAAATTTTTCTCTATACAAGCCAAAATTTAAAAACTTAAAAATATGGGATACATTTAGAACAGCAGTCAGAAGAAAATACAACCTGTAAATACATTTGTAAATGAAAATGGAACAAAAATATGAGAACTAAATTCCCAACACTGAAACTGAAAAAAAATAATAAAATAAAAATGAAGAAAATCAAAGAAAATAAAGATGCAAACATAAGGTAATAACATAGAAAATAGAAAAAAAAGGCAAATGATAAATAAGTCAAAATGCTGGTTTTTTGAAAAATAACAAAATAGAGAAAGCACTAAGAAAAAAGGGGAGACAGCAAAGATATAAAAAAAAAAGTAAAAAAATATAGCGGCATGAAAGTCAGCTGTGTTCTGTGCAGAAGCAATTCATATTTTACTACTCTATAATGTTCTACTATGTGAACACAGAAAAATATATGAATCCATTCTACTCCTGAACATTTGTGTTGTTTGGAGTTTGGGACTATTATGAATAAAGCTGCTATGGACATTCTCATGATACATTTATGTATCTTTTCGTGAACAAATAACGTATGTATTCACTTCTCTTGCATATATACCTGAGAGCAGAGCCTCTAAGTCAAGAAGTAGGCATCTCTTTAGCTTTAATAGAGGCTGTCAAATGATTTTCCCAAGTGGTTGTACTAAGTTATTCTTCACTAATATATGAAAGTTGCATTTCCACATCTTTCCCAACACTTGTTATCCATCTTTTCATTTTATCTAAAGTTTTAACTGAGTTTAGAGCAAATATGATGAACACAAATGACAGTCAATTTAGGAGAAATTTCTAAACAGTCTAGTATTACTTTAAAGCCAAAATTTATGAATAAGATAACACATCCCTTATTCTAACTCAAAAGGAACTAAAAAGGATTCACGGCAATCTATATACACATAGATTCCATATAAGGAGATCTATATTTAAATAGATTTAACTCCCTGACAAAGAATACAACATAAGACTTTAGTATAAATAAAAAATCAAGAAAATGAAAATGTGTATTAACTTAAAGAAAATAGTTATAAATCATGAATACTCCTGCTAAAGATTTTTATGTATATTAAAATGCATCTTCTTAAATTTTAAACACTTAAATTTTTTAAGTACTCATAGATTTAGCATTTATGCATTCAAGTCTAAAACCATTATGCCAAAAATATAATTGGTGCTTTCTCTTTCTTTTCCACATGCCTAGGAAAGTAGCTAAATAAAACTGAAAACTCCATAGTTTTCACTCTATTAGGTCATGAAAAGATGAATTCCTTCAACAAAGAATAACAAAAATACAAACATTTTAAGAAAAAACTTGAGAAAAATGTATGACTTAAAGAAAACCATAGCTTTTGATTGAGTGATAAGAGAACTCTTGAACAACTGGAGTGGCAGCATAATATACAGACTGGGAAAGAACTTGGAATCAGGAGCCAAGCAAACCTGACTACAAATGCCACATTCCTTGACAAAATAACCTCTCTAGGATTCTGTTTCCCCAACTTCAAAATAAAATGGAGATGATTACACTGACATTTTTACAGGATTGATATAATGATTGAAGGCTTTTTGCCCAACTTAAAAATGCTAAAATAACTAAAAATACTAAATAATGTATTTTCCATACAATTACTAAAACATATAAAGTGCTGCAAGAACTAAAGTTTTGAAATGTGTATGGGAAACATAAATAAAACAATAGAAAGAGGAAAATAATCAGAAGTATATTTAAGACTTTAGCAAATAAAAAAGATAGACTATTCATTTATCGAGATTCTTACTTTTCTACTTACACTAGAAAGACTCCAAATGTGTTGTTAAAAATTTCAATTTAAAGAAGGGGTGGGGGAACAGCCTTATGATACGTCTGTCGAAATAAATACATAATCTTGGAAAAAGTATTTGAAATATGTACAAATCACTTTTACCAATAAAAAATTTATGAACACTCCAGTCAAAAAACACATGAACTAGCAAACAACTGATAAAAGAACTCTAAACTGCCTAACAAGGAAATAAATCTTCTACTCTCACTAGTAGGCAAAGAAATGCAAATTTCAGAAGAATAAGATTCCGATTCATTGCAAAGCAGACCAGCAAAGATGAAAATGGATAGCAGCCAGTGTTGGCATGGTCATGGATAAATGGATAAATCTTAAATAGAGCCCATATGAAAATAATGTTATTTTGTGAACAAATAATGTATGTATTCACTTCTCTTGCATATATACCTGACAGCAGAACCTCCAGCTGGGAGGAAAGTAAGTTATTTCTCAAAGGCCTTAAAAATGTTATTTTCTTCTGACACAGCTGTTACAGCTCAAGAAATTTCTCCTAACAAAATGATGAACAAATGAGCTTTACGTACAATAATGTTTGCTGTAGCGGGCGCCTGGGTGGCTCAGTTGGTGAAGCGACTGCCTTCGGCTCAGGTCATGATCCTGGAGTCCCGGGATCGAGTCCCACCATCAGGCTCCCTGCTCGGCAGGGAGTCTGCTTCTCCCTCTGACCCTCTCCCCTTTCATATGCTCTCTAATAAATAAATAAAATCTTTTAAAAAAAAATGTTTGCTGTAATATTGTTTACATGACAGAAACAAAAACAAGCAACAATCTTAATATCCCCAAATAGGGGATTTGTTAAGTAAATCATAACTGTAGCAAAGACTGTATCTACCCCACTTCCCGTTTCATTGTCTTCTTTCATGGCAAACACTAACAACACGCTTGGTGGGTGGAGGTGTATAAGGGGCACTACATGACTTCCAGAGCCAGGTCAGAAAAGGCCAGGTGGCCTCTGCCTGCTTCTCTTAGAAAATACTTTTTTTTTTTTTTTTAAGATTTATTTATTTTAGAGTGAGAGAGAGCACGGCAGTAGGGGGGTGCAGAGGGAGAGAGGAGAGAAGAGAAACTCAAGCAGACTCCATGTGGAGCATGGAGCACAATGTGGGGGCTCGATCCCATGACCTCAAGACCACAACCCAAGCTGAAACCAAGAGTCGGATGCTCAACAGACTGTGCCACCCAGGCATCCCTCTCAGAGCACTTGTGGAACCCAGCCACTATGCTGTAAGGAAGCCCAAACAACCTTCAGAGGCCCACGTGGAAAGCAAATGAGGCTCCCATCCCACAGCCCCAGGGGGGTGCCCACTGAATGGCTAGCACCAACTTGCTGCTCATATGAATGAACGAACCATCTGGAAAATTTATTCTCCAAACCCACTCCATCTTCCCAGCTAACACGGCCCTGCTGGAATTACAGATTTGTGAGCAAAATGAATTACTGTCCTTGTGTAAGCCACTATGTTTTGAAGTAGTTTGTTAGAGAGGGAAGATGAGTGAAATACAGCTTAAGTATATAATGAAAGATGAAAACTTTCCAGGCATAAAAAAAATTGTGTACAGTAATAGCCATAATTTTAAAACACAGAAATGCCCACAAGTAAGTGATGAGGTCTAACGTATTTCTTCTTGGTGTAGTGGATGCAGCCATTATTAACAATCTTGCAAAACTGAAATAATTTATGATTTTGATTGGGGAAAAAAACTAAACTATAACAAATACTAAAAATAAAAAATTATATACTAGATTTGTTTGTAACACAGTAACTCTGAGTCCCTTGAGAAGATGCAGTATATTACAGACTACAATTTTGGATCGAGGCCTAAAAACATCTCGTGCCCTAAATAAATTCTCATTTAGTCATATCTGAAAAAAAATGAACAGTCTGATTCCCTACCACTAACTGCCCAAGACTCCAGAATTAATCTTAAGCAACATGCACCACACCTCTAGAACAGTATTAGTCTTAGAACACTTGAGGATGGAAGATTATAGGCTGCAGGCAAAGACTCAGTGCCAAGGATGAATAATCAAAACTACCTTTAGAGAACCAAAAATGACCTCAGGTCACTTCAGTTTGCAGTCCACTATGCATTCAGCTTTGATTTAAATTCATCTTGCCATTCAGCTCAACATACCTAAATATTACATGTGGGGAAAAAAAGCAGAAGCCATGTAGGTCTATAACCAAACCACAGCAAGACGAGTTTATGTCCAACAATCAAATGGTACTTGGCAGTGATTTCACAGTGGACAGATCTACCTAATGAAGATAAGATGATGAAATATTCAGAAAGCTAGGAATTGGTCCAAATATGTGAAGCTTCCAGAGCAAACAAAATGAAACCTTCATCAAAATTCAGCAAAAGGATAAAACATCCCTCTACTACATCCCATAAAGACAAAACTATTAGATAAATAAAAATAACGATGAGGTCGAAAACTTCAAAATTTTCTCCTGCAAATCTCAAGAGGGAAAATTGATCTGCTTCAATCAACTGTCACAGGTAAAAATCAATGAGTACAGCCTAGCCATCAACAGATAATAGCCTCAAGGAAAACAGTGAGAAATCACGGACACGATTTTTTCCTGTTTAATAGCAATGGAAATAAAAAAATGTACTGATTAAATCTCAAATTGTTTTGGGGCTACACTTTCCTTAAAGTTTAGCCAAGTATCTAACTAAAATGTCTCACAAAATACATTTATTAATGTAGACGGACTAAAAATACAATACAAACTCACGGTCTGATGAATATGCAGAAATTACCATCTTTTAAATGCTTAATTAGTGACCATTGAGTCAGTATGCCTAGTGACTCTAAGAAAAAAAAAAAAAAAGCCTGAGAAGGCTTAGCATTCAAATTTTTCTAAATTTTACATGCACAAAATAATTCAGTGATCTTTCTTGGTACTTCCAAATAACAGTGGTCTACAGCTTCTGGTTTATTATTAATTGCTATTGTGCTACTTGGGCAAAACATAAAACCTGAAGCAACGACTTCAGTCAACCTAGTTTGCCAAAATAAAAATGGACAGCAGCTATTGTCAAAATTAATAAGGCAAAAAATTTTCAGAAGACAGTATTTCTAGTCAATAACACTCAGAAGGAAGCCGTTCTTACCAGTGAGCATGAACTCACCTGTGCAATATGCTATGCCTTTAAAAATTAATGTGTAAATCTTTAACCCCCAAAGCATATAAAGTCCAAAGGATGCATTACTGATTATCCAGCTACAAGGTACATTTGAGGTCACTTACCTTAGGAAAAACATAACCCAGGCAGATGTTTGAATCTATGTAACTTAAACAAGTTGATGTGAGTTTTCAAAGCTCAATTAACTGAAATACAGCAGAGTTCCAGGAGTTTTATATGCTGTCAATTTTCTAACATCAGCAATCAGACACTGAGTTTCTATGATAAGCTTTTTTTTTTTTTTAAGTCACACCAGTGATTTATTTACAAAGCAGTTGACTAGTTTATTGTAACTTTCATATACTTACCCCTTTTTATTGTATGCCTTTATATACACACATAGGCATGTATTTACATATATGTGTGCATATGGATGGATGGAGGGAGGGAGGGAGACAGTCACTGCAGGTTTAGAATGACATACTATGCTATCAACCTGATTCTCATTACTTGGCCTTAGCTTAGTCAAACATTATTTGGTTGTGTGCAGTTCATTCTCTGATAGAAGCCTCAGGAAGAGTTCACAGAAACTGATCTCTTCCATGTTCACACATCTACCTGTGGTTTTTATAACAATGACCCAATGTAACTGAATATAAAATCCTTGGCTAATATCTTTTCTTAAAAATCTTAAATGCCTTAGGAATAAGTGGAGCTGTATTGTGACATCAAGGGTCACTATGGAAATGTCTGATGCCAGTAAAATTGTTGTTTCCTTAAAAGTGACTTGCTGAGATTTAAGGTCCTTTTGCCTAGATGCTCAAAGGAGTTTTCTTTAAAATGTCATCGTATTGCTATTGTAGAATGATTTTCCTAGATACGCTGTGTGTCCTTTTGATTTGTCCATTCAAGTACCCTTTACTCAGGAAAGTGTTGTCTGGATCGTAGTTTTTAGTATTTGTTCTGTTTCAGTGATTTAGTTTTCTTCTTTGTATGTTGGATTATCTTTGTCTCCTCTATATCTAAGACCGTCACTGGGATACTTTTCATCTTAATCTTAATTTGATTTTTTTTTCACTTTTCTCCTTTCTATTCCTATTATCCTTGTAAAACAAAAGTGTTAGTGCCTATTTCCCTTTGTGTTCCTTTGTAAACTGTCTTCATTACTGCTTCTCCCCTTATTTTGGAATCTTTCCTGAGATAACGTCATCTTTTTGTACTTTCCTACAGCCCAGTCCCGTCCTCCACTCTCCTATTTCCAACTTGTGCCGTTCTTCCAGAGCTTCCATGCCAAATTTTCTCATTCGTTTCAGTTTTTTTTTTTTTAAATATTAGGTCTGAAAGTTTTCATAATGCTTTGTGGCCATGTTTTTATTACTAATCCTCCATTGTCCAGGGGGATGTTATTCAGAACCACTTATTCTTACCTTCCTATATACTCTTTTACACTATCTTTTCATGGATTTTTGACAACAACCCTTTTGCTTTATTGGTGTCTGAATGAAATGGATTTTCTTGTACTTTCGAGAAGGAGGTTCTACTGTGGACAGTGAGGAGAGACCAGGATAACTTGTTATCTTTGTGATTTGAGGGCTCTTTCCTCTGCTGTGACTCTGAAATGTTCACACATATGGCCTCTTGGAGTGAACTCCACAGCACCTTCTCAGAGCTGCCTTATCCAATGTCCTCTACATCTTTTCTCTCAGGGTTCCCGCCATATTTAATGTGCATTCTAGTACTGGTTTGTCCAGCGTGCAGTGCTCTCCTGGGAGAGAGTTTTTCTTGGGTATTTCTGAAAACCTGGAAGGGCTTATGTTACTCTTGCCCACCCTGGTCTCCCCAGTCTTTCTGTACTCAACCACACACTAGAACTTATGAAGTCTCCCCGACTTTCAAAGACTAATCTAAGAACCGCATGCCAGGTTTTCCGCTTCGGAAAATGAGTGAGGAATTTTCTGTTAGAGAGTGAGTACTTGCTGGAAATTCTTGTACTCCCCAGTTTCTGGGACTGAAAGAATGCACCTTCTCCTTCTCTCCACAACCTCCCAAAGAGGTGCTGACCCCACACTGCCATTCACAATTTCACCACACGCACTCCTATTCTGGCATTTGTGGAATAACTTGACACCTTATTAGGAGATCTGAGGAGGTGAAAAAATTCTATGTAGCAGCAACATTCTTCCTCCCCAAATCTACCCCAACAGGAACACATTATTTTATAATGTTTACCTTTGAGTTTTTCTCAGTTTCAACAGAATTCATAGGCAAGGGGGCTATGACGTTGATTCTGCCATCTGAATAATCCTGTCAGTAAATTATAATCTAAAATCAATTACAAAGCGACAATCTCAAATATGGACTATCTGACAAGCCGACAAGCATATAAATATTAAGTAACTATTTTAAGTGTATATATGTATCCTACTCAGAATCCACTCATTGCACCAGGCTGGCACCACTTGGAATAAGAATAAAAAGACCAGCAATCAGATCTTTTTATACCACTAAATAAAAGCTCCAAGGCCGTCCAAAACATGGGCCACAGCCCAAAAGACCAAAACAACGAAACAAGAAGGCATACACAAAAGCTGTGGCCAACCTCCCAATCGCATCAGTATACCACAAGATCCAGTGTTAAATAACTCAAGCATTCCACATAAGCAATACACCTCTTCCCTCAGAGCACTCTTTCCAATCACAGGATAATTTTCCCAATTCTACAGAGTGCAATGCTGCCACTGAAATGTGTAATACATATGTGATTTTTTTTTTCATATGTGAATTTAATAGAATGATACTTCCTGAATCACAAGGCAGAAGGGTATCTGGTAGGCTTTTAGATGGCAAATATTATTTTTGAAAGCTAAACTTCTTTAAAGAAATGTTTTTTTAATTAACTTCAAATTCTCCCCTTAACTAAACCAGTATGCCTAAAGCCAACCATGAAGGCCTGCAAACTGAAAGAAGATGACTAATTTTGTGATGTTTAGGACAGAATAAAAAAGGACAAGAACACTTTTTCTTATATCCAAAACAAGTGATACTCCAACTATTAACACAGCTTGTCACAAAAGAAGACACTCACTCCCCGGCTCCCTTGAGTGAGCCTACATCACGTGCCATCTCGTTCCATCTCATTCGATCTCATACATGGGGTTGGGATAACTTGTTATTTTTGTGGTGACATGGGTCTCATCCTTATATCACGTTCCATCTCATCTATCATAAAGTACCACATTACCAACTTGCCAGAATATTTCCATTAAACATAGGTGGTAATGTTCAAAGTTAGTTCGTTTAAGAATCCATACTATTTTCAATGAGGTGATAGGGCTCCTAAAACCCTGTATATTGTGAGACTGTCTGTAAAGCTTTAAGAATAATAGGGGGAAAAAAAATCCAGTCAAGAAATGGGCACAAGACATGAACAGACATTTCTCCAAAGAAGACATACAAATGGCTAACAGACACATGAAAATATGCTCAACATCACTCATGATCAGGGAAATACAAATCAAAACCACAATAAGATACCACCTCACACCAGTCAGAATGGCTAAAATTAACTGAGGAAATAACTGATGTTGGTGAGGATGCAGAGAAAGGAGAACCCTCCTACACTGTTGGTGGGAATGCAAACCGGTATAGCCACTGTGGAAAACAGTATGGAGGTTCCTCAAAAAGTTAAAAATAGAGCCACCCTATGACCCACAATTGCACTTCTAGGAATTTATCCAAAGGATACAAACAGTGATTTGACAGGGCACATGCACCCCAATGTTTATAGCAGCAACAGCCACAATAGCCAAACTATGGAAAGAGCCCAGATGTCCACTGACAGATGAATGGATAAAGAAGATGTGGTGTATATATACAATGGAATATTACTCAGCCATCAAAAAGAATGAAATCTTGCCATTTGCAATGACACGGATGGAACTAGAGGGTATTATGCTAAGTGAAATAAGTCAAAGAAAGACAAATACCACATGATTTCACTCATATGTGGAACTTAAGAAACAAAACACATGAACATAGGTGAAGGGAAGGAAAAATAAAATAAGATGAAAACAGAGAGGGAGGCAAACCACAGGAGACTCTTAACTCTAGGAAACAAACTGAGGATTGCTGGAAGGTGAGTGGGGGATGGGTATTAAGGCAGGCACCTGACATAATGAGCACTGGGTGTTATATACAACTGATGAATCACTAAATTCTACCCCTGAAGCTAATAATACAGTATATGTTAACTAAACTGAATTTAAATAAAATGTTTTTAAAAAAAATACGTTACAGTGTTTCTACCTTCAAGTTCATTTCTAAAGAACAAAAGGAAGCTTAGAATCACAAATGATACCAAAACTCAATAAATGTAAACTAAAAGATGTATTTCATTGGTAGTCATATTGTTAGTAAACACCAGAATTTTTTTAAAGATTTTATTTATTTAAGAGAGAGACAGAGACAGAGCGCACAAGTAGGGGGAGGGGCAGAAGGAGAGGGAGAAGCAGACCACCCCTGCTGAGCATGGAGGTGTGGGGCCTGATCCTATGACCCCAGGGATCATGACCTGAGCTGAAGGCAGATGCCCAACCAAGTGAGCCACCCAGGTGCCCCAACACCAGAATTTTTGAAGTAAGAATTCTTGCACTTCAAGAAAAAAAAAATCACAAATGAGTATCTGCGAGATGTTACCATGGTTTTCCTTTCAGACCATACCGCAAATGGTAAAAAGTATCCATGTGGTAGGCAGACTATCACACCTAACACCATAGCCACAATCAGCACACACACAAGGAGAAAACTACCAAATGTTCCCTAGAGATCATGAGAAACCTCAAAAGTGAAGAAAATGTAAATTATAACTTGAGTGCTGTAACATGAATCCTCTCATCCAAATTATGAAACATTTCAAAGATACAGAAAAGTGATTTTAAAAATCCATTCAACATTATCGAATCTTAATACTTAAAAAAAAATAAACCCAAATTCCTTCTATTTATTTTTTTTTTTTTTTTAAGAAACAACATATTACAGAGACACAGCTGAAGCTGACACCCTCCCTCTATTACCAAAAGGCACTCTCAGAACTCTGGTGGTTACAACAGAATTATGTACCCATAAAAAATAAATATTTTTGCATATTTTAAACTCTGTGTATGTTATTCTTTTGTCCATATCTTTTTCAGCTTACCTTTTTCACTCAGTTTTATTTAGGAGATTTATCCAAATCGACACATTTTCAGTCTAGTTAACTCATTTTTACTTGGTATGTATTGTTTCATCATATGGATATATCACAATTTAATTTCCAAATCCTTTGTTGATTGACTTTTACATCGCTTGCCACCTTCTGACACTACAAAAATTCTGAGACAAATACTCTGTTCTTGTGTACAACTGTACAAGGATACGTTCCTAATGGAAATATTTATTGCTATGCTATGTGCCTCTTCAACTTCACTAGAGAGTATGAAATAGCACTCCAAAGTGATTATACCATTTTACCTAGGAGGGTTCCCACTGGTCTATACCAACAACTCTGTCAGACTTCTATATTTGCCAACCTAAAGTGTATGGAACTAACTCATTTTAACCTTCATTTTATTCATCAACATTCAGTGTGAGCATCTTTTCCCAACATTATGGATCACTCTAGTTTCCTCTTCTATGAACTAAGTCTTCAGAGCCTATGTTCATTTTGTCTTGTGTTTTCCTTTTTACACATAGGCTATTTTTTACATGCTGGATATTAAACCTTAAGAAAACTTCCCCTAGAGCAAGGTCACAAAGATAGCCACTTATATTTTCTTTTAAAAATTTCTCAAGTTTTCACATTTTAGTCTGAAAATGTAAGAGAAGAGACCTAAGAGCCAATTATCTTTCAAAAGCAGAATGGTTAACTAAAAGGTGGCACATCCACTATGAAACACTGTTTTTTAAAAGAGTTGGGGGGGGGGGCACACACAAAGAACACATCTATTAACAACAATGCAGTGATCTCTGAAATATATTACCAAGTAAACAAAAAACAAGGTACAAAATGGCATATGCTGTCCTTTAGTCTAAAGAAGGGAGAGAAAAATACAACACCCACCAGAGGTCATTTTAGAGTCAACTAGACATACCGATGCAAAAGACGACCATAGCTCACATTTTCAACCAGTTTGCTCAGAAACCAGAACTTGCTGGGAAGGCAGCATCAGAAGTTGCTCTGGCCAAAGCCTACCGAGCACAGCTTGGCATAGTAAGAAAAGAGCCACACTGGGTGGGTATGAGGGTCACCCTCGCTTAGAAGCTTCATACCCCACAGGCACCAATCTCTCTTGTAACAACTTCACAGATGACAGGTTGGTCTTAGGTTTCCAGAAACACAGAGCTGGAAAGTTAACTGAAAGTACAATTCTTAAACCTTTACCCATAGATAAATATAGGACCACTGGGGGGCGGGGGGTGCAGGTAGATAAAATGAAAGAGATAAATAGTATATCTATGAAATAACACATTAATAAAAATTTTAGAGATATAGAGATAAATACACTGATATAATACATGGATATAAGGAGAGAAATAGAAAGATACAGGGAGAGAGACATAGATGCTTATATTCGATTTTGTTTAAATATAAGATTTAAACAGATACTAAAAAAAATGTTTACATTTGAGGCAGAGCAAGATGGGGGAGGAGTAGGAGACCTGGATTTCCTCTGGTCTCAGGAATTCACCTGAATCGGATCAAACCATTCTGAACACCTACGAACTCAACAGGAGATTGAAGAGGAGAATAGCAACAACTCTCTGAACAGAGAAGCGACCACTTACTGGAAGGTAGGACGAGCGGAGAAGTGAATCTGAGGCGATATTCGGAGGATAGACGGCGGGGGTGGGAACCTCGACGGCCGCTTCTAGGAAGTGATAGAGCCGCGGAGCACAAAATCAGAACTTTTAGAAGTCGGCTCCGCTGAGAGACCTCGCTCCAGTGGCTGAGCGGGAGGTGGAAACCTCACGGGACAGTGTGGGCTCAGGACCCTCGGGGTCACAGAAAGACCGGGGGTGCCTGAGTGCAGCAGAGCTCCCAGGTATCAGAGCGGGGAAGCCGGCTGCAGAGACGGAGCCGAGGCGCGGGCTCTCAGCTCGGGGTTGCCATAAACTGTGATCCGCGGCCCAGTCGGGCCACTGCTCCTCCAGCAGGGACCCAACAAGCGGCAGAGCCAGGGAGAATCCCCTTCCTCCCCGGGGAGGAGCGGTGCGGGAGCACACCACAGGGATCTGCTGGGTTTGGAGACTCCACACGGGGTTGGGTGCCAGACATAGAAACGCTCGATCACAGGCCGGGTGAGCACGGAGTGCAGCCAGAGACCGGGGAGACGGGAGTGACTGCTTTTCTCTGGGGGCGCACTGAGGAGCGGGGCCCCAAGTTCTCGGCTCCTCCGGGCACAGATTGGGAGGCCACCATCTTCACTCTCATCCTCCAAAGCTGTACCAAGAGCTTGCAGGGAACAAAAGCTCCTGAGAGCAAACCGGAGCAGCTTGCTTAGCCCGGACTCACAAGGGCGGGGCAATTCCGACTCCGGCAAAGACACTCGGGAACCACAACAACAGGCCCCTCCCCCAGAAGATCAGCACGGACAGCCAGCAAGCCAAGACCAAGTTTACCGATCAAGGAGAAAGGGAGAACCTCCAGGGCTAGGGGAATACTGCACATAGAATTCATGGCTTTTTTACCATGATTCATTAGTTTTTCAAAGTTAATTTTTTAACTGGTTTTTTTTTTGAATTTTTCTTTTTCCCTTTTCAACCAACATCTTATCAATCCCTTTTTAAAAAAAAAAATTATTTTTCATTTTTACAGTCATTTCTATCCCTTCATAGTAGTTACCCTTATTTTTGGCATATATATATATAAGTTGTTCTCTCTTTAAAATTTTGAGATACAGTTTCTTCTAACAGATCAAAATACACCCTAAAGCTCTAGTGTATGGCTTTGTTCTAGTCTCCTGCCTCATCACATTCTCTCCCTTTTTTTTTTTTAAATCTTCTTTCTTTCTTCAAACAACTTCCTATCAATTCCTTTTATAAAATCTTTTATAATTTTCATCTTTGCACTCATCTTCCATCCCTTCATTGTATCAACCCTCATTTTGTACATATATAAGTCCTTCTTTCCTTACAATTTTAGGAGGCACTATCTTCTAAGACACCAAAATACACCCAAAATCTAGTGTGTGGCACTGATCTATGCACTACCCTGATCATATTTGATCATATTCTGTTTTTTTGTTGTTTTTCTTTGTTTTTATCTTTTTCTTTTTTCTTTTCTCTTTCTTTTTTCTTTCTTTCCCTTTCTTTTCCCCTGGTTTCAGGTCTTTTCTGATTTGTTTAGAGTATATTTTATGGGGACGTTGTTAACCTGTTAGCATTTTGTTCTCTAATTCATCTATTCTCCCCTGGACAAAATGACAAGACGAAAAAAATCACCTCAGCAAAAAGAACAAGAGGTAGTACCGTCTGCCAGGGACCTACTCATTACGGACATTAGGACGATGTCGGACCTAGAGCTCAGAATGATGATTTTAAAGATCCTAGCTGGGCTTGAAAAAACCATGGAAGTTATTAGAGACACCCTTCCTGGAGAAAAAAAAGAACTAAAATCTAACCAAATCGAAATCAAAAAAGCTATTAATGAGGTGCAATAAAAAATGGGGGCACTAACTGCTAGGATAAATGAGGCAGAAGAGAGAATTAGCAATACAGAAGACCAAATGATGGAAAACAAAGAAGCTGAGAAAAAGAGAGATAAACAACTACTAGATCACAAGCGCAGAATTCGAGAGATAAGTGATACCATAGGACGAAACAACATTAGAATAATTGGGATCCCAGAAGAAGAAGAACGAGAGAGAGGGGCAGAAGGTATATTGGAGCAAATTATAGCAGAGAACTTCCCTAACGAGGGGAAGGGAACAGGCATCAAAATCCAGGAGGCACAGAGAACCCCTCTCAAAATCAATAAAAATAGGTCAACATCCCGACATCTAATAGTAAAACATACGAGTCTCAGAGACAAAGAGAAAATCCTGAAAGCAGCTCGGGAGAAGAGATATGTGACCTATAATGGTAGAAACATTAGATTGGCAACAGACCTATCCACAGAGACCTGGCGGGCCAGAAAGGACTGGCATGATACCTTCAGAGCACTAAATGAGAAAAATATGCAGCCAAGAATACTATATCCAGCTAGGCTCTCACTGAAAATTGAAGGAGAGATAAAAAGCTTCCAGGACAAACAAAAACTAAAGGAATTTGCAAACACGAAACCAGCCCTCCAAGAAATATTGAAAGGGGTCCTCTAAGCAAAGAGAGAGCCTAAAAGCAGCATAGACCAGAAAGGAACACAGACAATATACAGTAAGAGTCACCTTACAGGCAATACAATGGCACTAAATTCATACCTTTCAATAGTTACCCTGAATGTAAATGGGCTAAATGCCCCAATCAAAAGATACAGGCTATCAGATTGGATTAAAAAACAAGACCCATCGATATGCTGTCTCCCATCGATATGCTGTCTGCAAGAGACTCATTTTAGACCCAAAGACACCCCCACATTGAAAGTGAGGGGGTGGAAAACCATTTACCATGCTAATGGACACCAAAAGAAAGCTGGGGTGGCGATCCTTATATCGGACAAATTAGATTTTATTTTTTTTTTAAAGATTTTATTTATTTGACAGAGAAAGACACAGTGAGAGAAGGAACACAGCAGGGGGAGTGGGAGAGGGAGAAGCAGGCATCCCACTGAGCAGGAAGCCCAACGCGGGGCTCGACCCCAGGACCCTGGGATCATGACCCGAGCCGAAGGCAGAGGCCCAACGTCTGAGCCACCCAGGCGCCCCTCAGACAAATGAGATTTTAAACCAAAGACTGTAATAAGAGATGAAGAAGGACACTATATCCTACTTAAAGGGTCTCTCCAACAAGATCTAACAATTGTAAATATCTATGCCCCTAACATGGGAGCAGCCAAGTATATAAGGCAATTAATAACAAAAGCAAAGAAACACATTGACAACAATACAATAGTAGCAGGGGACGTTAACAGCCCCCTGACTGAAATGGACAGATCATCTAAGCAAAAGATCAACCAGGAAATAAAGATTTTAAATGACACACTGGGCCAAATGGACTTCACAGACATGTTCAGAACATTCCATCCCAAAGCAACGGAATACACATTCTTCTCTAGCGCCCATGGAACATTCTCCAGAATTGATCACATCCTAGGTCACAAATCAGGTCTCAACCGGTACCAAAAGACTGGAATAATTCCCTGCATATGTTCAGACCACAATGCTTTGAAACTAGAACTCAATCACAAGAGTAAAGTCGGAAAGAACTCCATACATTTGAGTTCTTTGCATCCTACTAAGAATGAATGGGTTGGGGCGCCTGGGTGGCTCAGTTGGTTAAGCGACAGCCTTCGGCTCAGGTCATGATCCCAGGGTCCTGGGATCGAGCCCCGCATCGGGCTCCCTGCTCGGCAGGAAGCCTGCTTCTCCCTCTCCCCCTCCCCCTGCTTGTGTTCCCTCTCTCACTGTGTCTCTCTCTCTCTGTCAATTAAATAAATAAAATTAAAAAAAAAAAAAAAGAATGAATGGGTCAACCAGGAAATTAAATAAGAATAAAAAATTCATGGAAACCCATGGAAATGAAAACACAACTGTTCAAAATCTTTGGGATACAGCAAAGGCAGTCCTGAGAGGAAAGTATATAGCAATACAAGCCTTTCTCAAGAAACAAGAAAGTTCTCACACCTAAAGGAGCTAGAGAAAAAACAGCAAATAAAGCCCAAACCCAGCAGGAAAAGAGAAATAATAAAGATCAGAGCAGAAATCAATGAAATAGAAACCAAAAGAACAGTAGAACCGATCAATGAAACTAGGAGCTGGTTCTTTGAAAGAATGAACAAGATTGATAAACCCCTGGCCAGACTTACCAAAAAGAAAAGAGAAAGGACCCCAATCAACAAAATCATGAATGAAAGAGGAGAGATCACAACCAACACCAAAGAAATACATACAATTCTAAGAACATATTATGATCAACTCTATGCCAGCAAATTAGATAACCTGGAAGAAATGGATGCATTCGTAGAGATGTATCAACTACCAAAATTGAACCAGGAAAAAATAGAAAATCTGAACAGACCTATAACCACTAAGGAAATTGAAGCAGTCATCCAAAATCTCCCAACAAACAAAAGTCCAGGGCCAGATGGCTTCCCAGGGGAATTCTATCAGACATTTCAAGAAGAATTAATACCTAATCTCCTGAAACTGTTCCAAAAAATAGAAATGGAAGGAAAACTTCCAAACTCATTTTATGAAGCCAGCATTACCTTGATCCCAAAACCAGACAAAGACCCCATCAAAAAGGAGAGTTACAGACCAATATCCTTGATGAACATGGATGCAAAAATTCTCACCAAAACACTAGCCAATAGGATCCAACAATACATTAAAAGGATTATTCACCATGACCAAGTGGGATTTATCCCTGGGCTGCAAGGTTGGTTCAACACCCACAAATCAATCAACGTGATACAATACATTAACAAAAGAAAGAACAAGAATCATATGATCCTCTCAATAGATGCAGAAAAAGCATTTGATAAAGGACAGCATCCTTTCTTGATCAAAACTCTTCAGAGCATAGGGATAGAGGGTACATACCTCAATATCATAAAAGCCGTCTATGAAAAACCTACAGCAAATATCATTCTTAATGGGGAAAAGCTGAGAGCTTTTCCCCTAAGGTCAGGAACGCGGCAGGGATGTCCACTCTCACCACTGCTATTCAACATAGTATTAGAAGTCCTAGCCACAGCAATCAGACAACAAAAAGAAATCAAAGGCAACCAAATCGGCAAAGAGGAAGTCAAACTCTCACTCTTTGCAGGTGATATGATACTTTATGTGGAAAACCCAAAGGACTCCACCCCAAAACTGCTAGAACTCATACAGGAATTCAGTAGAGTGGCAGGATATAAAATCAATGCACAGAAATCAGTGGCATTTCTATACACCAACAAGACAGAAGAGAGACAAATCAAGGAGTCGATCCCATTTCCAATTGCACCCAAAACCATAAGATACCTAGGAATAAATCTAACCAAAGACGCAAAGGATCTATACTCAGGAAACTATAAAATACTCATGAAAGAAATTGAGGAAGACACAAAGAAATGGAAAAATGTTCCATGCTCATGGATTGGAAGAACAAACATTGTGAAGATATCAATGCTACCTAGAGCAATCTACACATTCAATGCAATCCCCATCAAAATACCAACCACTTTTTTCAAAGAAATGGAACAAATAATCCTAAAATTTGTATGGAACCAGAAGAGACCCCGAATAGCCAGAGGAATGTTGAAAAAGGAGAGCAAAGCTGGCGGCATCACGATCCCGGACTTCCAGCTCTATTTCAAAGCTGTCATCATCAAGACAGTATGGTACGGGCACAAAAACAGACCCATAGATCAATGGAACCGAACAGAGAGCCCAGAAATGGACCCTCAACTCTACGGTCGACTAATCTTCGACAAAGCAGGAAAGAATATCCAATGGAAAAAAGACAGTCTCTTCAACAAATGGTGTGGGGAAAATTGGACAGCCACATGCAGAAGAATGAAACTGGACCATTTCCTTACACCACACACAAAAATAGACTCCAAATGGTTGAAAGACCTAAATGTGAGCCAGGAGTCCATCCAAATCCTAAAGGAGAACACAGGCAGCAACCTCTTCGACCTTAGCCGCAGCAACTTCTTCCTAGAAACATCGCCAAAGGCAAGGGAAGCCAGGGCAAAAATGAACTATTGGGATTTCATCAAGATAAAAAGCTTTTGCACAGCAAAAGAAACAGTCCACAAAACCAAAAGACAACCGACAGAATGGGAGAAGATATTTGCAAATGACATATCAGATAAAGGGCTAGTATCCAAAATCTATAAAGAACTTATCACACTCAACACCAAAGAACAAATAATCCAATCAAGAAATGGGCAGATGACATGAACACACATTTTTCCAAAGAAGACATCCAAATGGCCAACAGACACATGAAAAAGTGCTCCACATCGCTCGGCATCAGGGAAATCCAAATCAAAACCTCAATGAGATATCACCTCACGCCAGTCAGAATGGCTAAAATTAACAAGTCAGGAAACGACAGATGTTGGTGGGGATGCGGAGAAAGGGGAACCCTCCTACACTGTTGGTGGGAATCCAAGCTGGTGCAGCCACTCTGGAAAACAGTATGGAGGTTCCTCAGTTGAAAATAGAGCCACCGTACAATCCAGCAATTGCACTACTGGGTATTTACCACAAAGATACAAATGAAGGGATTCGAAGGGGTACGTGCACCCCAATGTTTATAGCAGCAATGTCCACAATAGCCAAACTGTGGAAAGAGCCAAGATGTCCATCGACAGATGAATGGATAAAGAAGATGTGGTATATATACACGACGGAAGATTATGCAGCCATCAAAAGGAATGAGACCTTGCCATTTGCAATGACATGGATGGAACTGGAGGGTGTTAGGCTGATTGAAATAAGTCAATCAGACAAAGACATGTATCATATGACCTCACTGATATGAGGAATTCTTAATCTCAGGAAACAAACTGAGGGTTGCTGGAGTGGTGGGGGTGTGGGAGGGATGGGGTGGCTGAGTGATAGACATTGGGGAGGGTATGTGCTATGGTGAGCGCTGTGAATTGTGCAAGACTGTTGAATCACAGATCTGTACCTCTGAAACAAATAATGCAATATATGTTAAGAAAAAAAAAAAAGAAGAAGATAGCAGGAGGGGAAGAATGAAGGGGAGTAAATCGGAGGTGGTGACAAACCACGAGAGACGATGGACTCTGAAAAACAAACTGAGGGTTCTATAGGGGAAGGGGGTGGGGGGATCGGTTAGCCTGATGATGGGTATTAAAGAGGGCACATTCTGCATGGAGCACTGGGTGTTATGCACAAACAATGAATCATGGAACACTACATCAAAAACTAATGATGTAATGTATGGTGATTAACATAATAAAAAAAAATTTTTTAATGTTTACATTCAATGCGTAAAGAAGGAAACAACTGAGGAGGGTAGAGATGGAAAACAGTTTCCTCTGAATTGATTCTTTGTAAACTGACATTAAAACCATATCAACAGGGCACCTGAGTGGCTCAGTCATTAAGCGTCTGCCTTTGGCTCAGGTCATGATCCCAGTGTCCTGGGATTGAGCCCTGCATCGGGCTCCCTGCTCAGCGGGAAGCCTGCTACTCCCTCTCCCACTCCCCCCTGCTTGTGTTCCCTCCCTTTCTGTGTTTCTCTCTGTCAAATAAACAAATAAAATCTTTAAAAAAATAAGAAATCTTAAAAAAAAAAAACATGTCAACATTTTACATAATTATAAAAAAAGTTAAATCAAACTTTTAAAAAGCAATCCCCTCAAATCGAAAAGAAAATGATACTTAAGGGTATATTATGTTGGTGGTTTAAGAAGACAAAAAAAAAATTATTTGAAAAGAATTTACCACATACTAATCTGACAATACATCGAGTTAGACATACCCTAAGCACTAAAACAACGGCACAAAAATCCTAGGTTGTATTCAGAAATCATAACATTATTAATAATATCACTGTTATTCTGAGACTTCTATAAATATTGTAAAGCAAATAATGTCAATAGAAAACAAGATTTTTAGCTTAAGAGAAAGAATTACTCATATAAAATAAATTAGGCAAAATACTGCAATTGGAAATACCAGTATGAACAGATGTATTTTTTTTCCAATAAAATTTAAAATTTTTATTGATATTTAAATTATAAACCAAATGTTAGGAACCACATGTAGACATGTTTGCTGTGGACAAATTAAGATTCGGAGGGCCTACTTTCAAATACAACTTCAGAATTAGTTGCAATAAATCAAGACATCTTCTCAGAATCTGTATGATTTCCTTCGATTTACAACCCATGATGTGCAAAGTTTAATATAACCTGAAATAACTTACCATCTACCCTAAAAGCTACAGAAAATGGAATCGCTATTAGGATCGAATAACAACAAAACAAACATTTCAGCAGTTTTTCTTAAAAGTATAAAATATAGAAACTTGGAAAAGGTAATACTGTTGGTTGAGCTGTAAAACCTATAAAAACAAGTTTTGCCACAGCGCACAAACTCATTCATTTGGCTTCCCCGACGCCCCCGCCCATGCAGCCGTCAGTTTAGCACTGGAAGACACAGAAAACCACACATCCTTATGTGAAGTCATGCAGACAGTGAGAAACAAGAGTGTGCAAAAGATAGACACGCCATACTCCCAACACCGTGGATGTCTACAGTGGACTTCCAGCTGACTCAGCGCCCGCAGTAACCTCAGACAGCGTCCTCTGGCAGTGCTGGCCGGCGGACTCAGATCTGGGGTCTCTCGCTGCAACAGGGAAAGTGGTCTTCGGTCCGGAACAGGACGGGCGGCTAGTAGCCACTCTGCTGCGGCGTGCTGGAGGGCGCCTTGTTGAAGAAGGAGGGCACGCTGATCGTGTGCAGCAGTTTCCTGAAGGCGCTGGGGAAAGCGCCCAGCTCGGCCTGCGCCCTGGCCACCTGCTCCTCCATCCTGGCCACGCTGGCGCCGATCAATCCCCACGAAGGCCTCGAGCCGGTCGATCTTGCTGTAGACCTGCCGCATCTCGGTGGCCTTCGCGTAAATGCGAGGCACACCCTCGCTGACGACGTGGGAGGAGTCTCCGCACAGTATGTCCAGCATGCCCACGAACTCGTCCACTCTGGTGAGCAGGTCCTCCAGGCTGGCGTCCAGGGCCTCGACCTCGGGCCGCGCCCCGGCTCCCGGCAACAGGCAGGCGGCGCAGCCCGCGGCGGCGCGACGCAGCAGCGGCACATCACGGCCCGGCGCACCCAGCTCTACGCCCTCGTCCTCCCACGGCCCCGACGCGCTGCTGTGGCTCTGGGACACGTTGCCGCTGTCCCCACTCCAGGCAGCTCCCTGGAGCTCGGCCTCCTCCTCCGCCGACCCCTCGCGCGGCGGCCCACCACCCGCGGGACGATCCTCCATGGCCCGCTACGGCCGGGCTGCCCGCCCCTGAACAGATGTATTTTTAAAAGAGTTATTTCCTGGCTCTTTCTGCTGGGAATGCCTAGAAACAAAAACCAACCCAGTAGCAGTGAGTACTCCAATCAGATTGTGGTCTCTAAACATTATTTCCCACTAGAGGAAACGGGGCTCTTCAGAGGAACAACTGGTTCCAGATGCAGAGCAGAAAACGTGCAAGAGAAGCCTAAAACACACTGTTCCATCAGAAGGCAAGAAAGTAAAGACTATTGGATTTCTGACAAAAGGACCCAGGAGGCCACTTATGGAGGCTTCCACTGGCTAAAGCAGCAACACTATCAGTACTGAAAACATCATCCACAATGGAAACACACCAAAATATTAAAATCTGTGAGTTCATAAGGGAACTGAAGTATCCTTTAAAGTCCCAGTCCTAAAAGGTAAGTCTTTGGAGACTGCCAGGGAAACCAACTCCTGATTCCAAAACCCGGTAAATAAGTCAATCTTACATAAACTATTCCTCAGAGTAACCACACAGGTGATAAGAGCTTTTTTTCTATAGAGCAATTTCGATTAATACATGAAGTCAGAATGATAATATATATTTTCACCCATACCAAAACAATGTATCTCAGCAATTATCATTGACACCTGCTAAAACCATTACAAGGAGAGCTGGTGAGGAAACTTAAAATGAGTAGACCGGAAGTGACACCACTGCTCATTCTTTGTATGGGAAAAGGGAGAGCCAAGTCATCCATGTGTGCCTTATGTTATGAAAAAACACACACCACTGGGGCGCCTGGGTGGTTCCCCAGTTAAGCGCCTGCATTTGGCTCAGGTCATGATCTCAAGGTCCTGGGATCCCCCAGCTCAACACCCAGCTCAACTAGCAGTCTGCTCAGCAGGAGGCCTGCTTCTCCCTATCCCTCCGCAGCTCCCCCTGCTTGTGTGCTCTTGTGTTAGTTTTCTGTCAAATAAATAAAATCTTAAAAGAAAAGACAGGGGCGCCTCGGTGGCTCAATCGGTTAAGCATCTGCCTTCAGCTCAGGTCATGGTCCCAGGGTCCTGGGATGGAGCCCCTCTGTTTCTGCTGAACAGAGAGCCTGCTTCTCCTTCTGCCCCTCCCCCTGCTTCTCTGCATGCACTCTCACTCTCTCAAATAAAATCTTTAAAAAATAAAAAACAAAACAAAAAACCACCATCAATGAACTGTCTTCAGAAAAAATCTAATTTGGATCTGATCAAACCTATAAATTTATACAAGAAACACAGGAGCAGCAGTTTAAAGGACACAACACTATGTTGTTTCTAGATTCGATCAGTAAAATCCAAACGTGAAAGGCCAATGAACTCTGTTTTCCTTATAACAGATTCATTTCAAGGACTAAAAAAGTAAAAAATTAAAAAATGATAAGGGGATCTATAGATTTAAAGAGAATTAAGAGACAAATTAACCTGAATTAGAACGGAGATATACAGACCTTGATTTGATCCTGATTCAAACAATCTAGAAAATAATCATTGATGAGCCAGTCAAGTGAACTCTGACTGGATATATGGCTGCATTAAGAACCTATTCAAAAAAAGCCAAAAACCAAAAACAAGAAAACCCGGGGGGGGGGGGGGAGAAAAAAGAACTTATTAATCAGTTGGTGTTTAATAATATTGTGAATATATCTATTTTAAAAGATTGGTATCTTCTACAGATATAGATGAAATAATTACAAATGATATGATGTCCATGTTTTGCTTCAAAATAATTCAGAGGCAAAAGGAGTGTGTAGAAATGAAGTACAAGTGAAGAGGGAGCAAAGATGAGACGTCATCAGCATGTACTGAAAATTGATGCTGAGGATGATGGGTATATATGGGCCAATTACATTGTTCTCTCAATGGTTTTTAGGTTTCACTCTTCTTATTAAACACACACACACACCCTAGCGCGCGCGCGCGCACACACACACACACACACACACACACACAACATCCATAATCTACACCCCCCTGCACACACAAACCCTGCACATACCCCCACCCCACACACACCCTGCATACACGAACCCTGTACACACACTGCACACTCACTATGCCCTATACACACCCACACACGCATACCTACACCCCACATACATGCACAAACCCTGCGCACACACACACCCCAAACTCCATACACACACATATATCCCCACCCCATACACATATGCTACATACATACATACATACACATACACACACACACAGACTCCAGTCCCCTGATAACCAGGCTGTGGTCCCATCACTCTCACAGTAGCCCTCCCAATTTTCATTTCATCTTCACTGTTAGCTTCTGCATCTTGCTATTTTCCTGAAAACTCAGTCTTGTCCCTGCAAGGACAAGTCAGCCATACTGGCAAAAACAGATACCTTTTAAGATTCTGTTATTGTTCTGATCAGATTTCTAAATTCCATAACCAGTCACCTTCTATCAGACACCCTGACGTTACAAGACATAGATTTCATAATTAGCATGATTTCTAGACCAAAGTAACAGAGCCACAACTTTCAACAACCCAGAAATAACTCACTGTGGTTCAGTGAATGTAAAAGACAGAGATTATGAAAAAAAGAAAAAGAGAATTTACCAAGTGACCTCTCAGTATCTGGGCTGAAATTTTCAAAGACAGAAAAGTAAATCAAAAGGAATGATGGGATTGTAGCCATGCACTTAATACTGCCTGAAACCAAAACATTTTGGCAGATGTGAGAGACACATAATCTGGATGCAATGTTACCACACTCTTTACTGGCACTGAGTCTATCTGCATACATACATACAACCATAGTGGGGTTTTTTTAAAACCTATAAACTATGAAGAGAAAGGAACTTTCTAAAAATGAGACTAACTTGGGCGCCTGGGTGGCTCAGTTGGTTAGGCGACTGCCTTCGGCCCAGGTCATGATCCTGGAGTCCCGGGATCGAGTCCCACATCGGGCTCCCTGCTCAGCGGGAAGTCTGCTTTTCCCTCTGACCCTTTCCCCTCTCATGCTCTCTATCTCATTCTCTCTCTCAAATAAATAAATAAAATCTTTTAAAAAATAAAAAAATAAAAAAATAAAAATAAAAATGAGACTAACCTAGCAATTTTACTTAAAAGTTTTATCCTAAAGGAAAAATTAAGGATGGCCATGCAAAAGGCCATAAGAATGTTCTACCTGGGAAAACAATGGCAAAATAATTCTTAGATGGGCAATAGTGAGCTGCTGGGCTAACTGGTGATACCTTCATGGGATAGAATGTCATTACCCTTTAAAAATAATATTGAAGAGTTATACTGACTTAGACACACATTCCTAACGTGTCATGGAATAGAAAAAATATGGATTACCAAACAATATATAGTTGATCCAATTCCTGCAAAAAAGATTCTAATAGTATGTGTGTGTGGCAGCAGAGAGGAGGGAATATGGGAATGCATGTGCACGTGTGTGTGTGTGTGTGTGTGTGTGTGTGTGTATCCATGCACAACAAATATGAATTTGAAAGGGATAGAATATGAGAATTTTTACAGAGATTACCTCAGGAAGGTAAGCACTTCAGTCTTCTGTACATTCTGAATTTTCTATACTAAACATGTAAACCCCAAAATTCACAAAAGTTATAAATATAACCTGATAAAAATAGATTAGCATTTCCTACTCTACATTTCTTGCTCTGGTAATTAAGGGAAATTGTGATGACTTCATCCAACATCTTTCTCCTCAATAAAACAGCAGGAAATACATTTATGAACTCCCAAACTAATCCAGCCCCAGGTCTTAAATACTGAATATCTGTAGGACACATTAACAGCTTGGAAGAACCACAAAAATAAAACTAAAACAGCAACGAAAACCAAAAAAAGTTTCTAGGGCAAGGATTACTAAATGAACTCATACCTAACCTACATGTTTTTCTCTTACACTTGGTCATACCTCCCAGAAGCCTCTTGTTCATAGCCACTCATGTATCTGAATTGTGAGTAAGTTATCAATTCCCAACCTCTAGCAATGACACAGGAATTACATATAAAGTACCATCTACCGGGGCGCCTGGGTGGCTCAGATGACTGAGCATCTGCCTTCGGCTCAGGTCATGATCCCAGAGTCCTGGGATCGAGCCCCATATTGGGCTCCCTGTTCAGCGGGGATCCCGCTTCTCCCCCTGTCCCTCACCCCACTCATGTTCTCTCTCACTCTCTCTCAAATAAATAAAATCTTTAAAAAATAAACAAATAAAGTACCATCTACCAATGGTTCAAAAAGTATCCTGTTGAGTACTGGGGAGGAAAAAAAAGTGGCAAAACTACTTGTCACTTGTTGTTTTGCTCAATTTCTCCAGTTACTAGAATATTCAGAACACATGATTTGTGGGCACCTGGGTGGCTCAGTTGGTTAAGCGTCTGCCTTCAGCTCGGGTCATGGTCCTAGAGTCCTGGGATCGAGTCCCGCATCGGGCTCCCTGCTGGGCGGGGAGTCCGCTTCTCCCTCTGACCCTCCCCCCTCTCATGCTCTATCTCATTCTCTCTCTCAAATAAATAAATAAATAAATAAAATATTAAACAAAAAAAGAACACATGATTTGTGACTCAGAGAGTCCCCTGTCATCGTGGCTGTGATAGCTCACTTTTCAGATCTCAGCGGATGGAACACTTGTTTTTGGATAAAGGAATATTCTGCCATTTAGTACATTTATGGGAAAGAAGATCATTTTAAAGATGACAATACAAAACAAATTAAACATCACCGATACACATGGGTGCTGGATACTGGTCAGCTAAGGGCACAGACATGCAAGCAGCTCATACAGGTAAGAGAGTAAGCTGAACCACTTCCTTTAATACCTCACTGCCCACGCGAGGACATGAGCATGATTCAGAAGGGAATAATAATCTCATTAGTCTAGTTTAAGAGGAAAACCTGGCTACACTTACATAGTTCAAATGGAGAGTCAGGTTAACTGCTAACTGCAAATAACTATGAAAACATGCAGTATGCTGCTAATAATCCCAAACCCCACATTTTATTATAAGAGAAAGATAGCATGTCTCTAATGATTGCTAGTTAAATTTCAAGTCAGTATACTCTCATCATTTACCTTTCTAGAGAATAGTCTAGCACTGTCTAGGCAGAGCCTTCTAAATGCGGATAATACCTGCGGTAATCCATTAGCGGTGAACACAAAGATGTATGCCAACAGGATGTTCACTGCATCAGGGTCAATGGAAATCAAAAAATGAAAAGCAAACAGTTCAACAGTGGAGAAAGAATTAAATTACTGTAGTACCATAAAATGAAAAATTATATAATACTTTTTAATGTTCTTGGGGAATATTTAATGACAAAGTGCCATCAAGATAAATCTACACATTGGGGCGCCTGGGTGGCTCGGATGGGTTGAGCATCTAACTCTTGGTTTCGGCTCAGGTCATGATCTCAGGGTCATGGGATTGAGCCCTGCACTGGGCTCTTCAATGGGCGTGGAGTCTGCTTGTCCTTCTCCCTCCCCCCTCTGCCCATTCCCCCCATTCCCCTTCCCCCCACACATGAGCATGAGTGCACTCGCACTCTAATAAATTTTTAAAAAAGATAAACCTACGCATTTGGATCCTAATTTTATAAATGTGTGCATAAAATACATAGACACACAGACAAAAGACTAAAAAGAGACAGACCAACATGGTCATAGTCATTATCTCTGGGCAGTGAGATTACAGCTGATTTTGTATTATTCTTTAGCTTCTTCTAAATTTTCGGCACTAAACGGTAATTTCTTTTATTTAAAAGGAATAGCATGAAGCTCTTCCGGGGACTTATTTTCAGTTTTTAAAAGATCATGATATACAGTCCATGGTTCCCCAAAAAGCACACATGCAGCTCTTCTGTCCAACAGGAAGGAGGACAGCTGGTACTTGTTGTTCCTAGGTCCTCTCCTCTCACACTCAGAAAAGCAGCTCAACTTAGCAATAAGAAGGTTGCTAAACCTGCCCCTGAAATACACGTCTATTTTTTTTAAATGCACTTTTAAGTAAAAATAAAACCTGTGAGGAAGGCCAATATCCCCGATCCTACATGGTCTAGGCCTCCCTCTGTTCCCAGCCTCTTCCCAGTGGCCTCTCCCCCACCCCCTGCTCACTAGGTTCAGCTCTGTGGGCCTTCTTTCTCTTTCCAGACCTTCCCAAGATCTCTCACACCTCAGAGAAGCTGAACTATAAAGTTCTCCCCCCACCCCTGGCCCCAGGGCTTCACAGAGCAAACTCCTTCTTGTCACTCAGCGTTCAGATGGAATGACACCTCCTCAGAGAAGCCTTCCCTGACTTCCCCCCGCCACACACACACACACACCCAGGTAATATCATTACCTGCACTCCCTGCATGCTATTACAGACACTCTATCACGTTACTCTGTTTTATCTTCTTCAGAGCGTCAACATTATCCAAAATTTTTCTGCTTCCCTCATTTGTCTGGCATGAGCATTAGCTCTAGCCCTTACATCCTCCATTAACTTGACAAAATTACTCAACACACTAAGTTTCATCCACGAATACCCCCGGATTGCAAGTCACTAACTGGCCCATAATAAATGTTCAATAAATGGTAATACTTTTTAATTAATAAAAAATAGAATCTTACATTTTAAGAGAATTCCCTGCATATTATTGACCTGTCACAGAAACATTTTAAAAATTAAAGGACAAGAGAGAGGAGATGCCCTTTTTCCTATTCTTCCCACTAAGCACAACTAAAAACCCTGGAAGTTGGATATAAACAAACATAAGACAACTCTGAAAGGTAGAGAGAAGACAGGACCAGGAGGAACCTCAGGACCTGAGCATCAACATGGCAATAAACTGACTGGGTTTTATTTTTTGCCTCACATATCCTGGATTGAGTGCTGGATAATCCAGGAGCCTAGGAACATCAACAGGCACAAAACGTAAGAAAGATCAACTCTCTCAAGCCAAAGGACCAAGAAAGGGGCAGCCCAGAAAGATTGAAAACTTTCAAACAAGAGCTACTCTACTCTAGCCGAACATCATGGAAAAACCATGACGCCATCCCCATCAGCCCAGGGCAAGTGGGAAGCCTAAACTCCTACCCTCAATAGCCAACACTCTCCCCACAAGGGCAATACCAGAAAAGAACAAGTGGAGAGCTGACAATAACACCCACCCAACAACAGCCATTCGCCCCAACCCTGGCGTCAGCACAGACCACGTGGGGAGCCTGGGTCTCCGCCCATATATAGCAGTAACCAGATTCCTTTCCCGCTCCCCACCAAGATGGCAGCAGAGAAGGCGAGTGGGAAGTCTGCACCTTCAGCACCTTCCCCCAGAAATGAGGCTCACACTCCCACCCTATAGTGGCAGGCGAGACAGTAAATGAGGAGCCCTCCCCACTCCCAGCTAGGGGGACATCAAAGGAAGCCTATGGAGAGTGTGGACTTGCACCCTTGTCCAGCAGTAAAGAGGGGCTCTCTGCACCCCTGGGGTGTCAACAGAAGCCCACCAAGGAACACGGACTTCCATCCCAGTAAGGCAGGCACAGGCATTGCCCTTTCTCTGCCAGTTCCATGTCAGAGGAGGCCTACTAAAGCAGATTCAAATAAAGCCCAGAGTCTTAGAACACAGCACCCCTAAATGGTTAGTGGGCACAGAGTTTCAGCTTTGCAAGATGAAAAGGTTCTAGAGATCTGTTCCACAACAATGTGAATATACTTACCACTACTAACTATAAACTTAAAAATGGTGAAGATGGTGAATTTTGTATTATATCTTTTCTACCACGATAATTTTTTTAGCACCAGTATTAGTCAAAATCAAAAGATTACTTATTCAATACATTTCACTGTTCAATCATCCCTTTTGTTAAGATACATGGAATATTATATATTATAAAACAATTACAAAATCACGTTAATCAATACATCTTATTTTACTACCTTTGTGAAATACCGTATTTGAAACTAAGTCAATCCATACCTGTTCTGAGAGTGGAAAAAAAAAAACAAAACTGAAGAAACTCTCAGCCTCTCTTATCACAATTTATGCAGAAAACTACTCAAGTGGGGCTTTTTCTAATACAATGTAACAATATTTAATGACTTGGAAAATTTAATAGCAAAAATTAGATACACAGACTGTTGGGAAAAAACAGGTCTCTCTGAGGCTCAAACTTCATAGCAGAATCTAAATCAGACTAATCAGAGTAAAGGCAAGAAGTGGTTTACTTTACATCTTGACTCTGACAGATCAAGTTTACCATGTAAATCAGGTAATTATTCATAATTTCTGAAATTTTAAAAACCAGAATTTAACGTGTGGACCATAACACACAAGAACCAAGGCAAGTAGTGTATGTAAGTGGTTCCTTTCTCCACAATGTTAGGAGCATCACCTTCACCGAGTTCTCAAAACTCCAATTTGAGAGGCATCTCCCCTCTAAAAAAAGGATAATTGGTCCAATAAGTTTAAAGAACGCCACACACTACATTACCCTTCTGAAGATTCAAAATACACATGAGCATATAAAACACTGGGAAAGGCTGCACAGTTAAAACTATCCCTTTCACTTTGACTCATAGCTTTCCAAACATGTATATACAAACATGGTCCACCTTTTCTACCTGGTAACACCTCACTCAGCACTAATACTCTAGGACAGGGCTTCTCAAATCATAAAGTTCGAACAAACCACCTAGAGATCTCATTAAAATGTAGATTCAGATTCAGCAGGCCCAAGGTGGGGCCCAAGGGGCTGCCTTTCCAACCCTCTCCCAGGTGATGCCCATTGCTTCTGGTTCTCAGATTACTCTTTAGCGGGCAGACATGTTGAGGAGAAGACACGTTGAGGAAGGCTACCACAGAAACTTCTTCACAGCTGTGCAGTTTTGGGATCAGAACTGAATATTTAAAAACTCTACTGTACATAAAATAAAAGAATATCAAAGGATTAGAAGGAAACTAAAACAGGAGAAAGGGAGTTGTCCAGGCGATTTGTGTTAGCCAAATATTGGACAAGGAAAGGGGCAAGAAAGGAGTCCAAGTAAGCAGAGAATATAAAGGGAAGACAAAGCATATGGGAAAAGAGATGGGGGCTGAAGAGCCAGAGGCATAAGAAATATCAGCATATAGGAAGGACTCATAAATTTTCCAGCTTTTCATTAATAAAATGGGACATGCAGGCAGAGCCATTTACTGGATTTCTATTTTAATCACTAAAAGACTCTTACAACATCATCAAATGAATGGCTTGTGGTACAGGGGTTTGGCAAAGTTCAAAAAGGTCCCCTGAGAAGAAAAATAAATTCTACAGAGATAATATTACTTGTTTTCTCCTGCAATTGCAATGGTTCAACAACAATTTTTAAAGTACAGTAATAGGTGAAATCTAAGTCAAACCTTTTCTTGGATTAGCCTCTGAAGATGAATCCCACAAGACAACATTGCAGTAAATAAGGTCAACATGTACTGCTGAACTTTGCAGATGGCTGAGGCCAGGGAGTTTATCACGGAGTTCAGTCCCACCTTCTCAATAACATTCTGGAAGGCAGTAGGAGAATGACGGGTGATTCTACACAAGGCCTGAAGAGAAAGAACAAATCCGTCAGACAACTCCAAGTACAGTAACCGCACTTCAGAAAGATAACACCCGCTTCTGGGGTGCTTACCTTGCTCCTTCATTACTTGTTTTGGCATAAGAAAGTTGGAAAACGTCAGCATATTTAAAAATAAAACAATAATCCAGCTGCCAGTAAAAACTGAAGTTGTTTTAAGACAACAAAGCCTCTTATGATAAGCATACATTTCAGGGTTAACTGAAATGACAAACTATAAGTCTGTATGGAAAAACTTCCCTTTAAGAAATAAAAAACATCAAGTGCCTTCTTTCTGCAGACACTAGTAAAGGCGGAAGAAATAGCCATAAAAAATAAATAACATTTATTGTTTAGCATGTGAAAAATGGTATCTCAGAATATTAGAAGCCTATCACATTTAGTTCTCCCAATAACAGATAAGAAAGGTATTAGTACTAACCTACTTTATAGACAATAGAACTAAAGCATAGAAAACTTAAAAGTTACTTGCCCAAAGGCATGTACCTAGTAAGTGACAAAGCTAGAATTCAAACCAAGATAATCAGACATCTGAACTTTTCCTAACTTGCTCACAGATCAGAGATGAAACATAATTAATAAACTAACAGAATGTAACAAGTGTTGTAACAGAAGTGAGCTCACTGAATTATGCTTGGAAAGGAAGGTAAATTAAGTCAACAACATAGGAAGATGATCTTGAACTGGTTTTTGAAGGGTAAATGGGAAGTGGACAGGCAGAAAAATAAGTGAAGAAAATTCTAGCCGGGACCTAAACGTGAGACCTGAAACCATAAAAACCCTAGAAGAGAACACAGGTAGGAATTTCTCCAATATCAGACATAGCAACTTTTTTCTAGATATGTCTCCTGAGGCAAGGGAAACAAAAGCAAAAATAAACTGTTGGGACTACATCAAAATAAAAAGCTTCCACAGAGCGAGGGAAACAATCAACAAAAAGACAACCTACAGAACAGGAAGAGATATTTGTAAATGACACCTCTGATTAAGGATTAGTATCCAAAATATATAAAAACTCTGGGCACCTGGGTGGCTCAGTCAGGTAAGTGCCTGCCTTCGGCTCAGGTTATGATCCCAGGGTCCGGGGATCGGGCTCTCTGCTCAGCGGGGTGTCTGCTTCTCCCTCTACCCTACCCCGCCCCTGCTTGTGATCTCTCTGTCTCTCTCTCTAATAAATAAAATCTTTAAATATATCTATATATAAACTCAACACCCAAAAAACAAAAAATTCCAATTAAAAAATAGGCAGAAGACATGAACAGACATTTCTCCAAAGACGACATACAGATGGCCAACAGACACATGAAAGTTATCATCAGGGAAATGCAAATCAAAACCACAATGAGAGATCACCTCACTCCTGTCAGAATGGCTAAAATCAAAAACAGAAGAAACAGCAAGTATTGGCAAAGATGTGAAGAAAAAGGAACCCTCATGCACTGTTGGTGGGAATGCAAACTGGTGCAGCCACTGTAGAAAACTAGATGGAGGTTCCTCAAAAAGTTAAAAATAGAACTACCTTTTGATCCAGTAATCATACCATCCAAGAATACAAATACACTAATTCAAAGGTACACATGCACCCTTAACGTTTGTTGCAGTATTATTTACAATAGCCAAATTATGGAGACAGCCCAAGTGTCCACTAACTGATGAATGGATAAAGAAGATGTGGTATGTATATATGCACATATATACCATGGAATATCATTCAGCCATAAAAAAAAGAGTGAAATCTTGCCGTTTGCAACAACTTGGATGGAGCTAGAGAGTATTATGCCAAGTGAAATAAGCCAGAGAAAAACAAATACCATATGACTTCACTCATATGTGGAATTTAAGAAACAAAACAAATAAAGAAAAAAGGAGACCAAAAAAAAAAAAAAAAAAAAAAGACTCTTAACTATATAGAGAACAAACTGATGGTTACCAGAGGGGCAGTGGGTGAAATAGGTGATGGGGATCACTCATGATGAGCACTGAGTAATGTACGGAATTGAAGAATCACTCTATTGGACACCTGAAACTAATACCACACCATATGTTAATTGTATATATACTGGAACTTTTAAAAAATTAAATTTAAAAAAATTCAAGCCAGAGAGAAGAGAACAAGTATTCACATGGAGATATGGAGATGAACAGCATGTTTTAAGAAGGGGAAGTTGATTCAGTGAGAACACACTTCAGGTGTAGGAGGAAAAGCAGAGACTAGAAAAGTAGGCTGGAGCCAGAGTTGGTCTACCAAATTAGGACTTTTGAATTTTTTGTCATAAGCAATGGGAAGACCTCAAAAGTTTTTAGGAAAGGAAGGGAAGGGAGGGGAGGGGAGGGGAGGGGAGGGGAGGAAAAGAGAGGGGAGGGAAGGGAAGGGAAGGGAAGGGAAAGAAGGAAGAAAAAAGAAAGACAAAAAGACAGAAAGACAGAAAGAAAGAAAGAAAGAAAGAAAGAAAAAAAATAAACCAAGGGATGGTCATATTCTGTGCATATATGGGAGACAACAAAGAGAGCCAGAAATAGTTTTATAAAAACATTCATTATAATTAATGTCCTATAACCTCCTTCTTCCTGATTTATATTTTAAACAGATCTATAACCATGATCAATAATGAAAATATCAATATAAGATGAATTGTTAGAGGCCCCTAGGTGGCCCAGTCAAGTTAAATGTCAGACTCTTGATTTCAGCTCAGGTCATGATCTCAGGGTCATGAGATGAGCCCAGCATTAGGCTCCGCGCTGGGGATAAATCTGCTTAAGATTCTTTCTCTCCCTCCTTCTGCCCCTCCCCCCAGCTCCCTGGTACACAAGCACTCTCTTAAAAAATAATAATAATAATAATAAGGAATTGTAAGGAAAGATGAAGGGAAAAGATAAAGATCTCAAAAAATATTTTCATCTTCTTTAAAGTCTCAGGAAAAAGGATGCCTGGGTGGCTCAGGTCATGATCCCAGGGTCTTGGGATCGAGCCCCGCATCGGGCTCCTTGCCCAGAGGGAAGCCTGCCTCTCCCTCTGTCTGCGGCTCCCCCTGCTTGTGCTCTCTCGCACACAAATAAAATCTTAAAAAACCAAGAAAATTATTTTCAAATAAATAAAAAAAACTCAGGAAAAAAATTAAATATTTTTTTATCTCCAAAAATGAACTTCCTTTAGAAGTTATTCCTATCGATAAAATAAGGAAAACAAGTGTTAATTGGCATAAACTCAATCTTCCACCAAAATGAACAGTTTAAAGTAAATACATTTACTCAATGCTAAACCTTAGTTCCAATCCTTTTGAAAATACTAATGTGACATTATAACCACAAAGGAGAAAGGAAAAGATAATACAACTAGTAACAATGAAAATCTAGAAGGACCCTCTCCAAGTTCTGTCTTCTGGGGGTGGGACTGAGAGGTGAGAGGTAGAGAAAAGACAAGGAAGTCTTCACCCTTTTACATATGTCCTGTTCAAAGTTTTCAAATAAATGCATATTATTTTATAATAATTTCCTAAACTATACACACTCTCATCTGACTCCTGAGGCTACCCCAACACGGGGCCCGATCCCATGACCCCGAGATTATGACCTGAGTCAAAGTCAAGAGTCTGACGCTTAACCAACTGAGCCACTCAGGCACCCCAGGCAAGTTTACATTTTTATTAATGTATACGTTTACTACCATATCTGATATTACTGAATAAACAAATGCACTGAAAACTGAGCATTTGCAAAGCACTAAATATATACTATTCTGCCGAAATAAAAAGCGTCCCTTTCCTCATGGAACTGATTATCATATGGGATGCATAATCTTGTCTCAATAATAACTGACAAATGAAAACAGGATCTCAAAGAGCTATTTTATACCCCCATGCTCACTGCAGCATTATTCACAAAAGCCAGGATATGGAAACAGCTTAAGTGTCTGTCAATGGATGAATGGGTAAAGAAGATGTGGTATATATGTAACATATATACACAATGGAATATTATTCAGCCACAAGAGAAAAAGAAATTCAGCCTTTTGCAACAACATGGATCAACTTTTAAGGCATTATGCTAAGTGAAATAAGACAGAGAAGGAAAGATGGATACTGTATGCTATCTAAGTACTTACATGTGGAATCTAAAAAAGCTGAGCTTATAGAAACAGAGACTAGAATGGTGGTTCCCAGGGGCTGCAGGTGGGGAAGATGCAGAAATGCTGGGCAAAGAGTACAAACTTCCAGTTTTATGGTGAATAAATTCTGGGAATCTAATGTACAGCATGGTGATTATAGTTAATCATATTGCAATATATATTTGAAATTTGTCAAGAGAATAAATTGTAAATGTCTTCACCACAAAAAAGAAATGGTAAGCATGTGATATGATACAGAGGTTAGCTAACACTATCATCTGGTAATCATTTTGCAATATATACATGTATCAAATCAACATGTAGTACCTCTTAAACTTCCACGTTATGTCAATGACATCTCAATAAAGCTAGAAAACTTAACAATAATCATTGACTGTATTTCAAACATATACCAGGGATCTGTATTCATTTACCAGAGCAGAATGAAATTATGGGGGGAAAAAAAATCACTCTTATTTTGGACAGCTTTCAAATCATATTTCAGTCTCTCCTCTTCCTTCCATGGGAGTTACAGATGGCTAAGTTAGACATGATGGTTTGGAAACCATGACAGTAGGGTTCTTCAAGCCTAAAGCCCAAACTGTATATGTTTCAGTAGAAAAGTAGCAACTAATATCTGAAAATAGGAGCATGAAAAATGAATTCACTAAAAATAAAGCTAGCTCTGATTCTAGAATATGAAAGTTTTTAAAACTCATTTATAATGGAGCTAAGAAAACTGCACTGTATGAAATCAAAACAGAATTATTTCATTATTTTAATCCAAGAATTAAAAAAAAGAAAACCAGCATTTTAAACAGAGTCCCTAAAGGTCATGCCACACTCAGAACTTTTTGAGCAAATTAAGGGTTCTCCCAACAGTGACCTCAAGACACGAAACACTGTCATTGGCATTTTAACAATTGTTGGGGCAGCTCTCACAGCAAAACTGACTTTCTACCAATATAAAATCCCCACCTGATCATAATGATCATGATGGGGACATTTCTTGATAAAAGATTTGTCCAGACTACTTCTAAATGTGTTCAAACCAATATGAAGGCAACTAGAATGTCTCACCTTCAGAACGCTGCTCAGAAGCCTAACAGACTTTCCATTTTAAAAAGCTCATGCAGAAAATAACCTTGACCCCAACACTTCTGGATATCAAACACAGTTGAGAGTTTCATTAGTGCTTGTATTGTCTGAATCAAAAAAATCAGATCTCAAGTCTGATCTCCAGTGAACTGATTTTGAAATATTTACTTATTAAAATAGAGCTTGAGACTACATTTTAAAACTGGAGAAAACACCTCCTGTCTAAAATTCACTTCCAAATTTGCTTCAAAAAGAACATTGTGTTACCTCCAGAATTCCTGATAGTCTATATAATAAAAGCAATTTCTAGGAAAGAGACTAAGCCAAAACTGGAGGATGCATATCTAATTAGAAACATGGCATCACCATGGAATAAAAACTTTAAAAACCATTTCTATTTTGTCTTTTGAATGGTTTTTTTTCCAAGTCCTATCAAAATTACCCTGGGAGCTTTTCTAAACTGCACACACTCTCATCTGACTCTGCGGAGATCTTAAGCTACATCAGAATAGGGGCAGGGTGTGAGTAAAGTGGAGGAAGTAGTCAATGTTGCTTGAAAAGCTCCCTGCCAACCCCACTGAGAACCACTACACTGCAAAAATTCTTCACTTTTTATCCCCTTCATCTCAGCCCATCAGTAATGTTTACCCCAGTTATCATCCTCAATCGGGGCCATCTCACTCAATCTAACTCTACAGGTTCCTCGGTCCCCACTATGGTTCATAGAGAGTTCCTGTAATCCTAATAAGTCTAGGAATCTTTTATCCATCCCATATATTTCCTAAGTCAGGTCCACTCTGCCCAACAGCCAATTCCTAAGCCATGGAGCCATTCCTGAGTGGGAAGGAGAAATTCACCATCTTTCACTCCACACTGTGCCCGTGTTTTCCAAGAGCTTCAAGGACTAGGGCAATGGTTCTCCCACTTCAGCAGGTATTAGAATCAGCTGGAGGCTTGTTAACATGCAGATTACTGAGCCTCTCCCCCTAGAGATTCCTATTCAGCAGGTCTGGGTCAAGGGCCAAAAACCTGGATTTCTAACAAGTTCCCAGGTGATGTTTCTGCTGCTGGGCCAGGGACCACACTGGTACAGGGGAATCTATGGGACCAAGAAACGACCAGGAAATTGGTGGCAGAGACAGCAGATGCAGACTGTTACAAACAGTACAAGGAGCAGGTCAGTGTCCCAGCACTGAACACCACTCTTCCCCAGCCAGAGTTCCGGCATTCATCTGGTTAACGAGACCTGCTAAGTACCCACCATGTGTGCTCAGGAAGGGAACAAGAGGAAAAGGGCTCCTACCTTCCTGGAACTGACACTAGGAGGGAAAACTATGCTTCCATACTTTAGATAAATAGAATGGTGGTCATTGCTATGAGCAAAAATACAAAGCGTTTTGAGGGGTCAGGGGATGTCCTATAGGAGGAGGAGACAGTTAAGCTGATAGCTGAAACATGACGACTCAGCCATGTGAAAAGAGCATCCAGGCACAGGGAACCAGCAAAGGGGAAAATCCTGAGGCAGCAAAGTGTTTGTAAATTCCAGAAAATGTCAGGACAAAGTATGGTTGAAGCACAGAGAGTGAGGCAATGAGCTTTAGGAGATGTGACAAAAGAGGGAGGCAGGGGCCAAACCATCTGAGTACCACCAGACTACCACCAAACCACCAAATGGGTACATTAACTTCCAGCAAACATTCCTGAGAGAACAATTTGGAAAAAGAAAAAGGAAGTTCAGCTCTATAAGGCATGCTAGGGAGGAAGCAATTGTCACTCCCGGCTAGGAATTTGCACAAAGTGTTTTCAGAATGCATACTTTCAGTTTCTGTCACCTCAATCTTGAATCAATCCTCCTGTAAACCTGTTGATAACGCAGAAACAACTTTTTAAGATTACATTAGAATAACTTTATTTTAGGATCCCCCAACAATGATCTCATACTTTTATACAATAAAATATATTTATATTTTATATAATAAAAGTGATCACCCCACTTTTCTTATTAGCTGGATCTTTGTGACCTATTTTTGTCTCACCAGTAAAGAGGGATGGTAAATGTTATTAAACATCTACTCGTGATGCCCCCCCATTCATAACGTGGGACAGAAGGATCCCTCCATCTCAATGTTTGCAAGAAAAATCCTAACTTGTAATCAAAGACCTGACTTCAAACAGATAGGGAGATGAAAAAATACAGTCCTGGCTTTATAGGAGTTTTAATCAATATAATATAATTATGTTATAATTATAATAAGCTAACACAACTAATTTACTAAGCAAAATGTGTTAACTGCTTTAAATAATAAATATTGTCCTGAAAGTGAAAGCCTCACCAATTCTTAACTTCTACCTGGTACTTCGCATAAGGTCGTACCAATCCTTTAAGAAAAATGGTAGAAAGCTGTTGAAAAGTTGCAGCAGAGAAGAGAGAAGAGACGTGATTTTAGGAAGTGCGCTCTGTGTGCAGAATGATGTCAGTGGAGCAAACTGGCCGTGGGAAGACCAGTGAGGAGGCCACTCGAGTGGTCCAGGGCAGAGACGGTGGGGCCTGGACTATGGCAGTAGCAACATAGCAGCAGGGAGAGGTAGACGGACCTGAGAGAGACTCAGGAATGAGCTTCCCAAGAAGGTTAAGCACCTGAATGTGAACAGTGAGGTGGGAGGAGGTAAGAGAAGGGAAAGTATGAAAAAGAACACCTGACCCTTCATTTTCCTTAATTCATCTCTTCTCACCTTCCCCTCCCAAGGTCAACATGACAGTGCCTGAGGAAAGGGGGCAGTGAGAGGGAGGGGGAGGGGGAACCGAGCACAAGTGGTCAAGGAAGCAGGGCGGCAATGTCAAGGAAGACAGAAGAGGACACAGCGGAGGTGGCCTGAGTAGACGGAGTCTGTTACACAGAAGTAAATTCACCGACTGAACAAATCAGTACAGATACTGAGAATAACAGGAACCGGTTTGTCTCCATCTAAGAAGGGATTTACAAACAAAGAAAGTGGGAAGGCTAGAAAGAATCTTAAGGTATTGGATTAAAATTGGAAGTATCGATATGAATGCATGAGTTTTGTTCCAAATATGTATGATGATATATATAAAAGCAATTATAAATGTATGTATATGTATGGATATTTTTTTTCTAACTCTGAATATTAAGAAGGCCTAGAAACAATGACCCCATAGCAGTAAGCACAAAGAGCACCCAGATCTTGGCTTCTAAATACCAAATGTTCCCCCAAAGAAATGATTGATTCCGGAGCTGGCAGAAAGTAAAAATTAACCCAGAACATCAGGTGGTGTCAGAAAATAATGAAGTGCTCAAACAATGATAGAAATGGGTCCACAGAACACAGAAGCCAGCTTGAAGGGATCACACTGGCCAAATCTCAGATGACCTCAGCATCCCCGCCAATAATAATAATGGCGGTAGTATCACATTATGATCCACGGCATAAAGTACTTATTCATCAAAACAATGATACAAATACACACATACACATGGGAGAAGGGAAAGAGCTTCCTTACAATAGAATACCAACCAATACCAAAGGCCTGTTTTCCCACAGCTCATGAGGTATACAATAAGAATGGTTTGGGGGCGCCTGGGTGGCTCAGTCGGTTAAGCATCTGCCTTCAGCTCAGGTCATGATCCCAGGGTCCTGAGACGGAGCCCCGTGTCAAGCTGCCTGCTCAGAGGGCAACCTGCTTCTCCCTTTCCCTCTGCCCTTCACCCCACATACCTCCCCCCACCACTGGCTCGTGCTCTCAAATAAATAAAATGAATGAGAAGAAGAAAGAGAGAAAGAAAGAGAAAGAAAGAGAGAAAGAAAGAAAGAAAAGAAAGAGAGAGAGAGAGAGAGAGAGAGAGAAAGAAAGAAAGAAAGAAAAAGAAAGAGAGAGAGAGAAAGAAAGAAAAAAGAAAGAGAAAGAAAGAGAGAGAGAGAAAGAGAGAGAAAGAAAGAGAAAGAGAAAGAAAAGAGAGAGAAAGGAGAGAAAGAAAGAGAAAGAAAGAAAGAAAGAAAGAAAGAAAGAAAGAAAGAAAGAAAGAAAGAAAGAAAGAAAAAGAGGAAGAAAAAAGAGAGAAAGAGAGAAAGAGAAAGAAAAAGAAAGAGAGAAAGGAAAGAAAGAAAGAAAAAGAGAAAGAGAGAAAGAAAGAAAGAGAGAGAGAGAGAGAAAGAAGAGAGAGAGAGAAAGAAAGAAAAGAAAAAGGGGCACCCAGGTGGCTCAGGTCATGATCTCAGAATCCTGGGATCAAGCCCCACGTTGGACTCCCAGCTCACCTTCTCCCCCCCGCACCCCAACACTCGTGCATGCTCTCACTCTCTCTCGAATAAATAAATAAATACTTTAAAAAAAATAATGGTTTTTACATTTACAGGGGCTATAGAAAAACAAAAAGGATGTGCAACAGAGACTACATGTGGCCTACCAAGCCCAAGTTGTTTATTATCTGGCCCTTTATAGAAAACATTTGCCAACCTCTGCTAGAGAAGGAATAATAAAAATAAGTGATCCTCCTATGGCTCCCATCACGGACTGTTTACAGGCAGGGGTCGTCAATGGTGCTAAGGAGGTTTCATGAGGAAGCACCAGAAAGACCCAGGTCGAGCCTCCCTCTACAAAATAAAATCCCTATATTCTTTAAAATTGTAAAGGGCATGAAGTACACAGGAAGACTGAGGAACTGTTCATATTGGAGGAAACTAAAGAAATAGGAAAACAATACATAACACATGATACTGAATAGGATCCTGGAGCAAAGAAAGGAGAGACTTTTTTGGGACAGCAGGCAAAATTTCAGTGCAAAATTAATGATTCAGATGAATGCTAAGAACAAAATATAAGAACCCCAAGATGAAGGGTGAAGCTTAATGTCTCAGGTGAAGAAAGGGCTAGAAGGTACACAACTTTGGTGGGAACTGGAAAAAAATTTGCCGAGAAAAGAAACCACGTTTGAGTATAAAGATGAAAATAACATAAACCCAATTACAGCAAGACAGATTTTTTTAAAGGCCCAGGATTAAAATGGATGTTCTTTTTCAAAATTTTTTAAATTCAATTTAATTAACACAATGTACTATTAGTTTCAGAAGTAGAATTTAGTGATTCATCAGTTGCATACAACACCCTGTGCTCATCACATCACGTGCCCTCCTTAATACCCATCACCCAGTTACCCCATCTCCCCACCTCCCTCCCCTCCAGCAACCCTCAGTTTGTTCCCTCTAGTTAAGAGTCTCTGAAGGTGGGCACCTGGGTGGCTCAGATGGTTAAGCATCTGCCTTCGGCTCAGGTCATGATCCCAGGGTCCTGGGATCAAGTCCCGCATTGGGCTCCCTGCTTGGCGGAGAGCCTGCTTCTCCCTCTGCTTCTGCCTCTCTCTCTCTCTGACTCTCATGAATAAATAAATTAAAAAAAAAAAGTCTCTGAAGGTTTGCCTCCCTGTTTTCATCTTATTTTTCCTTCCCTTCCCCTATGATCCTCTGTTTTGTTTCTTAAATTCCACACAAGTGAAATCATATGGTATTTGTCTTTCTCTTTTTCACTCAGCATAACACCCTCTAGTTCCATCCACATCATTGCAAATAGCAAAATTTCATTCTTTTTGATGGCTGAGTAATATTCCATTGTATATAGAGAAGATGTAGTATAAAGTAGATGTTCTAAGATAGGATTCCAAGATGCCTTGAGAAATTTCACTGGTATACTTTGTAACTCTTTCTGACAGTCTCTCCGTAATTACTCATATCACAATTAGGGTTTTTTCTGTCATTTTGAAATCACGTGGCTCCAGAAGCATGTGAGCATGCGTGTGTGTGTAAGAGAGAGAAAGACTGAAACAGAGGCAGATGCTACATATCCTTTGCTTAATAATATTCAACGAAGAGAATGCTTAGTGCTTGTTACATAGGTAAATTTAAGGTAAGAACTGGGGAAAATACCCCTAAATATTCCCAGGATTTAGCAACACAAAAGTCAATGGAGATCTTAGCAAGATCAGCTTCATCTTGGGACAGATACTGCACTGGGTTAAAGAGGAAACAGCCAGAAAGGAGTAATAGTTTGTGGCAATAACTCTTTAAAGAAGTATGGCTGTGAGGGGGATGTGCAGCCCAGAGACTCTTTGATATGTTGGCATGTGTGCTTTTCTTTTTTTTTTTTTTTTTAAATGGGGTAAAGAATACCTGAATGCTGATTAGAATGATCTAGTAGAGAAGGAGGGTTAAAGATTCAGGAAAGAGCAAAAATAACCATTTGAGTGAGATTCCCAAGAAGGGGACAGGAAGAAGATCGGAAGAAACATGGAGAGGTTTGTCTCTACCAGGAGAAGGGACAGTTCATCAACTCTAACAGGAGGGAAAGACAAGGGCAAAGGGTTGTTTGGGGGGGGGGGGGGATGTAAACAGGTCTGCAGACATGGCAGATGTACATTGGGATAATTACCATTGGAGGTCTCCATTTTCCTCTGGGAAGTACAGAGGAAAGTCACTGAGGATGGAGGAGGAAAATGTGGGTTGGAGGTCTAAGGAAAGAGAATAAGAGACAAAAGAAGTGCAAGAAGGAGCAGGAGAGAGAGAGACAGCAAGGCTGCCATATAATGTTGAGAGTCCAGATGAGACTGGTGATCAAAAAGAGTATTTTAATAAATCATATGAGCAAGGGTTGTATTTGTTCAACAGACTATTAAATTGATACAACCATGTTAACACCTCCCCATAATTATCTTTTACATTAGGTCACTATAACCATGTGAGCAGAGTAGTAGAAAGTCAATGAAAATAAAAAAGCTGCAAAACCACAGATGCCTGAACACTAACATGAATTCACTCTATAATTAATTCATGATAAATGTACTTAGCATAAAATCTGAAGGAGGGAGCTAACAGGAAAAGTCAGGGAACACGAAACATAAACCAAACCAAATGCTGTACCCCACCCATGAGCACAGCGTCCTACTATCACTTCCCAATCGTTTCTGAAACCATATGTTATGGTCCCACGAGGTCCTACTGCAATCTCCCCACAGTCCCAAGGTTTTCCAACCCGTTTTGAAAATTTTGTTTTAAAAGAAAATTATCGTTCTCACCAACTATATTAGTCTGAGATTTCTGTGTCCTACTTATCCAATGAAATTTACTCTATTTCTGGCACAGTTCTTCAAACTTGGTGTTTAAACATCCCCAGATCTATCCTCCAGAGATGCTCCATCTTACCGACATTGCTGTGATCCTGAGAGAATCAACAGTGGAATGTTTGAACAGGTACCATAAAATGGGTCCAATTTCCCCTGTAATAAAGCCCTGGGCCTGAGCAGAAAAGGTAGTGCAGACATTTTCAATAATCTTTGCTGCCATGTGATTCACAACACGTTCTTCCTAGAGAAGGAGAGAAGAGTGAAAGGGAGTTATTTAATAGGAGAAATACATACATGCAATTTATTCATAACCAGTGCAAATAAAAGCCTAATACCAAGTGCGTATCATCTGCCCCTGCATGCATTAGGTAATTAGGAAGTGTGATCATTCTTTCAGGGTACTATGAAATTATGACAATTTAATCACTAAATTTAATCTTTTAATCACTAAAACTTAGCATAACATAATTTTAATATATTTTAATAAAAATAAGAAAGACTCTGGAAAACAGCATGGCGGTTCCTCAGAAAGCTAAATTAGAACTACTCTACAATCCAGCAATTGCACTACTAGGTATTTACCCAAAGGATATAAAAATATTGATTTGAAGAGACACACGCAGCCTATGTTTATAGCAGCATTACCTATAATAGTTGAATTATGAAAAGAACCCAAATGTTTATCAACTGATGAATGCATAAAAAAGATGTGGTATACACACACACACACACACACAGGAATATTGCTTAGCCATCAAAAAGAATGAAATCTTGCCACTTGCAATGACGTGTATCATGCTAAGCAAAATAAGTCAGTCAGAGAAAGACAAAAACTCAATGATTTCATTCATGTGGAATTTAAGAAACAAAACAGAAAAACATGGGGGAAAAAAGGAGGCAAACCATAAAACAGACCTCTTAACTATAGAGAGCAAACGAAGGGTTACTGGCAGGGAGAAGGGGGGGATGGGTTACATGGGCAATGGGTATTAAGGAGGGCACTTGTTGTGATGAGTACTAGGTGTTGTATGTAAGTGATGAATCACTAAATTCTATACCAAAACTATTATTACACCGTATGTTAGCTAGCTGGAATTTATATAAAAACTTGAAAAAGAAAAAATAAATTTAAAAAATTAAAATGCTAAAATAATCTGAAAAATATGTAATATGAGTATAACAAAAAAATGGAAGATACTTTTAAAAATCAAAAGCACCAAGCAGAACAATCCTCATGAATCACTCAGGGCTGGGAATAATTAGCGTACCAATCAGCCAAACACCACCTAAAATACAAGCAATGTCCCAAGAAAGGTATTGCCTCAGCAGTGTGACCAAATTAACACTAGACTAGAGGCTATTCTGGATTGTCCTAACACTTAAAAGCTAGCCTCAAAAAGGATCAAACTGTTTCCACGTAACATAAATGATCCAAGAAAAAGCACAAAAGTACTTAAAGGAGTACGAAAAAAAATCCCCCAAATTAAAAAAAAATTTTTTTAAGTAGGCTCCACACCCCACGTGGGCTTAACTCACAACCCTGAAATCAAGAGTAGTCGCATGCTCCTCCAACTGAGCCAGCCAGGCACCCGCAAAATAAAAAAATTTTCAAAATAAGAATACAAAAACTCCAGCACCAAACAATATAAAAAGCACAATGCCTGGCATCCATTTAATATTACCACACATGCAAAGAAGCAGAAAAAAATGACTCCTAAGAAGAAAATTCAGTCAGTTAGAAATGGCAAATATGATGATTTAGAAAAAAAATATATTAAAATGACTATTATAAATATTGTCTATACACTAAGAAGGAAGAAGAAAGCATAAGCATGCTTAAAAAGTGAAGTAGAAGATATAAAAATGGCCCAAATCAAAAGGCCAGACACCATAGAGTCTCATATGAAAAATACACAGTTGGATTAACAGATTAGATTCTGGAGACTTAAGGATCACTGAACTTTAAAACATAGCAATTAGCAATAAAAACTATCCAAAATAAACACAGAAAGAAGGTCGGGGGGTGGGGGGAATGGAACAGAGTATCAAAGCATCAGTAAACTATAGGGCAACTTCAAACAACCTAATGTATGCACAATGAAATCCCAAAGATGGCAAGAGGGGGGTGGAAGGTTGAAATATTGGCTGAAAATTTTTAAATTCATAAAAACTAGTAATTCTCAATTTAAGAAATTCAATGAACCTCAAGTGGGAAGGAACCAAGCAAAAATAATCACACCAAGGCACATCATAATCAAACTGCTAAAAACCAGTACTAAAGATAAAGACTTAAAAGCAGCTACAGTAAAAAGACACATTTTGTAGAGGGGAACAAAGATAAGGGGGGCAGGAAACTTCTCATCAGAAACAATGCAAGCCAGAAGACAGTGGAGCAATAACTTTAGAGTATCAAAAGGGAAAAAATAAAAAAGGACAGGTAACTGTCATCCTACAAATGTAGATCCAACAATAACACCTTTCAAAAACAAAGATAAAGGGGCGGAATAGGGAAAGGTTTGTGATGTACAAACTTGCAGCTATAAAATAAATAAGGTCTGAGGATCTAATGTAAAACATTGGACTGTAGTTGATAACCCTGTATTGTACAATTGAAATTTACTTAAAGAGTAGAATACGAATGTTCTCATCCAAAAAAAAAAAAAAAAGAGAGAGAGAGGTAAATATGTGAGGTGATTGATGTTTTAATTAACTCAACAGGGGAATCCTTTCACAGTGTATGTATATACATATAAACATATATATGCACATATCAAATTATCACTATGTATACTTTAAGTATCTTGCAATTTTATCAATCATACCTCAATAAAACTGAAAAACAAAACAGAACAACAGGGGCGCCTGGGTGGTTCAGTCAGTTAAGCATCTGACTTCAGCTAAGGTCATGGTCCCAGGGGTCCTGGGATTGAACCCTGCATCAGACTCCCTGCTGTTTCTTCTCCCTCTCCCTCTGCCCCTCCCCTCCACCTCCCCTGGTCATGCGTGCGCTCTAACAAAATCTTTTAAAAATATAAAGCAAAAAAAAATGTAGAAGTAAAATGTACAACAATAGGCTAGAAAGGGAGTACTAGATGTATTCTGGTGTAATGGTCTTCTTATATAGGATATATAAATTTGTATATCATTATATACAGTAAGTTCCGGTGTAAGCTTCTTATACAAAGTTCATATATATGTATGAATCTATATATCATTACTTGAAGGTCAACTGTGATTAAGTTAGAGATGTACACTGTAAAAAAATGAATAATAAGCCAATAAAGGAGATAAAATGGAATCATTTAAAAGTCAATTAATTTCAAAAGAAGGCAGGAAAAGAAAAAAGAAAACAAAGCAACGGGTGGACAAATTGAACACAAATGGCAGATTTAAACCTATTTCAACAATCACACTAAATATAACAGTCTAAACATACTAATCAAAAAGTAGAGATTCTCAAATTAGATTTTTTTAAAAACAAGACTCACATATAGGTTATCTGCAAGAAATTCCCTTATAAATAAATTCACAAGGGGCGCCTGGGTGGATCAGATGGTTAAGCATCTGCCTTCGGCTCAGCTCATGATCCCAGGGTCCCTGGATCGAGTCCCGCATCAGGCTCCCTGCTCAGCGGGAAGCCTGCTTCTCCCTCTGCTTCTCTCTCTGTCTCTCATGAATAAATAAGTAAAATCTTTAAAAAAAATAAATTCACAGGTTAAAAGTAAAAGAATGGAAATGATATATCATGTTAATGTGAATCAGAAGAAAGCCAGAGTGGCTATACTACTTCAGGAAAGTAGATTCCGGAGCAAAAAGTATCTCCAGAGATAAAGGTCATTTCACAAAGGTAATAGTCATTCAACAACAGAATATAACAATCCTAACTGTATGCCTCTTAACAACAGAACTTCAAAATACCTGAGGCAAAACTTGATAAAATTGAGAGAGTAAACAGACAAATCCACAATTTTAGCTCGGAAATTCAATACCCTTTCTCAATAACTGACAGAACAAATAGCCAGAAAGTCAGTAAGGATATAGAAAGATAGCACTATCAACCAACTTTGACACGGATAGAACACTCTACTCAACAGAAGTAAAACACAATGTCTGTTTCAAGATCACACAAAACATCACCTTGTTAGACTATGTTCTGAACTATAAAACATCCCAGGAAACTCTATACTCACAAATTAATTTGAGATGAGTCACAGACTTAAATGCAAAAGCTAAAACAAAAAAGCTTCTAGAAGAGATCATAAAGAATATCTTGGCCATTTTCAGGTAGACAAAGCCTTCTTAGGAAAAAAGGGCACTAAGCATAAAAGAAAACATTGGTAGAGTAATCCCCATAAAAATTGTAAATTTCTACCCTTAATGACACCATTATGCCTCACAGTGTTTTACACTGGGAGAAAATATTTGCAAAACATACACATTAAATATCTGAGCAGTTTATTTAAGTTATAGGTCAACAGAAATATTGAAAACTACATTAAAAATTATATGCAGAATATAATCCCATGTTTAACAAGAAAATATAGATATGTAAATACATAAGTAAAGGAAAGAGATACAACACCTGTTAATGGTGAGTATAGTATGCGTGAGTTGTGGGGAGTGGGGTCCACTAATTCTACTTTGGACATTTTTACATTTGAATTGTTACAGTACACATGTATTACTTTTTCAACCAAAAAATTATGTATTTTTCATGAAAATGTAAAAAAAAAATAGAAGATACGGAGTTAGATCTAGGTTCACACCATTATTTTACATTCTACTAGCTATATATCCTTGGGCATTTTCACCTCTGTGCTTCAGCTTCATCATCTATAAAAATAATAAAACACAAGGCAGTTTGGAAATTAAACAACATACATGGACACTTAACCTAGGTCATAAAAAGTAATATTTTTTAAGTAGAATATTTTAATGTTACTTTTTCTTCCTATTATTAATATCACAAAGTATGAATTCTAAGGCTGCTAGAAAAAAACAGTTTTAAAGATACCTGAACTTCTTCATTGCTTCCTCCCCAATCCTGATGTTTCCTTCTGTGTGGCAAGAATAAATTAGTATAACCCTTTCATCCTCTCTCTGTCCCTTTATTCATTCTACCCAAGAGAAAAATGCTTCACCTACGGGCGCCTGGGTGGCTCAGTCATTAAGCGTCTGCCTTCAGCTCAGGTCATGATCCCAGGGTCCTGGGATCGAGCCCCACATCGGGCTCCCTGCTCAGCGGAAAGCCTGCTTCTCCCTCTCCCACGCCCCCTGCTTGTGTTCCCTCTCTCGCTGTGTGTCTCTCTCTCAAATAAATAAATTTAAAAAAAAAAAATGCTTCACCTAGTTGGCAAATTTGGAAAGAATAAACTGAGCATGCCTAACTGCTCAGCTCAACTCCTGCCCCTTTTTCCTTAAGTCCAGGCCCAACCACCTAGAGCTATCTTCTCATATTCCCCATCTTAAGTCTTACCTAAATGGGTACTCCACATGGAGAGTGCAGCTGTACCTGGCTGGTGCAAAAATTCCCTACACAGCAGTGCAATATAAGGGAGCCTACTCCCCCAAAGATACTAAGCTATATCCTCCATCCTCCCTAGCTCTCAGTACATACACATATGATATTTGTGTCCCATATGCCTTGTTCTGTGTCTTCTCATTAGGTTCTGAACCTTTGCTCTGCATGTAGGGGGAAAATGCAATTTGAGAGGGAGAAGGACTTTCTCAAATACCTTAGCATGTGCTTTACATCACAACTGTCAGTCAATTCCTAGAGGACTCATTCCCAGTACTGGAAAACCACCACTATTTTAGCACTTAGGTTGGAAAGGAGCCATGTGTCATCCCAGTTCTCTATAAACTCAGTGAGGCTGTCAGGCCAATTCAACTTGCTACTACCTGAAATGAGCTATCCTGGTCCCTCTGAAATCCCCTGTGGGACACGATACAAGCAATAAGATTGGTGCTATTTTCTGCTTAATTAACTCTTTGGAAGGGATAACTGGACTGAACTAATATCTGTCATTCAAATCAAAGACCTATTTCATCATATTATGAGGACAAAAGCTATGATGATTAGAAATTATCCTATGAAAATAAGCCTATGATGACTAGGCTTATTAATGAAGAGCTGTACTATTTTTTAATAATGTTAAGCAATTCTAATGTATTGTGGGTAGTCTTAACAAAAAGTTTTGCTGCCAATGTTAGTCTACGTGCCGACTTTTCCAAAAAAGAGTACCAAAATTAACACCTAAAATACTGACATTAATTATTTTCACATTTGTTGATTTAGTAAAACCATGCTCTTTCTTCTAAAGACTTCAAGGTACCTGGAGTTCATTTTGTTTGGTTTTCTGTTTCATTAACCCATTCAATCAAGAGAATAGGATTTCTATTTCTTACAATAGATACCTGGACAACTCTCTCCCTCTAAAAGCAACTAAAAATGCTCACTAAAAAATAAGAAAATAAACCTTCTTAAAAGCATCAATGAACTAGTACCAAATGCTTAGGCCAGTGACTGTATAGGCAAGAACTCTGAGAGGTACCCAGAGCTCTCAAGCTGATGTTTACGCTGAGAGCATTTGTCTGACAAGATGAACAAGAGGAATGAGAGACAAGGTGAGGGCCCACACAAATTGGAAGTTAGATGAAGACCCAGCCCCATTAAAGCTAGAGGTTCCTGTGACTACAGTCAAGTATAATAGAGATGATCAAAAAGTAACTCTCCCATCTCCCTGACCCCTCACTGATCTGAGCTGGGGGTTGAAGGGGTGTGTTAGGAGAGGATACTGCAGGAGGGGAAGTCCAAACGCTAAAAGCATAAGTAGGTCCTCACTTGATTTAGAGTATCTCTTTCAAAAGAGCCACAGTTATTCTAACAGCTAATTTCTTAACAGCAACAAGTTCAATCAAAAGACACTAAAACAATATCTTTAATTGTTAAAAATACTGTCAACCTACAATTGTGTTCACAGACATAATAGATTCAAAAACAAGAGAATAATTACTAAAAGAATAAAAGGAATTATTTAAAAGAAACCAAAAAGACATGAAAAAAAACACAAAACAGAATAAACAAAAAAGCACAAAATAAGATAGCAGCTATAAATACAACTATACCAACAACTACAATAAATGTAAATGGACTAAATACTAAAGAAAAACTGTAAAGCAGAAATTTTTTTAAATACAGTATGAAGAGATACATCAAAAATAAATAAATAAATAAATAAAGTTATTCAACCAGAAAGGCTAAAAACAAGAGAATGGTAAAAGATATACCAGTCATATCTAACCCAGCAATTGATGGTATAACTAAATTAGTATAAGACAGGATAGGCTTTGGACAAAAACCATTACTGGTTATTTAAGTTTTATTTATTAATAAGTAATCTCTACACCCCACGTGGGACTCAAAGCTCATGACCCCAAGATCAAGAGTCGCATGCTCTGCCAGGCACCCCATACTGGTGAATTTTTAAGTAACAAAATAATGATAAAAATTTCAATAAGCCAAGGGAAATATAATCTAAATTTTTCATATATCTAATAACTAATATTCAAAATACATAAAGGCAAAATACAACAAAATTGCAATTGTACCAAAGAAAGCATTTCAAACCTATCTCAGTAGCTAATAAAATAAAAAGAAAAGAAGCAATCAGCATAGATACAGAAGATTTATATCCCTATCTATCAGATTAACAAGCTTGACCTATGGACAAGAAAAAAACATATTATCCAAAATGGCAGAATTCATTTTTTTTCCCGAGTATACACATACTGAATCATGAAAGAAGTCTCAACAAATTCTAAAGGATTGAAATCATACATACACCATTTCCTCTAACAATAATACCATAAGCTAAAAATAATAAAAAGATAAATAGAAAAACTATAAGGACAGGTATTAAATGAGTAAGAAACAGAAGAGCTACAGGATTTGTTAACAGTGCAAACCATGAAATGGGATAAAAATAAGTCAAACGAAAATGAAAATTTACACCCAATGTAAATCCTTGAAAGGTATTACAATTGATATTTCACCAGTTCTCACACACTGAACTCAGCAAAGCCAAACTCTGAAGCCTCCCCTGTGAAGTTACCTGCCACAGGAGGAGAGGAGATGCAACCTCACCCTTGCATGGAAAATGCCATGCTTTGTGCTTCTTACCCTACACCAACTCTCTGGAAGCTGGTCTATCTCACTTTGTACTAACTCAGGATCACTTCCTCATGCCATTATCAAAGGTTCACTTCAAAACACATTAGGTAACTCCATCCTTACTTCATCTTACTGAACAGCATTCAAAACATTGTGGATAGTGGCTCTCTGCTCCTCCCCATTTGACAGATGGCTGCATCTTCTGATGCAGTGCCAGCCACACCCCTGAAACACAATGGTGACAGTGAGAATGAAGTGATTTGGCTGTACTGGATGCCTGGTCACAAGGGCTGCTATTAACTCTGGCAAAATAGATACTGTTGTCATCAATGACCCTTTCATTGACCTCAGCTACATGGTCTACATGTTCCAGTATGATTCCACCCATGGCAAATTCAACCGCACAGTCAAGGCTGAGAACAGGAAACTTGTCAATGGAAAGCCCATCTCCATCTTCCAGGAGCGAGAGAGATCCTGCCAATATCAAATGGGGTGATGCTGGTGCTAAGTATGTTGTGGAGTCCAAAGGGATCTTCACCACCATGGATAAGGATAAGGCACCACCTCAGCTCACTTGAAAGGTGGGGCCAAGAGGGTCATCATCTCTCCCCCTTCTGCTGATGCCCCCATGTTTGTGATGGGCATGAACCAGAAGTATGACAACTCCCTAAAGATTGCCAGCAATGCTTCCTGCACCACCAAGTCCTTTGCCCCCCTAGCCAAGATCATCCATCACAACTTTGGCATCATGGAGAGACTCATGACTCATGACTCCACGCCATCACCACCACCCAGAAGACTTTGGACAGCCCCTTTGGGAAGCTCTGGTGTGATGGCCAAGGGGCTGCCCAGGACATCATCCCTGCTTCTATTGGCACTGCCAGAACCACATAGGCAAGATCATCTCTGGGCTGAATAAGAAGCTCACTAACATGACCTTCCATGTCCCCACCTCCAACATATCAGTCATGGATGTGACCTGCCACCCCGGAGAAAGCTGCCAAATACAATGATAACAAGAAGGCAGTAAAGCAGGCATGGGAGGGACCCCTCAAGAGTATCCTGGGCTAACTGAGGACCAGGTTGTCTCCTGCAACTGTAACAGGGACACCCAGTCTTCAACATTCAATGTGGGGCTGACATTGCTCTCAATGACCACTTCGTCAAGCTCATTTCCTGGTATGACAATGAATTTGGCTACAGCAACCAGGTGATAGACTTTATGGTCCACATGGCCTCCAAGGAGTAAAAGCCCCCTGGACCACCAGCCCCAGTGAGAGCAAGAGGAAAGAGAGGCCCCCAGCTGCTGGGGAGTCCTTGCCCCAACTCATCCCCCAACACACTGAGAATCTCCTGACCTCTACACAGTTTCCATCCCAGAACCCCCAAAGAAAGGGAGGGGCTTGGGGAGCACTAACCTTGTCATATACCATCAATAAAGTAGTAAAAAAATCATGGATAGTAATAAAGAAAACACTGGATCATTTCTATTCCACATACATGTTGCCCAGTCTCACTGCAGAAATGCCAACAGAGCAGTGAGTACCGAAAAAGAACCTGATGTTGAGGCACACACATTTCTTTATTAGAAGATGGAACTTAAACTGTTACAATAACAAATCAGAAAATATAACTGTACATTTTAACTTTTATCAAAAACCAAGAATTTTAACTCATTTCTCTCCTTGTTTTAGGAACCCTGGTTGTCTAAAACATTTCAAAGATAATACGTATAATGGCTAACATCTCTGGCACTTCATTCTAATTCAAGCCCAGTCTTTTCTAATTAAACACATAAACAATTTTACCACTAGCTTTCTTTAAAAAAGAGAGAGAGAGAGAAAGCTCTAGTTAAAAAATGAAATTTCCTCTTAAAATAATTTTGTTACTTCAAAATTATTGAATGAGCTATTATTCAGAAATAAAATAATAAAGCCAACAGTTTATTTTTTTTTGAACTTCATATTTTTAACTACAACCTATGCCATGTCATTTCAGCACCTATAATTATATGCAGACTGTTACACAGGCTATCAAAAAACATGTGGTTGATCAGATAGAAATATACAAATTAATCTTTTCCTCCAAGTATGTGGAAATTGCCTAGAAGCTATTTCCAACTTCTTTTTGTGTTGGAGAATAGACTGCTACATACCTGATAAAAATAAACACCTCAGAGAAAGGTCACCTTTCTCACCCTCCCCTATTCCGTGCACAGATAAAACATACATCACGTAAATTCATTGCCAAACATTCCTGAGATCAGTACAGCAATGATCTCAAGGAGGGAACTACTCCTTGCTACTGTATGCAAACATGAAGATCAAAGCAATGGAAGGGAAATTTGTCAGACTCAGAGGGGGCCCAAGTCAGAAGCTCATGGAAGATCATCAAGAACAAGTACCCACCCAAAAAAAAAAAAAAAGTACCCTCCTATATAAGAAATACCACCAGGTGGGGTGTCCAGACCTTGACCAACATCAAACCACTAAAGAGTAGCACATGTGAGATTGAAAACCACATCTTCCGGCTCCTAGTTCAAGGTCTCTGAAATGCCAGCCCCAATTCTGAAAGTCGGTCACTATCATGAATACCTTTCCTTCCATACTGCCATACTCCTTTTTCAAGAGTCATACCAGATCTTCCTATTGTTTTTGTGGTCCACCCTATGTCTCTTACTCTCTAAATATTTCCCCTCTCTCCACCTAAGCACTGACATCTGTAACAAGGACAAAAACATCTAATTCACATCTCTATCACCATTGTTAAAGTTACACAAATCATGTTCAGAAAGTAGGTTGATTGTTTAGGAAACATAGTCATAATATCTTAGGTAACTTTAAAAAAGAGAAAACCTACTCAAAACTATCTTAACAAACTCCTGACAGTCTCAGTGTCAGTCTATAGCTTCCACTCCCAAAGTGCATCCCACAACATGGCATAAGGTAAGGTGAGTCTGCGGGTAAATTACTTTGAAAATATTGCACACACTATCACCCCAAGTAGAGTCAAATTACAAGCTCTGAAAAGTACTAAAAAAAAAAAAAACACACACAAAACTGTTCAACCTTGTTTAATCCAGTGTCTCAATGTATTTGACTAGAAAATGCTTTATTCTTATAACACTTATAAATATCTCATAGCAAAGCCAATTTTCTATGCATAATTAACAAAAATATATATATTTATTTATTTGACAGAGAGAGACACAGAGAGGGAACACAAGCAGGGGGAGTGGGAGAGGGAGAAGCAGGCTTCCCACTGAGCAGGGAGCCTAATGCAGGGCTCAATCCCAGGACCCTGGGATCATGACCTGAGCCGAAGGCAGACGCTTTACAGCTGAGCCACCCAGGCGCCCCAAAATATATATTTTAAGACTAAATTTGGCTTCTAAGAAGCCTACATATCAAATTAAAATGAAGTAAAATTTTTGTACTGCTTTCTTCCCAAAGCAGAAATTAGAGAAAGAAAGAAAAGGGGTAAAAGCTGGTTTTCACCAAGTCCATAATCAATGGCCCATATTCAACAAGACACATTACGAAGTTTTGATGCAGAAAAAAATTCAGTAAGTGAGGCAAAAGAACATCTCACTACATTTAAAACAAAAGAAATAGCACAGCAATGTAAATGTACTCAATATCACAGAACTATATACTTAGTGGTTAAAGGGGTTAAGTTTTATGTTACATGTATTTTACCACAATTTTTTTTTTTTTACATCCGAAGAGAAGTAGGACAAACCACATTCTTGACGATAAGGTAATGCAACTTCGTTATTTTAACAAAGAAAAAAAAGGCAATAAAATCACACCCACCTGAAAAAGTTTTAATCATCCATAAACAACCTGGATCAAGGACAAATTTAAAAGGAGGACTAGGGACTATCAGTGAAATAGCAACATTGGAAATACTAACATGTCAAAACGCGTGAGATACAGCTAACACTAGAGTGAGAGAACAATCAATAGCATGAAATGTCTTAGTGACTACACAAAGAAACCAAAGCAAATGAAGCTACAAAAACAACAATAAAAGGCTGGCACACAGAACTAAGGACAAAAACATTTCTTTTTCCTAAAACAATGAAGGCAAGGCAGTGTCTTAATTCATCTTTACCTTTCCTGTACCCAGCTAGGACATAATATGGCTGTCATAAATGTTAGCTGTAAAGAATGAGACCTACATCTGAGAGAGTTAACGTAAGCAATAAATTAAATAGGTGAGCTGAATGTCATTAAGAATTCAAAGGAACTTCAGTTACCTTAATTCAGTTTTTTTAAATCAAATGTGTAATTCTATTATTAGTCTTCTCATTGAGTAGGCCTTCCATTTTCTACTAATATCCACTAACTCTCCTCAAATTTACAGATGTATTCTTAACATTCCAACAGGTGCAACTGAAGAGGTGAATGTCAAAACTATATACAAGTGAAAGGAACAAAAATAGCTAAGAAACTCTTGAAAAAGATTACATTAGGGCCCCTGGGTGGCTCAGTCAGTTGGCCATCTGCCTTTGGCTCAGGTCATGATCCCAGGGTCCTGGGACGGAGTCCCACACATCAGGCTCCCTGCTCAGCGGGGGTCTGCTTCTCCCTCTGCCTCTCCTCACTTCTCGTGCTCTCTAATAAATAAAATCTTAAAAAAAAGATTACGTTAGTAGGGGAAAACTCCCCAGATACTTAAAAATTATTAAATAATAGAAAATATTCATTTGGATAGTATGGCACAGAGACAGATAATAGACCAACAGAAACAAATAGAGCCCAGGAAGAGACATTGCTATGACAGCGGACACTGCAGAGCAGTGGGGAGAGGGTGACCTTCTCATCAAATAGCACTGGGAGAACAGAATACCCATATTACTTTTTAAAAATAAAACTACCCATACATAGCACCACACACACAAAACAATTGCAAATAAAGTTCTAAATAGAAAAAGGGAAAATAATAAAGCTTTTAGAAGAAAATGGAATAGACCATCTTAATGATGAAGTAGAGAAGCATTTAAGACCCAAAAAGCACAAATCATAACGAAAGAGATTGATAAATTCAGCTACATTAAAATGAGGAACTTCTGCTTATCAACACTGTAAAGAAAATGAAAAGCACAACCACAAATCATAAAATATCTGTAACACATATAAACAGCAGAAGATTAATATCCAGAATACATAAAAATTCCAGTGGGTGGAGTGCCATGACATCTGCAATTTTTTCAAACATTTCAGAAAATAAAGAAATGAATAAATGAGTAATAAATGAATGTACACATGACTATATATACCTATATCACAACAAAGCAAGGAGAGCAAAATGTTAAAAACTGTTGAAACTAAGTGATGGAAATAAAGGTCACCATTAGAGTTTTCTTTCCTTTTCTAATATTGCAAACATTTTATAACAATAAGCTTGCAGTAAGAGAGGCAGCATACAGAATTCCTACAGAGCAGTGGAAAACCAAAAAAAAAAGAGAGATAAATAAAAAGGATTGTGATCCTATTAGTAATCACAAAAACGATTATTAAAACTATTATGAGAAAATATTTAATGCCCATGAAACTGACAAAAATTTAAAGTCTGACTATATCAAACGTTCAAGATGTGGGTTCAGGTGTACTCCTATACCCTACTGGTGGGAGTATAAACCGATACACATGTGTGTTTGTGTATACTGAGGCATATTCCAACATACTACATAGTAGTATAAATGAACAACAGTTTTCACAATTAGCATGTATCAATCTTGACCTAACATTAGAGCAAAAGAATTAAGTCTCCACAGGATTTAGTGCCATTTATTTACATGAAGTTTAGCCTTAAGAACCAGTCAATGAAATATCTATACAGGGGCACCTGGGTAGCTCAGTTGGTTAAGCGTCCAACTCTTGATTTCAGCTCAGGTCATGATCTCAGGGTTGTGAGATCGAGCCCCACATCAGGCTGGGCGTAGAGCCTGCTTAAGATTCTCTCTCTCCAGGGCGCCTGGGTGGCTCAGATGGTTAAGCATCTGCCTTCGGCTCAGGTCATGATCCCAGGGTCCTGGGATCGAGTCCCGCATCGGGCTCCCTGCTCCTTGGGAGCCTGCTTCTCCCTCTGCCTCTCTCTCTCTCTCTCTCTCTCTCTCTCTCTCTCTGTCTCTCATGAATAAATAAATAAAATCTTTAAAAAAAAAAAAAAAAAGATTCTCTCTCTCCATCTCCCTCTGTCCCTCCCTCTCATAAAGGGAAAAGGGAAAATGAAAAGGAAAGGCAGAAAAGAAATATCTAGCAATACAAAGATGGAAACATGATAAAGAAAAATTTGGGAGTGTTTATCACAAAGTCAGAATAAGAGCTACTCCTTGAAAGAAAAAGTAAGCTGCAATCCAAGAGGGACAGAGAGGAATTCTCTAAGCCACCAGCCTTTTTTGTGTGTGTGTGCTTTTAACCATACATATAAGCATACACATAAATTTCACATGCTCTTTTGTTTATGACATAAATTTCAAAAAAGAACCTACATTCAGAAATACCAGTAGGTGCTGGGAAAACAGTTTTCCTACCTGGAAAAAATTTTAATTGTTGAAAATAAGAGGCTTAAAAATTATTTACCTTCAACTATGTCCTAAAGACATTAGACCTATATGTTAAAGAACTGCTACAATTGAGATATTTTTATAAAAACAGAAACCCTTTTTTAGGGGGAATATAATCATCCCTTAATTAATCTGTCTTACAGAGACAATGTTAGAGTTCAGGTTTCCCCCACTATCCATAAGTACCATGTTTCTGTGAAACCTTTCTTAAGCCCCAGTGGTATAAAGCGAAGAGCAATTACATAAATAGACACGATTTTGAGCATTCCCAGACCCCAAAAATAACCTCTCTCAGGCTTCTCTGATACCTTAGGACACATCTTGTTAACGGATGCAGAAAATACATCAAGACAAAGCACAGGTGCTCAACGACATGGTTCAAAGCCATAGCGGCTTGATGATGAGATGCTGAGTGTAGTTCCGGGGAAAGGAAGGACCATGGCGGGGCTGCTCTCCCTGCCTTGCGGGGCCAGGGGAGGCCTGCTGTGTAACAACTCATTGCAAAACAAACCCTGAATGCTATTTTTGCTTTTTGCTTTTTTTCATAGAAGCAGAAATCCTCTTTCCATTTCTTTCAATTAGAGAAAACAAGTGCTAACGTGGGTCTTTTGTAAAAGTGAAGTGGTGTAACGTGAACTTTTGAAAAACAAGGGACACGGGCATGTGCTGTCCAAGCACATATCTAACTGCTTTTCAGATAGAAAACAAAATTTTCACAAATTAGAGAGTCCTGGACTTCCCTCCCTCTTCATGAAAAATACACAAGACCTGTCATACATACCAAGACATTGAAAGGTACGTGTGCTACTAAAATACAAAATGTCATTATAAATATTAATAATTATTTAATAACAATATACATGGATATTAGACATTATTCTGCATATTACATGTAGAGTGATAAACACAGGAAGGGGTGGGGAGAAGATATTCAATAAAGGCTATACTCCCATGGACTAGAACTAATCATCTTTTACTACACATTAATCTAACTTTTAAAAATTAAAATACAAAGTTTTTAAAATTTCTTCACACTATTAAGAAAGTTTCTAGAAGACTCCTTTCTCCCTTAAGTTCCCATATTTTGTTCTTTCACATTTATACACTTGACATATTCCACTTTGTATTTTTATCTTATCTCCCGCAAGAGGTGGGATCAGTGTGTGAAGAGAATATTCACCTTCTTCACCTGTGTGCCCCCAAGTGTGCCTAGCTTGAGGCCTTGAACGATAAACTAAAGCATGTCTTGTGACTACAGATAAACATGACTTAATTCTTGTATTATTGATAAAGTACAATTTACCAGCTTTATTCATATCCTGTAATGACGGCTGACAACACATTCAACCCTACAGGCTAGGAGTGTTCAAACTTCACTTCTGGATCACTAGGGGTAAAATCTCACAGAGCTCTTCTCCACTTGCAACATCATTCCATTTCCATACAACGCAGCAAGTAATGAACTCAAAAGGAAGATGTTTATTGTGACATTTTTTTTTCATTCCTTAAGGAATGTTTTCCACCTATGGCTTTGCCTTGGGTGAAACAATGTCAAATGGTTTAAAGCAAACAGAAATTGTGAACCTTTTAGGTCAGCTACTAAATCCTTTACATAGTAACACACAGGAGATACATATACTGGTTGGTTGGTTGGCCGGCTAGCTGGTTTTCAGCCACTAACAACGCATGAGAAGGACGGTGAATAAATTAAAAAAAAAAAAAATCACATAACAAATACTACTTAATATTAAAATCAATGGATACTAGCGGGAGCTTCCTATTTCTGAACTGCAAAATGGCAACCTGACAAGATAATCATGGGGTTTTAAGGCTCACAGAAAATTCCCTGCATACACCTTGCTTATGAAACTGGTGTATCAATAAGTTTAAAAGCAGGGGAGGATTAAGAATATGTTAGTAAAAAGCTACTTATGTTGTTTGTGCTTGCTATCATCTTTTAAAAGGCAAGACATTTTTGAAAGTGAAGGAGAAAGCTAGTTCATTTTTACACATGCTCCGCTGTAGGTCACTTGCTCACGGTGGCTTGTCGGGATTATTTAAATTCAGGAGCAATACTTGGTTGACAGCCTCCTCACCGCTGCAGGCTACAATCCGCACACAGTGCCTGAAGGGTTATTACAATTGCTGGTGTCTACAGAGGACAACAAAGGAGCCTTACCCCTTCCCGAAGGCACCTCATTAGCACCGTGTACGCAGCCAAGGGGACAGCCCAGCATTCTCTAGGGTTCTTCTTTTCTTCCTAAAATGAAGTGGAAGGAAAGGCAGTGAAGCTAACAGCACAAAAGATATTAACCCGTTCAAGAAAAAGGCAGTTTCAAATACAGACTAATATTCTTAATATTAATAAACTTAATAAATAAACTTAATAAACTATCTAAACTTCTTAATATTCTATTTAAAGTATTACAGATTACCTGACAGTTCTGACCTGGTTAGGGGGTCTTTTACTACATTGTACATACAAGGTATTTCTCTTTCTCATCATATTCTATGTGATATTCATCAGACCCCTTCATCAGAAACCAGACGAAAAGAAGTGAGAAATGACAATATGATCCAGTTGTTAGAGAAACTACTCTATTGATAATTGTAGATGATAATACAGTTATTCCTACCTAAAAGGTATTACATTATCTGAAACGATTTGAAGGCACAGAATACACAGCTCTGAGGAATACTCAGGATGACTCGTAAGTACAAGTAAAGGAGAGTATGTTACCTAGTAAGACAATGTGTTAAAAAAAAAAAAAAACAAGCAAATGTGATTAGCAGGTCCACTAATTTTAATGATATTGGCAATGATTCTCTCACAGAAGAACCAAATTAGGGTAATAACCACTAAAACCCTCCTGCAGTGTATCAAATAAAATCAAAATATAAATCAGGTACCACAGAAAAAGGTGGGAAAAATTAATCTCTTTAAAGCAAAAGAAATTAGTCACTGTTTAGAGAAAATATTTAAGATTCTCCAAATTTTAGAACTGGAACCTTACTGATCCAAATGTTTTTTACACTTATGATGAGACTTACGACCCATTAAAACCATATCCTCATTTTTTTCCCCCCCAAATCCTCAATCACAAAATTCCACACAGCCAGGGTGCCTGGGTGGCTCAGTTAAGCATGTGCCTTAGGCTCAGGTCATGATCTCGGGGTCCTGGGATGGAGCCCCATGTGCTCCCTGCTCAGCAGGGAGTCTGCTTCTCCCTCTGCTCCCCCATGCTCTCGTGCACACGCACTCTCTAAGTGTAAATACATAAAATCTTTTTTAAAAAATTTCAGTCATAATCGAGACATTATCATCCCAAGCTGCTGCTCCAGCTTAAAAAATCACTAATTTAGCACCCAATTTAACTTCCAAACACAATTTTCCTCCTTTCCAGCTCACTTATTCAAAACATCTACCACACTTTTTTTTTTTAAGATTTTATTTATTTATTTGACAGAGAGAGAGAAAGCAAGAGCAGGAACACAAGCAGGGGGAGTGGGAGAGGGAGAAGCAGGCTCCCCGCTGAGCAGGGAGCCCGATGTGGGGCTCGATCCCAGGACCCTGGGATCATGACCCGAGCCGAAGGCAGACGCGTAACGACTGAGCCACCCAGGCGCCCCATCTACCACAATCTTTCTGTAATGTATCACCTACCCTCCCTCCCGGCCACTTAGATGCCATGGTCTACCATTCAATCACTCCTGCCAAAAGCCTGAACACCTCACCCTCCAACATGCCCTTTTCCCCTCTCTGGGGAAACCGACCCTGGAGGGAGCCAGTGGCTTGTCTTCTTCAGGTCTGCGCTCAGGCAGCTGGGCTCATAGAGGGCAGACCCCAGAACACAGAGAGTCCGTGAATGACTTAAGCTTTGAAAGCCCAGGGACCTTCAATATCACTCTGCAGCCTCCCGTTCGTGCCTCTCTGACCAATTCCTTCTTCGAAAGGACGACTTCACACCTGGGATCCTCCCACCACTGCACCTGCTTTCCTCCTCCTCAGAGATCATGGAGGTAGTGAGAAAGGAGCTCCCAGTGGTTCCTACACCTGAAGCCGTCTGCTACTTACACCCGGTGGTTATACCAGGAGAGGATCCTCCACTCTTCCATGTGGGCTCAGGAACCCATTCGCATCTTGCCTCCTTCAGGGTCATTAGGTTATGGACTTTCCCATACTGCTCCTAAACTGTCCAAGTTCTGTCCACCGGGTCCTTTCCATTTCTGCTAGAACAGGCTAACTGTCTCCACCTTCCAAACAGGGCCGCCTGCAGCCCCCAGCACCACCCCCTACAACTTTTCACAACCATTCTCATTTCACATTGCCTTTCCCAGGAGGCCTTCTTCTGACTTCCTCGCTCAAAGTAAAGTAAATAAGTACCTAAAACAGCTCTTGCTGAGTTTCCGGTGACTTCCATGTCACTCAGTCCAGCAGGCGCTTTTCAGTCCTCCTTCATGGCCCATAAACTACATTCAGCCCTACTGACTTTCTCTTTCCTGAAACAACCTCTTCTCACTCCTAACTTTGCTCCTATTTTGCTTACTCGCATTTAGGTTCAGAATATTTTCTTATCGTTCTCCAATCTATTCTCCACCTTTAAGCCAGAGTCATCTTTTTGGTATTTAAGCCAGATGACGTCAATTCCCTTCTGTAAAGCCTTCATGACTTCCCCTTGCTCACAGGGTCAAGACGAAGACATCCGACTCAGGCAAGGAGTCCTTCCTGCACATGCCCTGGCCAGCCTCTCCAGCCCTGCCTCCTTGCTCACTTCCCTCCTGTTCCTGCTGGTCTGGGTGCAGGTCGTGCATTATAAAAGCACCTGCGAAGTGCCAGGAATTCTTCTAAACAAGAGCCACACAGCCATGAGCAAGACAAATTTCCTGCTTTAATAGTGCTTAGTGGGTAAAGAAGAAGAGGAGGAAGAAGGGAAAGGAGGAAGAGGAAGAGGTAGAGGAGGAGCCAATAAGACAAGTAAGTCAAGACGGTGAGGACTAATATAAAGAAAACCAGAGCAGGGTAAGGCGCTAGAGGAAGACCGTAGACAGGGTGGCTCCATCTCATACTACAGAGAGCCAGGAAAAGGCTCTCTGAAGGGGTCTGAACAGAGAAAACACAAACATCTGGTGGGGCGAGGGTGTGAAGTCACTGCAAGCAGGAGGAACAGTAAGTGCAAAGGCGTTGAGGCAGGAATATGGCATAACGGGTTCAAAGAGCTGTGCAGAGGTCAATGTGGCGGGAAGAGGAAGAGAGCAGGACAGCAGCGAGAGCTAAGGTCACACAGGCACTGGGAAGGCAGCCCACAATGGCCGCCAGGGCAAATGGTGGGATTTGGTGGTGCCAACAAGCAAGACAAGCAGCACTGGAGGGCTCTGAGGAAGGACACCGTACTCTCTCATGTGTTTTTAACAGGCTCACTCTGGCTAATGTCTGGAAAATAGACCGTAATGGACATAAGAATAAAGCAAGGACACCAACTAAGAGTTCTTACAACAGTCCAGGTGAAAGATAATTAATGGCTGGGCAAAAAAAAAAAAAAAAAATGACAAAATAGAAATACCTGGGCTCAACGTGGGAGGTATCCTTGATAAAAGAAAAAAATACATAAACCATAAATGTATTGCCTCCTAATGTCCTCTGCAGAATCTACGCTGGTCTTCCAACCTCAAGCTTGTCACCTTGGGCTGCTCCCAGAAAGCCAACAGGACAGGGCTTAGGTCTCTGTATTAAACACTCTCGCTTCAGGTCAGTCTCACTACGTCAGCATTGACCTGAGATTTTAAGGTTCATGTGTATTCACACTGACAATTCCACAAAAGCCCTCATCTCATGAAAAGGTATTGATTTTTATGGATCCAGGGACATAACTTCCTTTTCTAGTTTGCTATCCTAAGTTGTAGTCAAATGCCACAGAATCATCCCTTTATTAAAATAGCCTTAGCTTATATCCAATTAAAACACGTACCAAAGAAAATGATTCTCTAGATCTACTTTTTGAAGCAAATAGAAATAGGATTCTGTATGATTCCATTTATAAAATTCTAGAAAATGCAAACTAGTCTATATGACAGAAAGCAAATCAGCGGTTGCCTGGGAGCAGGAAGAGGGACAGGAGGGAGGGATTACAAAGGGTGTGGAGAAACTTTTAGAGGTGATGGATATGTTCATTATCTGAACTGTGGTGATAGTTTCACAGGTGTATACATATATCAAAGTTGATCAAATTATAATCTTTAAACATGTGCAGTTGATTGCCTGCCACTTACATGAGTAGACTCTCATCCCTGATCAGATGGCAAACTAGGTACCTGACCCCTCCTCTAATAAAAGCAACACCTGTATTCTGGCATTCTTACAATGTATCAGAGATGTGACAGGGAAACAAAGAACCAAACCAAAAATTAGATAATCGCAAGCATGAGAGCTCAACTGAGCACTGAGTTTGCTTTTACTCTGAGGGCCTGCAAAACTTGGTCCGTCTGAACTCTGATGTCAAGGCCCCCGAAGACTCAAGGTAAAGATAAAGTAAAACTGCCTTTCACCAAACTTGGCACAGGTGAGGAGAGACAAAAGGGAGAGAGGGAGAGAGGATGGAGCCCTAAGTACTGATTAAGAAATATATTCATTAATTAAGAAATAACTCCAGTGTATGTATTTCCATAGGCTACGCCTGGTTGGCTCAGTCAGTCCATAGGCTATTCTTAAAAGTGCACAACTACTGGAGCGCCTGGGTGGCTCATTTGATTAAGCATCTGCCTTCGGCTCAGGTCATGATCTCAGGGCTGTGGGATGGAGCCCTGCGTCAGGCTCCCTGCTCAGTGGGGGGTCTGCTTGTCCCTCTCCCTGTGCTCCTCCCCCTGCTAATGCTCTCTCCCTCAAATAATTTTCTTTTATTTGAGAGAGAGAGAGAGAGAGAGAGAGAGAGAGAGCGAGCACAAGCAGGGGGAGGAGGGAGAGGGAGAAGCAGGCTCCCCGCTGAGCAGGGAGCCCAATGCGGAACTCGATCTCAGGACCCTGGGATCATGACCTGAGCCAAAGGCAGACACTTAACCAACTGAGCCACCCAGGCGCCCCCTAAATAAATTTTTTTAAGGAATGTATAACTATTAAGAGAAAAAGAGCAAGTTGTCCTAATTGGTACATAAAAACGAATCAAAATAAGAATCTACATTTCTGTTTGCTCATACATACAAAAGTAACTTTGTTAATACAAGTAGGGATGTGATTAGATTGGGGAACGAGGCTTATAGGGAACAAAAATAGGAAAGCCACTTTACCCATATACTTTTTTTTTTTTTTTTAAGATTTTATTTATTTAGGGCGCCTGGGTGGCTCAGTTGGTTAAGCGACTGCCTTCGGCTCAGGTCATGATCCTGGAGTCCCGGGATCGAGTCCCGCATCGGGCTCCCTGCTCAGCAGGGAGTCTGCTTCTCCCTCTGACCCTCCCCCCTCTCATGTGCTCTCTCTCTCTCTCTTTCTCGCTCTCTCAAATAAATAAAAATCTTTAACAAAAATAAAAAAATAAAAAAAAAAGATTTTATTTATTTATTTGACAGAGAGAGTCAGACAGAGAGAGAGCACAAGCAGGGGGAACAGCAGAGGGAGAGGGAGAAGTAATCTCTCCCCTGAGCAGGGAGCCTGATGTGGGGCTCGATCCCAGGACTCTGAGATCATGACCTGAGCCGAAGGCAGACGCTTAACGACTGAGCCACCCAGGCCGCCCCCCATATACCTTTCTTGACTTCCTAGTTTTCTAGCTTCATGAATGTGTTATCTCTTCAAAATATAAAATCACCTAAGAACAAATTCAACCAAAGATAGATGTACAAAAGTTTTATGAATAGAATGAACTAACTTAAATGAAAGTATTTCTAAAAACAGAAATATATGGAAGTGCCATTTTTATGCACTGGAAGACAAAAGAGCATCAACATACCACTACTTTCCTGACACTTGGGTTCAGTACAACTCCAAATATGCAGAAGACTCAAAATTATCCAGGTAACAGTACTTCCCAAATTGATCTGCATAGTCAATGCAATTTCTTTAAATGATTTGTAAAACTGGACAAGCTGATTCCAACAAGAATAGCCAAAACATTTATGAAAAAAAAAAAAAAGAATAAGGAGGACAGATTTGCTGTACCAGCTACCACTACTAATTATGGAGCTAAATGATTTTAAATAACGATGTTTTATAACAATTATGGTAGAAAGTCAGTTTAACTTAGATCCTAAGGATATTCAGGTTATACAACATTTGAGCAAGATCTAGGACCCAAAACATCATAAATACAGTGAGAGAACTTCCTAATCAACTACAACTTACCAGTACTTCTTTAAAACTCAGTATCACCAATGTTTATAGCAGCAATGTCCACAACAGCCAAACTATGGAAAGAGCCCAGATGTCCACTGACAGATGAATGGATAAAGAACATGTGGTATACATATACAATGGAATATTACTCAGCCATCAGAAAGGATGAATACCTACCATTACATCAACATGGATGGAACTGGAGGGTATTAAGTGAGAAATAAGTCAGTCAAAGAAAGATAAAAACCTTATGTTTTCACTCACATACGGAATTTAAGAAACAAAACAGATGAACATAAAGGAAGGGAAGGAAAAATAAAATAAGATGAAAATTGAGAGGGAGGCAAACCATAAGAGATGTTGAACCCTAGGAAACAAACAGGGTTGCTGGAGGGGAGGTGGGTGGAGAGATGGGTATAATTGGGTGATGGGCATTAAGGAGGGCACCTGACGTTATGAGCACTGAGTGTTATACGCAACTGATGAATCACTAAATTCTACCTCTGAAACTAATAAAGAAAATGAATAATAAATATATCAAATGAATAACATAATTTATCATTATCAATTCAATAACATTCAGAAAAAACACAAAAGAAATACTAATTTTTTTGTTGAATTCAATAGCACTTCAATATTTAACTTAAGAAATAAAAAGTCAAATTTTGTAGTCACAAACTCTCATGGCCATGTTAAGAGCTCTATTTGCACAAAGTAGTGTTTTTAACTGAAAGGAAGCTTTTATACACAAAGAACCAATGGCCTCCTCTTGAAGGAGTCAAAGATGGTAGCAATCTAGAAAGTAGTTTGGGGGACTTTTGGTCAATTGGTTTTTAAATATGGCTTGAGAATTTCCTATACCTCCCAGGAGGCAATGGGAGAGAGAGGGAACATGACAGACAAGGAGAAGGACAGACAGACAGACACTGATAGACTTAATCTTTCAGAGGTAAACTTTCCCCAAAGTTCCTTAGGTATGCTCTAAGGGGCAAAGTCAAAACAACTTTTATAGGATATTAACACTTGTCAGCCAGGATTTGTCAGAACAGGTCAAAAAGCAATAGAGTTAATCAGATGGTCTCACCTGGGTGGCTACAAGGTAGATCAGCTCCCCAAGGGTTGGTAAGAGGCACTGTTTTAATTTGCTGTTTCTGAAGTTTTCCCTAATTAATTCAGTTAAGATAGTAATTGCCTGAAAAGGAAAAAAAGGTATATTAGTTCATATATATCTCTCAGTTCTTTCACCTATATGTAAAAGAAAAGACACTCTACAAAATTTGCCCTCCATTTTTAAAGACTAGTTTCCAAATTATTTTCAAAATATGGGTCTTAGTCCTTAAAAAAATAAATAAATAAATGGTAACTGTCCCAGATGAAGGTAAAAATATATCCAGTGAAAGAAAGGCACATACATATATCACTTGTCAGTTACCACACACTTTCACTGTATTGCTGATCTGATGAGGCAACTGTTGCTCCATCTCTAAAGACAGGAAATGAAGGATTAAAGACAAACAGCAGGTCTCTGTCCAGGTCACTCAGACAGCCAGGATCTGAGCACAGACTTTACCATGCCAGAGCCTACTATCCTCCAGCACACCCCAGTTTGAAAAATTCTTACACTGCATGAAACTTTTAAATGATTCCTCTAAAATTTTGAGAGTAGGAAATATTATACCGAAGTTTCAATATAATCCACTTTGAAATTCAGTAGGCTATTTTATCAGATCCAGTTAATTTCCCGGGAGTCATGCTAAGAAAATCACATATATACACTCATTGCCAGAATTCATACACCAGAATGCAAGTTAATCAAATCACAGTGTGACCATAAAGTAGAATAAAATGGGTTCAGAATGATACATACAGAATGGCCCCATTCTGAGATGGAAAAAATGTATATAAAATAGTGTGGTAGCACTGCTCTAAAACAGTGTGATTCAAAAATGTTCAGTAACTCATACAAAAGTAAAAAGAAAATGAAAAACAGAACTGCTCTAAAACAGATAAAACTTTCTTACTGTCAACAAAGATTTAAGTATAAAAACTGAGAATAACAGGGTGCCTGGGTGGCTCAGTTGGTTAAGTGTCTGCCTTCAGCTCAGGTCATGATCTCAGGGTCCTGGGATTGAGTCTTGCATCGTCGGGCTCTTAACTCAGCGAGGAGCCTGCTTCTCCCTCTCCCTCTCCCTGTGACTCCCCCCTGCTTGAGCTCTCTGTCAAATAATATAAATAAAATCTTGAAAAAGGAAGGAAGGAAGGAACTAAGGAAAAACGAAAGAAAAGAAAAGAAACTGAGAGTAAACATTTAAAAACTTCCAGAGCCATTTGACAATGCCACAACATCCAAGCATGTGATCATGGGCCTCCCTCTGTAAACAAGAGTAGACAAGCTGGACCTGCATGTGGGGTTGCTGCACAACAGCCACACACTAGAGGAACACTTGTTGATGTGGTATCTTTTTTAAACAGCTTTATTAAGTTATAACTGATACAGAATAAACTGCATATATTTAAAGTGTACAATTAGGTACATTTGACATACATATGCATCTTTGAAATCATCACCACAGTCAAGATAACAACACCTCCACATGTTACTTCAAGTTCCCTTGGTAATACCTCCATCTCACTCCCTTTCATTCTTTCCCCAGACAGCCATTGATTTACTTTGTCATTAATTCACATTTTTCTATAGTTTATGTAAATGAGATAATACCCTATGTATTCTTTTTGGTCTGCTCTGTTCATTTAGCATAATGCATTTGAGAGTTACCCATGTTGCAGCATATATCAATAATTTGTTCTTTTTATTGCTGAGTAGTATTCCCCTGAATGGATATACCAATGTGTAACCCCCATCACTCACTGCCTCACACACAATGAGTGTGAAGGAAAGGGAAACATATAAATCACATTAGCCCTTGCAGCAGGTCACTTCTCCTACAGTCTTCCTTTTCCTTGACCTTTACTGATCATCCACTAGCATTACACTGAACCATCTGAAATTAACAGCATTCAGACTTTTTTTTTGTAAACTACAAACATAGAAACTTGTCACCAGCACACCTACTCCAAAAGAACAGCTAAAGGAAGTATTCCAAAGAGAAACTAAATGATAAAGGAAAGAACCTTAGAATTAACAGGAAGGAAACAAGAACATGAGAAGAATATAGGTAAATATAACAGGTTTTCCTTCTCCTTTTAGGTTTCCTAAACTATGTTTGATGGTGGAAGCAAATATTATAATAATGTCTGATTTGGTTCTAAATGAATTTAGAGGACATATTTAAGACAATTATATAAAAATTAGGGAAATTAAAAGGTTGAAAAGGAAGGTAAGTTTTCTATACTTCACTTGAACTAATGATAGGTTATGTAAAATTATACACATATGTATGTTATTTATATATACATATATATATAATATCTAGGACCAGTAAAAATCTATACAAATACAACTCTAAAATACTATAAAAAATCAAAATTATAAAAAATGTTCAGTAACTCATACAAAAGTAAAAAGAAAATGAAAAATAGCAAGAAGAAACAAAATGGTAGACTTAACAAATATATCATGATTATATTAAATGTAAATGGTCTAAATACAACAATTAAAAGACAGAGTTCATTTAAAAATATGACCCAACTTTATGCTATCTACAAAAAACTCAAAGATAGTGATATAGGCAGATTGAAAGTAACATATAACGTATATACATGTACATACATATACATGTATATATATGCGTAGGTATGTATACACACATGAATGTATATACATATACATGTATATATGCGTATATATACATGTATTCACGTATATGTGCATGTATGTATATATACATATGGCATTAAAGCAAAACAGGAATGTATATATTAATATCACATAACAGCTTTCAGAGCAAAGAAAATTACATAATAAAAGGGTCAATCCACCAATAAAATATACCAATCATAAATGTGCATGCATCATTAACAGCTGTAAAATATGTGAACCAAAAACTGACAAAGTTATAAAAAGAAACAAACCCTCAATTATAGTTGCAGACTTCAATACACTTCTCTCAATAATTGATAAACCAAGTAGGCAGAAAATGAGCAGACATCAAAAGGACCTAACTCTACACATATAAATTCGGCAACTTAGACGAAATGGACCAACCCCTTAGAAAACACAAACTATCACAACCCACCCAATATGAAATAGAAGATTATTTGCAGATGACATGATTGTCTTCACAGAAAATACCAAAGAATCTACAGAAACAAACTATTATAACTTATAAGCGGGTCTGGCAAGGTGACAGAATAAAACATCAGCATTCAAAACCTAACTGTATTTCTTCATAGAAGTAATGAATACATAGAAACTTAAATTAAAAATGCCCTTTACAATCACTGCAAACATTAAATACTTAAGTCTAACAAAACATGTATAGGATCTATATGCTAAAACTACACAATATTGTTTAAAAGAAGATCTTAATAAATGGAGAGATGACTGTGTGTGTGTTGTATTTTCTGTAATTATGGCCTTTCTGACTGGGGAGAGACTGACCCTCCCAAGGCTAGCCAATTCTTAGAGACAGCTAAGGCTCAGATTAACTATGTCTTTGATAGGCAAACTTGCGAATCCAGACCCTGACACTCCTCTATCTGGCCCATACACCCCAGGAGGCACTATTCTTCTGCCTTCATCATCCCAGGGCCAGTTACCACCCAACTAGAGACTATCCCTATAGTCCAAACCCTGCTGAAGTTATTCAAACAACCCAATCCTAAACTGTTCACCCTTCCTTTGCCTTTCCTGTGGAAACCCCAATCAAGGCCATGGCTTTAAGCATTCCCCTTGCTGCCATCTTCTGCCTCCTAATCACTGTAGTATTTTTCCATGTGGCTCTGTGTGGCATGCCACGCCTGTCCCTAGGACCTGTGAATATAATAAACTTTATTTTCCTGAGCCTCTCCTCTGTCTCTTTTGGTGGCCAGTCCTGACTGACCATCTTATAAACAAATACAAAACAAGAGATATACTATGTGCATAGATAGAAAAACATAGTAAAGATGTCCATTTTCCCCAATCTGATAGCCCAGTTTAAAGCAATTCCTACCAAAATCCCAGCAAAAATTTTTGTAGCTATCAACAAGATTATTCTAAAAATTATGTGGAGAGCACCTGGGTGGCTCAGTCAGTTGGGCATCTGCTTTCTGCTCAGGTCATGATCCCAGGGTCCTGGGATCGAGTCCCGTTGGGCTCCTGCTCAGCAGGGAGTCTGCTTCTCCCTCGACCCCTCCCCCCAGCTGTGATCTCTCTCTCTCACATACACTATCTCTCTCTAATAAATAAAATCTTTAAAAAAAAATAAAATTTATGTGGAAAGGCAAAAGAATTAGAATAGCCAAAACAGTTCTGTAAAAAAAGGGGGGGGGTTCAAATTATTTTACCTGATTTCAACACTTATGACATAGATAATGTAATCAAAACCGTATGGCACTGCCAAAGAGATAGACATATCAATCAATGCAACAGAGAATCCAAAAATAGCTCTACGGAAGTATGGCCTACTGATTTCTGACAAAGGTGCAAAGGCAATCCAATGGAGGAAAGTCAGCCTTTTCAACAAACGATGCTGGAGCAACTGGCTACCCAAAGAACAGAGGATAAAGTAAGCCTCCACCCAAATCTAACACTTTATACAAAATACTAACTTAAAATGGACCACGGACTTAAATATTTAATATGAAAAATGAAACTATAAAACTGGGGGGAGGCGAATAGGATAAAGTCTTCAGGATCTAGATAAAAAAGTAGACTTGACACCAAAAGCACAGAGACATTATATCAAAGAAGATGTGCAGCTGGCAAATAAGCACATGAAAACATGTTCAATGTGATTAGCAATTAGGGAAACACAAATTAAAACCATAATGAGATATCACTACACGCTTATCAGAATGGCAAAAATACAAAATAGTGACACCACCAATTTCTACCGAGGATGGAAAGAAACTAGACCACTCATACATTGCTGGTAGGATACAAAATGGTACAGACACTCTGGAAAATAGTGTAGCAGTTTCTGCGGGGGCGGGGGGGGAACACTAAACATGTGATTACCCAGCAAACTGTACCCCTGAGCATATATCCCAGAGAAACTGTGATTTGGTGGTAAGTATACTCTTTACCTAACCCTAGATCTTAGGAACTTATCCCAGAGAAATGAAGACTTTCATTCACACAAAAACGTGCACATCAATGTTTATAGCAGCCCTATCCATAACTGTCAAAACTGGAAATGACCTGGGTGTCTTTCAACAAATAAATGGTTAAATAAACTGTTGTACAATTGATAACATGGAATACCATTCATCAATAAAAAGGAACTACTGACACATGCAACAACCTGGATGAATCTCCAAAGAATTATGCTAAATATTAAAAGTCCGTCCCAAAAGGTTACATGCCATATGATTGAATTTATGCAACATTCTTGAAATTACACAAGTATAGAAATGAAGAGTAAATTAGTGGTTGCCAGTGGTTGGGATGGGGGTGGGACATGTGATAGAGCAAATGCATGTGGTTATAAAACAGCAATATGAGGGATCCCTAGGGATGAAACCGTTCTGTTCCTTAACTGTTTTAATGCCAATATCCTGGTTGTAACATTGTACCGTAATTGTCCAGAATGTTACCATTGTGAAAAACTGGATGGAGCATACATACATATCATCTCTGTATTATTTTTTACAACTGCATATGATCTACAATTATCTCAAAATAAAAGGTTAAATTCTTTTAAAAAGTCAACCTCATACTAAATTTGAAACCTAGATCCCACTTTCTGCTTCACAAAGTTATTGTCAGGGATTTATAACATTTCTCCGTTTTATAATCCACTGCCATTTTCTATCAGTGAGTGTCACTTGAAATTAAAAACATTTCAATGCTGCAGATCCTTAAAGAGATAAAACTGTCTGAACTGCCTGCAGCGTAACAGAAATTGCTTTGGAGCTTAGTGTCTTATAAATAGACACACATCAGGGGCGCCTGGGTGGCTCCAGTCATTAAGCGTCTGCCTTCAGCCGAGGTCATGATCCCAGGGTCCTGGGATCGAGCCCCGCATCGGGCTCCCTGCTCCGCGGGAAGCCTGCTTCTCCCTCTCCCACTCCCCCTGCTTGTGTTCCCTCTCTCACTGTGTCTCTCTGTCAAATAAATAAAAATCTTAAAAAAAAAATAAAATGAAATGAAATAAGTAAATAAATAGACACACATCATAGAATCTATACTAGTAATGCCACGGCGACCTGACATGTCACCTGCAAAAGTTAACTCTGGATAGCACTAAACAGTATACAACAGATAATGTTTGTCTGCAATGTTATTTGTATAGATTTTCCACTTGCTATTTTTTAATTTTTAAGGAAATTTTAATATTAAAAAGGGAAAGTGTAAGATTAATAAACTAACATACCACATAAATGACATATACCAAGGAGAAAAAGAAGTTTTAGTTGACCTAGGTACAGTAACATTCGAAAATGCTGATACTAAACAGAACGAAAAGGTTAAAAATACATTTGTTTAGTTCTTCTTCAAACTCAAAAAATCAATTAATGTGTGGATATGGTTCTAATGCTTATTTTTCTATATTCTGTAAAAATGCACCTGGCCTTCTAACACTGAAACTAAGAGCCAAAAATATGAGGCATCTGAGTGGCTCAGGGGGTTAAGCGTCCAACTCTTGATTTCAGTTCGGGTCATGATCTCATGGGATCAGGCCCCGCATTGGGCTCCACACTGGGCATGGAGCCTGCTTAAGATTCTCTCTCGCTCCCTCTGCCCCTCCCCCCACCACACACACACATCTCTATAAAAAAAAATTTTTAGGATTTATTTATTTGCCAGAGAGAGAGAGAAGTAGGCAGAGCGGCAGAGGGAAAGGGAGAAGCAGGCTCCCCACTGAGCAGAGAGCCCGATGTGGGGCTTGATCCCAGGACCCTGGGATCATGACCTGAGCTGAAGGCAGACTAATCAACTGAACCACCCAGGCACCCCAAAAATTTTTTAAAGAAATATAAAAACAGGATATTCAAGTATTACACTACTATTGTGTTCATTTTTTTGAAAAACCAAAGTAAAGAAAAACGAGGGGATGGGAGGGGTCTTATTTCTAGCATCATTATTAATGGAGGCTATCCTTCTGCAACCACAGGCATGATTACTACAAATAATAATTTAAGACTGTACTATTTCCAAAACTACTTTGAAATCCAAACCCATTTTATACCAACTTTGACAAGGTGTAACAAGACCTCTTTCAGCTTTACCTGAAGTCATCAGATTGAATTAAGTAGTAAAATGTGCATCAGTCTTATATACCCTGGACTGAGTCTCTTAGGTCAAAGGCAGAAAGACAGGAAGATGAATTAAGAATACCAAGGCTTAGAAGTTCTGCATTATAAAACTAATACTCTGACACTTGCACAGATATAATTTACTTGCTCTTGACCCTCAAAATAGTTCTTAAATGTTCGTGTTCAAGGTTATACAATTAACAGCTACAAAAAGAAACTGAATTCAACCCCAGATCCAGAAAATATCTGGCATTTCCTATTTGGTCAATGTTTTTAGGCCAAAGGGATCTCTTTCTAAACCCTACTAACCTACTCCCAGTGGGAGATACAGCAGCAGTCATCATAACAACTATAACATAATCTTTCAAATTAGATATTGTTCAGCATTCTCCCCTAACCTCTGAAGAGGTATTCTACAATCTCAAGTGAACAGAGAATTCCAACTGATACCACTCTGCCCAGGCTTTTTCTTTCTTAAAACTCCACTTTCAATGTCCCCAGCATAGCTAGGGCACATAAAATAAGAACATGATAAGCCTCACAGTCCTTTCATAAATTTTATTCATATTAAATCTTAGATTCCCTTGGATCTTGCATTTCTGATTAAGTCTTGCCAAGTAAAATCACACCTGTAGGCTTGAAACTTCAAACCCTCATTCTCACAAGTGCTGGGTTAAAAAAGTGAGACAGAGAGAGAACGAAGTCTTGACACACAAAAGCAAGCCAATGATGCAGAAGAAAGATGGAAAACCTCTTTGAAGAGAATATAATTCTGCTCTGTATTTAATAACTAAAAATGTTATTGCAACAAAGCACTGTTGTCTGCATGAAGCTCTCCTGGTGACATCTTGACATCAAAGTTTTAACACTATCTTCTGTGGACATAACCTTTAATCTGATTGTCTGCATATGGGTTGGGCAACTGCATTCAAATTGGCATCTAACTCCTAAAACCAGATAATAGGAAGATGTAGCAAGGACTGCTAACTTGTCCCTTCCCTGCTGAGGCCTAAATATAAACAAACAACCTATAACTGGTGGATTCCTTCTCTTAAAGATAATAAACTGTCAGGAAAAGCAAATAAAACACATAACTAGATTTCCTGCAGTCTTTTAGTCATATAGAAAGTTTTGAAGCACTAGGCACACAAACTTTATCAACTTCCCGGGTTGCTTGGGGGTTTTGTTTTTAAATTAGGTGTCAACGACTTTCAAGTGCAAAAGAAATTTGTCATTTTTTGGTCACCAGTCATCTGATCCCCCTTCCTAATACCCCTGAACTTCCTTTTGGGGAAAAACCTTTCCTGTACTGTGCTTAGTCTGCAGGATGACAAAACGGGCATTCTGCCCTCCAAATATGGAACCTGAAAGGGACCCTGGCTCCCTTCAGAAACATCTTTCCTCCCACAGTCTGGTACAGTCAAGGGAAGGCCACAATCTAAACTCAGCCAGTGGAGCTCTTGCTCAGAAATCTGAACCTTGAGTGGAATGACACACAGTAAAGAAATGATGAACTTCATTCCCTCGTTCTGGCAGTGCCCCAACCAAGACTCCAAGAGGGTCCTGCTCCAGAGGCCTTCCGGAGCTGCCAGGTCCTGACTGCTCCAAACCTTTTGGAGCCTTTGACCTTGCTCATTCCCTCCTAATAAATACCATTTATACTTAAGCTAGGCAGAGTCAATCTGGAAAGTGATACACAGGACCACTGCTGAGCAGTTCCCCTTCTTTCCTGGACACACACACAGATTTCCCACCCCCTGCCTTGGAGTTGGATGGGGGTGGTGTAACTAGTTCCAGCCGCTGGCTGAAAGTAGAAATAATGTAGGTATGCCCATGTGCAATTTTCTAGTCTCTCCTCCCTACCCCAGGAAACTCGAAAGCATTATGACAGATGGAGATACCATATAGGATGGAAGCAACCTGGAAGGCCAAGGTCAGCTGCCCTCAGAGCTACCTAGGCCTGCAAGAACAAAGGTGACCCTGAGATGTTGATGATCTTCATTACCACAACATAAACTAGCCTATCATGAGACTGAACCCTCATTAAATTCAAGAAGACCACTCTAGTTATACATAGAAATAAAGGAGTTTTCATACTTTAATCACTAATAAAACACTCAGTAAACTATTGCACATATATCTAAGGGTAAAAGATCACTTGTGTGGCAGCTAAGATCTGCCATCAACATTTACGTCATGGATCTGACACTACGGTTGCAAAGCACCAACCACCAGAAAAGCAGTGTATCAAAAGTATACGAAAAGGGCAACTGGGTGGCTCAGTTGGTTAAGCATCTGCCTTCAGCCCAGGTCATGATCCTGGGGTCCTGGGATCAAGTCCCACATCAGGCTCCCTGACCGGCAGGGAGTCTGCTTCTGCCTCTGCCCCTCCCTGCTGCTTGTGCACACACTCTCTCTCAAATAAATAAAATCAATCAATCAATCAATAAATAAATGCATATGACTAAATCTTGCTATGCAGATTAAGTTAAGAAATTAGATGTCAGACTAGTAAATCTGTAGTTTGAATCCTGAGTAACCATTAAAATTCTTTTGTCCTTTCAGATGGATAGCAGACAACATACCCTAAATATTCTTTGCATTGAAAATAACAAAAAATCAGGTACAATATTTTTAAATATCTTTATTAAATGCACAGCTAAATTGGCAAGAAATTAAGGAAACCTGAAAGACCAAAAATAGAGAGAAAAGAGGAAAACAGAGATATAAGTAAGCACTTAAGATATTTTCACCCCGGGGCACCTGGGTGACTCAGTCGGTTAAGCATCCAACTCTTGATTTTGGCTCAGGTCATGATCTCAGGGTTGTGGGACTGAGCCCCAATTCAGGCTCCACATTCAGTGGGGAATCTGCTTGAGATTCTCTCTCTCCCTCTCCCCCACTCCCTCTCACTCTCTCTTTCTCTCTCAAATAAATAAGAAATCTTTTTTTTTTAAAGATACTTTAACCTTGGTGGCATGTGCTAAATCTTGGTGACCTTGAAATAACCTTTTTGAAATGGAGTAAGAGACAAATCTTAGGCTCTGCCCATAGTGTGGCATCAAATATAGGAGACCATTTACATTCAGTTGAAACTCCAAGGATGTAGAAATAAAACGTGTGCCAGTCTGCAAAAGAGGGCAGTAAGGAATCTTGAGATTTTGGTACTAAATGAAGCAGTGGGGGGAAAAAATGCCTTCCCTGAGCATTGAACCAGGTCTGAAAAGCACATCTGTAGGTCACATTTGCATCGCCTCTCACCTGGGAGACCAGAGATTCAAGCACCTGGGAGTCTGCTAGGCTGACCAGTGGTAACATGGCCTTAATGATGGTCTACAGTTAATGAGGTCAAAATGCTAGGATTTCCCCAGCAGACTGTAGAGCAGTGATTCTCAATTTTACTGTGCTTCATAATCCCTGAAGAACTTGTAAAAACACAGTACTAGGCTCCACCTCGAGTTTCTCATTCAGTATGTCTGGGGTGGGGGCCTGAGAATTTGTATGTCTAACAAATCGCCCAATGGTTCTTAAGCTCTAAGACACCAATGAAATCACTACTGTGGGACTCAATATTGCCCGCATATTGGAATCATTTGCAGAGCTTTAAAAACTATAGATACTGCATCCAGCCCCAGAGATTCTGGTTTAATTGGTCTAGGGTATAGCCTGGACATCAGAATTACAGAGACCAAAGTCTGAAAACTCAGGGAACTGGAAATGTTGGAATGGTTCAACAAAATGCAACCTGCCCAAGCCACCCTAAACCACCCCTCCCAGGAGGGCCTGAAAAACATGCCTTAGTGAGAGGGGCACCAGCACCTTTGAGAAGCTCTTGGCTATCCTTGACAGGCCAGGGGGGACAGTAGAAAATACAGACAATGGAACTGGGTTCTCTGGTCACAATGTGAATAATGGGATCTAGCAACGGTAGAGGCTAATGAGCACTTAACTGTAGGCACAAGTGCTGCAGTGAGTCACACAGCAATCTGGTGATCAGAGTATTCTTACCCTCTAGAATCCAAGACAATGGTAAACTGGCCATCAAATCAGCCTACTAAGGTGATGATGGACATAGAGTAAGAAAATTTCTAGGTCTACTGGGCAGAAACCTAAGAAAAGTCCTCATACCAAGAATTCACAGCCTCTCATCCAGATCCCACACCCAGGCCCGTTCACAGATGCAGAGCTCCTCCACTAAGCTAAAGGTCCCTTCCAAAGAGACCCCTAAAAAATGGCCACAGTGAATGCTATTGATCTCCCCCCACCACTTTTCCTCCCCAGAGTCCTCAGACATTTACCATGGGACTGAGCACTGGGGAAATACCCAGACCCTTTGAAGTTATTAGATATTGGCTCTGAACTTGGGCTGATCTCTGGAGGCCTAAGAAGCCACTATACTCCAGTAGTCAGATCAAGAAAGAGCTTATCAAGGCCAGGTACCACATGCAATCTTACTTAACCCATCTCACATCTGTCCAGTGGGCCCATGGTTACAACCGTATCCTTGGTTATTTTCCTAATCCTAGAACATACAATGAGAAAAGATACACTCAGTAACTAGTAGGATCCCCACAATGGATTCCCACCCAGTGGACTGAGGACTACTCAGAGGACAAAGAGACAAAATGGAAGCTCCTGAAACTACATACAACACCTGCCCTGCCCACCCATCCAATGACAGTAAACCAAAAGCAAGCCATATCCACAGATCAGTGATTAGGAACCAGTGCCACCAAAGACTTAAAAAGTGCAGGGATGGTAACTTCTATCATAGCCCCATTTAACTTGTCTGTTAGGCCAGTACAGAAGCCACATGGGTTATAGTTACTGCAAACTTAATCTGCCTATTGTAGCTGCAGTTTCAGATGTGGCATCTTTACTGAAGCAAATTAACATAACCCTTGGCACTTGTTCTTTCTTTTCATTCTTTTCCATTCCAATCAGTAAGTAAAATCAGAAAGCAGTTTCCACTTACCAGACTGCCCCTATATCAAGTCTCCTGCTTTGTCATAATATAGTACAGAGGGACTCCCTCATCTCGATAATCTGCAGGATAGCATATTGTTTCATTATACCGGTGACATGCTAACTGGCCTGGTAAGTAGCACCCTAATTTGGATGCCAGAGGGTAGGAGAGAAGTCCTACAAAAGTTCATGGTCTATGACACTGGCGAAGTACCTAGGAATCCAGTGGTCTTGGAGCATTTGATAATATTCCTTCTAAAGTAAGAGAGAAGTTGCTGCATTACCCACCGAAATAAGGAAGTTCAATAATGGGTGAGTCTGTTTGGATTTTAGAGGCTCTAACCCATCTACTGATCATTGATAAGGCTGCCAGTTTTGAGAGGGGCCCAAGAAAAGGCTCTACAGCTGGTCCAAGCTAAAGTACAAGCTACTCTGTCAGTTGGGTCTCAAGACTCAGCAGACCTAATGCCATTGGAACTGATTGTGGCAGATAGGGATGCTATATAAAGCCTGTGGCAAGCCCTAGCAGCAGAATCATAGCATAGCACAGACCCCTAGGATTTTGGAATAAGATCCTGTCCTGCCCTCTGTCAATAACCACACTCCATTTGAAAAGCAGCTCCTGGCTTGTTCCTGGACCCTGGTTGAGACTGAATGCCTGACCTTGGAATAATAGGAGACCTGACCTACTCATCATGAACTGCATGTTACCATAACATTGGTTATACACACTAGCATTTTATTTTTAAATTAAGATGGTAAAAACAGGCCCAAGCCAAGCAGATTCACTCACTCCATGTGCAGATGACTCAGACTCCTATGGTTATCTGCTCAGCTGCCTCTCCCTTCCTTGACCCATTCTCATGACGTCCTAGGGACTTCTATATATTTCCTCTCTCTCAGGAGAAAAAAAGCATAAACTAGGTTCTTATATGGATCTGCATGGTATGTCAAAATCAGCAGAAAGTGGATGGCCACTTCACTGCAATCCCACTCAACTTGGCGCACAAAGACAACGGTGAAAGAAAATCCACTGAGTAGGCCAAACTTTGGGTGGTACAGAGAGAAACGCACTAAGGGATAGATCTATACCAACTCAGAGGCAGTAACTAACAAGGGGTCAAAAACCTAGAAAGAACAAAATTATACCCCCCCACAAAAAGAAAAAATCATAAAGTGGGGGGAGAGAGGTATAGATGGAAATCTTCTAAATGGGAACAGAATGTAAATACATTCATAACCTACCCCCATAAATGCCCACCAGAGGGCATCAATAGTCAGCTGGAGGGGCGCCTAGGTGGCTCAGTTGTTAAGCGTCTGCCTTCAGCTCAGGTCATGATCCCAGGGTCCTGGGATCAAGCCCCGCATTGGGCTCCCTGCTCAGTGGGAAGCTTGCTTCTCCCTCTCCCACTCCCCCTGCTTGTGTTCCCTCTCTTGCTGTCTCTGTCAAATAAATAAAATGAAAAAAAAAAAAAGTCAGCTGGAAAAGCAGAACCATCTATGGATGCCAATCAACATCCTTCACCAGTTACCCTGGTGCTTGCTCAACGAGCCCATGTACAAACTAAACAGCATGGAGGCCAGGCTGGAGGCTATGCCCGGGACAACATGGACTTCTGCTCACCAGGGATGACTTGGCCACTGCCACTGTTGAGTTCCCAACCTGCCGTGAACAAAGGACAACACTGAGTCTTGATGTAACTCCATTCTCTAGAGGACCCAGGTCGTCAGCCAGTGGCTGGCTGATTATACTGGAACTCTCTGATCATGAAGGGGACAACATTTTGTCCTCACAGGGATGTCCTCACAGATGCCCATTCCAGATATGAATTAACCATCCCTGCCCCTGCACTTGAGCCATCTCTACCATCCATGGTACTGTCCCTTTCAGTCAACCTCCCAGTGCAACTCCCAAATGTTCCAAGGAATGGCATTCAACCCACCCCTCTTATTCTCTTTGGACCAAGAGGTAAGAGCAACTCCACTATTACTAACCCCTGAAAACTGCACTATCCCTTGTACTTAATAACCCCTTTGTAAATGAACCACCAACGAACTATCCCAATTTGAGTGTACCATGTGTGAGGAACTATGAATAATTCCCTCTGAAAGCATCACTTTCCAGTTCTTCCCATACTAGTTTCTGAAACCAATTAACATTAGAAATGATGGCATTTCCTTCCCCTCTCCCCAAGAGCTGGATTCGTCTTTTCCTTCTTGGAAAATCATACCAATTTCATACACTTAGACTGATCAATGACTAAGTTGTCAGATTTCATTTTGAGTAATAGCCCTTGAAGCCTTCATAAACCATTGATTTTATAGTTTTGAGTTAGTTTTAGTCAAATTAAAAAAAAAAAAAGGAACTGCTGGAATTGCCATGGACAGTGGATTCGTATGTCATCTTGGTATCAGAGAATTAGCCCCTGTATAACTACTCATCCAGCAACAATGCTCACCAATGGCAACTGTGTGGCAGTGGCTAAGGGAGGGCAGTACAAAGTAAGACACCAGCAGTGCGCAGAGGCCTCGATCTAGAATCAAACTACAATGATGAAAAAGTCATGCTGTTCTAACAAGTGCTTTCTTACCAATGTCAGGTACTGCAGAGCCAGGACTCTTTGGCAGCTATACTGGAAAGAGATGCATACCCTCTATTTCCACCCTTCTCCACCTCCCTCTGGCAACCACAAATTAAACCTAACAAAGAGGGATGAAGAAGCCATTCCAGACAGAAAAAACAAAGCCAGACACATATTCCAGGTACTGCCACACTGCCGTGGTAAACCCCTTCTTCTGTATCTAATGAAGGAGCTGGTAGGGCATAGATGATATATATATACATATCTTTATCGAGGGTTAAATGACATTTTTATTTGGGATCAACAGAACAAAATTATGCCTGCTACATAAATGTTTTCTTAAGAAACCAAGTTACCAATGTCCATTAATACTGAATCTTTTAGGGACTTGAATAATGTAAAAGTTATGGCACAAAGAACATAACCTCAATACTGCGGTTGGAGCTTGCTATATATTACTACTATTATTTACTCGTTACTATGTTCTTAATAGTCATCCCGTCAACACTCCTCAAATAGTAGAAATACAAAGGAAGCTCATTTTAAATTGCAGTTTTCTGCCTCAGGGATCAGCTCTGATTAGTTTTGTTTTGTGCAATTCTCCCCATCACCAATTCTCTTTCCAGGTTTCTTTCATCTAATAGAAAATTAAATGTGATGCTCTGCTAGGTTCCCGAGGATTACTAAATTATATCACATTCAGATATATAAGCCTCACAACTGCTACTCTAAAAATATTATAACAAAGGTACGTACATGGCCCAGGTAAAACGAGCACAAAAATTAGAGCAGAAAACACAGAAGCTAAAAATTGTTCTACAAGATGTCAGGTAAGAAATTAAACAAATTCTACTGTTACAAGAAATTAGGAAACATGCCTTTCAAGAATTCTTTAATGTGAGATGTTTCATTTGTATGCAAAAATGATTCAAATATGGCAATTCCCTAAATGCTATGTACTTCAGCATCATGGTTTAATACAACAAATCCAGAATGTTTCACTTTATTCTACACAAAGACCTGAATATTATTCAACTCTTGCTTTATCGTTTTCAACAAATTTGTCTCTGGCGCTGTCCAAAAAGTAACAGAAAAACAAGTTTAGCAGGGAGGTACAAGGGCAGAGTCGCTGAAACTAACAATGTGGAGGATTATAATTGATAACAGTCTCAGCTCAGGGCTACAAACAATCCAGAAATGGGTTCACAGTATCTGATGTAAACAGTGGCATCTCTCAGCCCCTCAACACAAAAACTCCTGAGGAGACCACATTGACCACAGCAGTGGGTACAAAGCACTCTGTGGAACTATTTAATAACTACAAAAGGGGGGGAAATATAAATCCAACAAGGAAGAAGTCATTTTGTTGTTTGATTTTTTAGGAAAGCAACCAGCACCATTTTTACAAATTGCCATCAACAAGAACTTTCTCAAATGCAGGTTTTAGAAAGAAAAGTATTACCAGAAACATAGCTAATTTTTTTTTTAATAGTTCTTCCCACTGGTCGCATTTGAGCAACTACTTTGTCTTGAGTTGAGACACATACACTGACAGACACACAACACTGTTATTAACCGAGTCCTGATGATGGGCCAAATTTAAATAAAGAACAGCAAAATCATTTTCTGAGATTATCGTCGAAAATTTCTCTCTCTCTCTACGCTTCCTGTTGCCCTGTCATGCAGGAAAGGTGATACTGAACCTAACTCAAAGTATATTTGGGTTTGTTTTTTTTTTATGTGTGTGTGTGTTTTTTTTAAAGATTTTACTTATGTGAGCGAGAGAGAGCGCACATGCACACACAGAGGGAAAGGGAGAAGCAGACTCCCTGCTGAGCAGAGAGCCAGATGCAGGGCTGATCCCAGGATTCTGGGATCATGACCTGAGCCAAAGGCAGATGCTTAACCAACTGAGCCACCCAGGTGCCCTTCAAAGTATATTTGGAAGTGAGATCCGGCTGGTGTCCTTCTCATTCCTTCTAACATTCCCAAACCTTCTGTCATGACAAAGGACCTGTGACTGAGTACATTATCATACTACACTAGCCTCCTGGGTGCCCTTGACTACTGACACCCTGCTCACTCCTCTTCTCCACTGAGGAGCAAGGAGTTCCTTGCTCCTTACCTTCTTTCCCACCTGCACTCCTTTCTACACCTGCAGCAAAGTGGACATCCATGTGGAAGACACACCCAGCACCCTGACCACATGGTTTCCTTGGGCTCATTGTTCAGTTCATTAGCCTGTTCCTCCACCCCAACTCAGCCACTCACCCACAGTCACCTCCTGAACCCTGACAGTACCTCCAGTACTTCTCAAATTCAAACACTCTTTAATCTCCACTCTCATCTTTTTAAGATCCTTTTTCAAAGCCCTTCCACAATTATTTTTTAAACTCAACAATACCATCCAAGCCAATGAGTGCACCACCTTCTTGCTTTACTTGCTTTCCTGGACTGGGTCCTGGGGTCTAAGACTCAAAACCACAGGGCCTCATGTGAAAGGGTTTGGAAGTGGCCACTCTCTCCCTCCAATGGGCTCAACTACTCCCTTGATTGAAACCTGTCTTAGACTTAAACAAAATTAACTTTTGGATAACACTATAAAGAGAATGAAATGACAAGCCACAGACTGGAAAAAAATACTGCAAACTACATATTTGATAAAGGATTTATATCCAGAATATATAAAGCACTCTCAGATACAGATATTTAGATATACAGACAGATCGCTAAAGAGTAAGAGTTGATGAATGGATGGATGATAGGAAGACGGATAGCAAAGTTCAGTAATAAGAAAACAATCTTAACTTCGGAGATTATGATTTCCCCAAAATGATTTGTTCTATGCCCATCCAGCATCATCTCTTTCAACCACATGCTTCCCAACAGCAAAGTGACTTGGATCATCACTAGGTACACCTACATCATGAGACCTCTACCATGCTATTATCATTCATGCTATGTTGCCTGTCTTGTACTTTCTCATAAAGCTAAGTAAATCAGGTTGAATGAAAATAAATGTAAATAAATATATATATTAATGTATATACTACTGCATATGTATATACTACCATACATAGGGGGATTGAAGTCACCAGAGGTCATCTAGCCCAGAGCTATTTTGGGGCGAAGGTTTTTAATAATATATTAACAGACATGGGGCTCTCCAAATTGTTCTTCTTCAGGCAATTCCAGAAAGTTGGGTCATTCAGGCAACTTGTCCATTTCATTTAAACTGTCAAGTATGTAGGCCTACAGTTAGTACCCTTTAATGGATGTTGAATTTATACTATCTCCCTTTTAGTCCTGACAATGGTGACTTTTTTTTTCTTCTGATCAATCTGGCCAGAAGTTCAATAATTTTAAGATACCAAAGTATGAACTATTGGTTTCAGTGGTTATCTATTGCTACTTTTCCAATTCATTGATTTTGCCTCTTATTTTTATCATACCTTTATTTTAATTGCATTGGGTTTACTTTGCTCTCTTTTTTCTAGCTCCTTAAACTGGAACTTAAAACAGACTTACTTTCTAATATAGTGGGGTTCTGAAAGTATAGTGCCTGAACCAGCAACACCAAAAATCACCTAATAACTGTATTAGAAATGCCAATTATTATGCCCTACTCAGACCTACTGAATGAGAAACTCTGGAGGTGATGTCCAACAATCTGCATTTGAACAAACCTCCCATGTAATTCTGATGCAGTCAGAGGAGTCTTCAGAACTCCTGTTCTAACAAATGGGCATTTCAAGATATAGCTATTTCCCTCTTAGTCCCACTTTAGCACATCACAAAAATTTTGCTGTATTAGGTGTTCAATATCATTTAGTTTAAAATATTTAAAGCCTCTTGAGCATTCTTCATTGGCACATGAGTTATTTAGAAGTATTTCAATTTCCAGGAGTGCCTGGGTGGCTCAGATGGTTAAGCGTCTGCCTTCAGCTCAAGTCATGATCCCAGGGTCCTGGGTTCGAGCCCCGCATTGGGCTCCCTGCTCAGCAGAAGTCTGCTTCTGCCTCTCCCACTCCCCCTGCTTGTGTTCCCTTTCTCGCTGTGTCTCTGTCAAATAAGTAAATAAAAATCTTAAAAAAAAAAAAAAGTATTTCAATTTCCAAACATTTGGGGGATTTCCCAGATTTCCTCTTGTTATCTGTCTAATTTAATTCCACTGCAGTCAGATAATTTATTCTAAATTTTAATTAATGTCATTAATTCCATTTATTTTAATCCTCTAAAATATGTTTTGTGGCTGAAAATGTCTTAGTGGAAATTCAGTGTGCACTTAAAATGAATGTGTTTTATAGTTGCTGGAGTTAGTGTTCCCTGAATGACAACTAGTTGTTTCATTTGTATCATTCAAATCTTTTATGTCCCAACTTTGTCTCCTTGTTTAAAACATATCTAACAATTATAACGAATTCATCTACTTCTACTCGTAGTTCTAGCAAATGTTTCTTCATCTATTTTAAATGCTATTCGTTGATACATACAAATTAAGGATTGTTAATACCTTCCTAATGAGTTGAAACTTTTTTTTTAAAGATTTTATGTATTTATTTGAGAGAGCGAGAACAAGAGCAGGGAAGGAGCAGGGGCAGAGGGAGAGGGAAAGAATCTCAAGCAGACTCCATGCTGAGCGCAGAGCCCAACATGGGGCTCAATTCCATGACCCTGAGATCACAACCTGGGCCAAAACCAAGAGTCAGATGCTTAACCAACTGAGCCACCCTGGTGTCCCGAACTGAAACTCTCATTTAAAGTAGGCCTCATATAAACTGTACATAGCTAGTTTCTCTCTTTGATCCAGTATGACAATCTCTCCCCTTTTGAATACACTATTTAAGCCACTGGCATTGAATGTAATTACTAATGTGTGAAGTTTAAGTCTATCATCTTGCTATTTGCTTCTCTTCGTCCCATTGGATCTTTCTTCCTTCTTTCCCGACTTCTTTTGAATTGAGCATTTAGTAGTCTATTTAATCTCCTCTATTGTCTATTTAGGCATAGCTGTTTAATTTTTTACTAGATATTCTGCAGATTATAAGAGCATCTGTAAAATTACACTATTTCCTAACAGTACAACATAAATAATATGTATATAAGACCCATAAAAAATAGAGACAGAGGAAATACTTGATATCTCAACAAGAATCTTGTTGAATCTGGACCAAGATATACAAAAGGACATTAGGCAGATCATACTCAAACTGCTGAACATCAAAACTAAAGAGAAAATCTTGAAAGCAATTAGAGAAATACCTATATATTTCATTCTGGGGGAACAATCACATGAATGAATGCTGACTTATCAAAAAACATCAATGCCATAAGATGCTAGAACAATATTTTGAGAGTGTTGAAAGAAAAAAAAAAACGCTATCTCAGAATTCTGTATCTATAAAAAGATTCTCAAAAATAAAGAAATAAAGAGAAAATGGGCAAATTCATTTCCAAACAGAATTTAACACAAAATGTTAAAGTAAATCTTTCAGGCTAAAGGGAAATAGGCCTAGATACGAACCTGGGTTTCTAAGAATAAAGAATTCTATAGAGCGGGGCATCTGGGTGGCTCAGTCATTTAAGAGTCCAACTCTTGATTTCGGCTCAGGTCATGATCTCAGGGTCGTGAGATCAAAGCCCGTGTCAGGCTCCACACTGAGCGTGGAGCCTGCTTAAGAGTCTCTCTCTCCCTCTGCCCTTACCACCCCCTCTAAAAAAAAAAAAAAAAAAAAAATACTATAGAAGTAAATATGTTGGAAAATAAAGTACTTTTTTTTTAATCATAAACTCACAGGGAGCCACAGAAAGTAGTACAGAGAGATCCCATATTCTCTTCCTCCAGTTTCCCACAATGATTAATATCCTACACAATAACAGTACATTATCAAAAACCAAACATTGGGCATTGGTACAATATGTACGTATAGTTCTACTTCATTTTATCACAATGCGCAGATTCACGTAACCACCATCGCAATCATAATACAGAACTAATCCATTATCACCAAGATCTAGCTATGCCTTTACAGTAAAACTCACACTCTTCTCTCAGTATCCCTAACCCCTAGCAACCACTGGTCTGTTTTCCAGTTCTATGATTTTGTCATTTCAAGAATAATATATAAACTGACCTTTCACTCAGCACAACACCCTTGCTGATACCACCCAAATTATTATAAATAGTTCCTTCCTCTTTCCTGTGAAGTACTATTCCATGGTAAAGACGTACCAAGGTTTGTATAATGACTCACAAATTGAAGGATATTGTAGTATTTTCAGGTTTTGGCTATGATAGAGCTGGTTCGAATAGTCAAATACAGACTTTTTTATGAACATAGGATTTCATTTCTCTGAAAGAGAGTCCAGGAGCAAAACTGTTGAGTCATATGGCAAATGTAGGTTTCATTTTTTACAAAACTGCCAAAATGTCTTCTAGAGTGGACGTACCATTTTCCATTCCCACCAGCAATGTAAAAAGATCCAGTTCTCAACATCTTTGCCTGCACTTCGTATTGTCATGATTATGTCAATTGTTTTAATACATGTGTAGATGAAATCTTAGTTTGCTTTTCTCTAATGAATAATGCTAAATATCTTTTCGTGTGCATATTTGCCATATATCCTCTTTGGTGAAATGTCTCTCGTGTCTTTTCCCCATTTTGTAATTTTTTTGTTCATTTGTTTACTGTTGAGTTTTGAGAGTTCTTTATTATTATGAGTCCTTTGTCCGAGATGTAGTTTGCAAATATTTCCTCCCACGTGTAGTTTGTCTTTTCATCATCTTAACAGGGTCTTTGCCAGAGCAAAAGTGTCTCATTTTGATGAAATCCAATTTACTGATTTCCTTTGTTTTTTTACGGATCATGCTCTTAGCATTAAGTATAAGAAATCTCAGAGGGTACAAAAGAGTTTCTCCTCTGAATATTGTGGATAATCTTAGTTTCCTATAAAGAATGTTTTATTGTCAAGCAGTTAAAATACTGGCCAATCACCTCCATCCTGTGAAGGCTTGGTTTTCCTTTAGTCCCAGGGCATGGTTCTTAGATCTAAACTATAGCCCTCCTGGAATTTCAATGGAAAGCCCACGGTGTTTATCAAGCCCCTCTTAACTTGGTGAGACTTGACCCCCAAAGTCTATCTCCCCAGCACTGGGCAACTGCTGAAATTTCTGCTCAACTCTTCGACCTCCCAGCTGCCACTTTCTGCCTGTTTCCATGCAGTATCATTCAGCACACGCACAGCTTCCAAGTTAGCCAAGGACTGCAGAGGAACTGGTACACATATTTTGTGGCTTTGCTCTTGAAAGATTTCCCCCCACTCCTTTTCTACCCTGCCTAGCAGTGCCAAGTTCCAACCACAATTCCTTGGCCCAGCAAGACTGCTGTGTTCTACCTGGGCTCTGTTCTCTGGCATGAATTCAGATCTCCTGCAGGGGATAAGCCAATTAAAAGTACATCTCTCATAGCCTGCCTACCTCCCTCCTTTGAATAGTGTGTCCTCTTCAGCTTCTATGTACTTCTGTTATATTCTGTCCAGATTCGTTGTTATGAGCAGAAAGGTTAGCCCAATATAGCTTCTTGACCATTACCAGAACCGGAACTCCACCCCGATTTTTATGTTGATTTTTCAGTCTGGAAGAAGTATAAATTTACACCCCAAACATGATGAAACTCAAAAAACTGGTTACAGGGGCACCTGGGTGGCTCAGGTAAGCATCTGACTCTTGGTTTCAGCTCAGGTCATAAGGTTAGGGTCATGAGATTGAGCCCCACATCAGGCTCTGCACCGGGCATGGAGTCTGCTTCAGATGCTCTCTCCAAGTAAAAACAAAGTGCTGAACAGTGTGATTAAAATGCTGTAACTTGTAGTTTTAAAAAAAATAGACACATCTAATGCTTGTATATGCAAGGATCCCTCTGAAAAAAATATTTGATTCTGTAGAAGGAAGGGACTCTGTGGGTTGGGAACAAAGAGGGAGGGAGGGTCACTGTTTGCTGTTTGAGGTGTGTTCCATGTGCACCTGTAACTCACTCTAGTTGATCATAATTTCTTAAACCGTAATAAAAAAGATTGACTAGCACCACAAAAAAAATAATTTCTCCCTCTTCCTCTGCCCCTCCCTCTCGCCCGCAGTGACAAGTTTATATGGGAGACAATTTTTCCCTTTCTAGAGTTAAAAATTAAAAAAAAAAAAATCAATAACAAACTTCCCCGTTATCTCCTTATGTAGACAGGTGTGCTGTTGCTCTTTTTTTATCTCCCCTCTTCCAAATGCCCCTTCTACTAGTAGGAGTAGCCCGTCAAGGGTCTTATTTCCAACTAACTGCTTCGGGGAAACCTCAAGCTTCATCTCCTGTTCTTAAATTACACAAAATCTCAAAACTCTAATAGCAATAACAACCAACCCACCTGCCCTAAACAGCCTTAAGGTCTTACTATTTCAGACTTCAGTTCTCCCTATTTCTGACTTTTGACAATTTCCTTTATTTTCCTGTGCATTCAGCTAAGTATTTTAAAGTCTCTTTGTTATATTTTATCCTGCATTTCTAATTCTTTTTGCTATTGAAGTATTTTCAGATTATCTAAGTAGCTATGTTGCCACACTCAGAAGGCCATATATTATTTTTATAATATAAAATATATTTTATAATATAAAATCAGAATAAATGTTACATGGAAAAACTCCAGGGAAAAATAATTTCATATATGTACAAAAAACACACCTAAGAATACAGCCAAAAAATAAGTATCATTTGTTCTTCAAAAAAGTTGTAAGTTGGGCACCCGGGTGGTTCAGTCAGTTAAGTGTCTGCCTTCGGCTCAGGTCATGATCCCAGGATCCTGGGACCGAGCCCCACATTGGGCTCCCTGCTCAGCAGGGAGTCTGCTTCTCCCCTTCCCTCTGCTCCTCCCCCATGCTTGTGCTCTCTTTCTCTCTCTCTCAAATAAATAAATATACCTTTAAAAAAGTCACAAATTGATTACTAGGACTGTGGAAAGTAAGGACCATGACAGAATATAGTGTGTGCAGTTGTGCTATAGCAATGAAACGCTACAGTACTCAGGCCACCAAGCACAGCAAAGTGGTGCAAGTATGTAGCTTAACACTGAACAAGGGCTCAAAGTGAACACTCTATACCACACCTCTAAGATATACATGGGGTCTGTCTCTAAATGCAGTTCAACACACCCTATACCTAGAGTTCCAACATCACACAATGTTCAGAGAACATGTTCAAAAGCAAGAAGCAAACTCAAAAGGGCTCTCATTGGACTTACTACAATTTAACCATCAAAAAAAGACTAATATTGCAAAAGACTGAAATATGTAAACTTACACATATAAATCCATAAGTTCTTCTTTTCCTCCATTTTTTATGTTAATAACCATACACTACATCATTAGTTTTTGATGCAGTGTTCCATGATTGTTTGCATATAACACCCAGTGCTCCATGCAGTATGTGTCCTCTTTAATATCCATCACCAAGCTAACTCATCCCCCCCACCCCTCTCCCTTCTAGAACCCTCAGTTTGTTTCTCAGAGTCCATAGTCTCTCATGGTTTGTCTCCCCCTCCGATTTCCCCCCCTTGCTATTTTTTTTTTTTAACATATAATGTATTATTTGTTTCAGAGATACAGGTCTGTGATTCAACAGTCTTACACAATTCACAGCGCTCACCATAGCACCTACCTTCCCCAATGTCTATCACCCATATACAAAGAAAATCACTGGACACATCAAGATTACGAAGGTACCAACTCATTGCTCTGAAAAATGGTCTATAAAGGAAACAATCACTTATCCTGATTTTGATAAACTATACTTCTGGGAAAGAAAAAAAAAAAAAAAACCTCCCAACTATAAGTGAGAAAGGAATTGCAGAATGAGAAAATTATTGGGGCGCCTGGGTGGTTCAGTTGGTTAAGCGTATGCCTTCAGTTCAGGTCATGATCCCAGCGTCCTGGGATCAAGCCCTGCACTGGGCTCCCTGCTTGGCGGGGGTCTGCTTCTCCCTCTCCCTCTGCAGCTCTCCCTGTTCAGTCTCACTTTCTCTCTCAAATAAATAAAATCTTAAAAAAAAAAAGTACAGGGATTTAAAAAAAAAAGAGAGAAAATGAGAAAAATCATCATTTTTGCAACCCTAATGGACTAAGGCATCTAAGCAATGATCATAATAGATGCTAATAACTATGAAGTAAAAAAGCGATGGGCAACTTCGCAATAAGGCTGACAACACCTGGAGCCAGTGAGCAATCCTAACATCAGTAACAGGCAACCAGACATTCCCTGCCTCTCCCTGTGAGGCAACAGGAAATACATGGCACCAACTATGAAGAATTCCTATCCCCCCTCCAAAAAACTGAACTTGAGTCTAATCAAGGCTATACACAAAAAACTACAGTTCACAGGAAATGTAAGTGATTAAGGACCATGTGAAATGACATCAAGAGGGTGGAATAAAATTTCCGACATTCCAGCTTTGGCTAAAACAAATAACAATTTGTCTTTAATAGATGGCACTAAAACACAATAGGGAAATGCTTGAAATTAAAAGACTTAAGAGTCTACATTATCTAAATGCAAAGCAAGACCCTATTTCAACCCTGGCTCAATGAAAAGTTACAAAATGACATGTATGGGACCATCAAGAAAATCTGGAGAGTGGCTGTGACCCCACGGGTCCCTGAGAGGAACTAGCATGGCTGCAGCAAAGGAGGGCCTGTCCAGCCGCCATGAAGCCCAGGGCACCACCAGCCCAAGCTTCCCACCTTAAAGGCCAAGACACCTCAGCTCAGCCTGCGACCCCCCACTCACAGCATGGAGCAATTAATCTGGGGTTGAGAAGAAGCCTTACAGCCCAAGAGATGGTCCACAACCACTAGAAACCTCATTGCTGGATAACCTGTCCCTGTGCATAAAGAACCTGAATGCTATGAGACCAGATTTGGGGCATGTTCCAGACTTACTCTGTAATCAAACCCTCCAGTTTGACTCAGATGGAGGAGACTGCGCTTCTATATATAATGACAGATTTTAAATTAGATAATGACAACGATACTTTTAATTACATTGTCAAGGAAATTACTGAAGCTGTTCTAGTTCAAGGAAAACTCTGTAGATAAATAGAATGTCTCCATAAGCCCATTACATAAGATAAATAAGTTTTACTTACTCAATAGATGACTATTCAGGGGGCCATTGGAAAGGAAACCAATCATTTAACAACAATACAATACACGGGCTGCTAAACCAAATTCAAAGGAATGTTTTTGTTCCTACCCACATTTAAACCACAGCAATTCAAGATGGGTGCATGCCGATGCCTACATAACAAAGAATAACTATGATGTCCGCATTGCCCCTAACTGGTGGGTTCTGGGATCCACTTGAGCTCTGTCTCTGAGTAGTACTGGGTTGGTTATTCATTCTCTGTGGTAATAAGATACACGAAGGTTTCCCACCCAAATGGTCTGGATGCTTTAGGTTAGGATATCTTGCACCCAAAATGACAAAATAGGACTCCTTCAATGCTAGTCAGGTTGAAACATATGATCACTTGTTCATAAAGTGACTCCTCATAGGTGAGCTTCCTGTGAACTTCCAAATCCTAATATTCAAAAAAGCTCTAGTTTCTATACATTTGTCAGAATGGTTTTTCTTCAACTGGGAGTTAATGAATTCGAAAAAACTCACTAATTTTTCTGCAATTATTGAAAAAAGTTTTAACGATACCATAAATGCTCCTCAAGCAGTACAAACTGAAATAAATGGTTTATCTCCAGCAGTACTCCAAAATGAGAGAGTCCTTGATGCCCTGACAGCTCAGCAAGGAGGTATATGTCCTGTCATCGGTGAAATGTTGTTTCTAGGTCGACAAATCAGGAATTGTTACCCAAATTAGATTTGGGATCCTAAAGACCAGATAAAATTTTTTCATCAAATAAGTGACACCTCTTCCAGAGACTCATTTAACTTGTTAAACCTTGGCTCCTAGGAATTCCTGCTCTGGAGGATTTTTCAGTCCTTGGCTACTGTTCTTATAGTCATCAAATGAACCTCCCTACTGGCTTGTACACTTGCCGGGGTTTCAAATGTCTATTGGAAGCCACACGCACACCAAATGACATCCTTAAAAATCAGGCAACTGGATGAAATCAACAACCACCACATAAGTGATGAAGACAGTAACTACGTGGCCCTCCAGCCTGACAACTCCTAATGGAAAACAGCGAATATGGGACTCTTTGGCCTGTGAGAGCATAACCAAAAAAAAAAGGGGGGGGGAATTATTAAAATCAAACAGAGACCAGACTTGAAAATTCCCTCAGCAGACAAAACCAGTTAGTCATACAAGCAAAGCTTAATTTAACTTATTTTGCAGAACAAGCAAGGATAACTTGATCTAGGTCACTTCTTGCTTTTCCTCTGCATATCCTAAGTGAAATATAAACAGTTCCCCAAAATCGATAGGAGGTAACCGCTAACCAATTCCCTTTAAGAGAATTCCAACATTATAACCAATCACTGTAAAGAATAAACACTCCCTGCCTTCACAGTATATAAATCTGCTTTACAACAGCATACCTCTGAGCCTCATTCCATGTTTTGAGTGCTCCCAGTTTACAAACTCTTTGGTATGTGCACAATAAACCTTTACTAATTACTACTTCAAAAAAAGAAAAAAGAAAAAGTCTGAATACTGACAGGTTACTAGAGGATATTCAGAAAACACTAATGATTTTGTTGGGTGTGATAACTGGTTTTTTTTTTTTTTAATTCTTTCTGTTAAATATACGGAAATATTTATGAGTTAAATATGACGTCTGGGATTTTTTAAAACATACTGGTGTAAGGAGGTGGGGAAAGGAGAGGGAATGAGATAGGGAAGGAGAGGAGGGGGGACAAGAAAGAGACAAGATTTTGACAAACAATATTGGCAAAGTGCTGGTGATTATGGGAAGGGAGTGGTATCCCCTTATTCTTGTCTCTCTACTTTTATGTATGTTGAAATCTTCCACAATAAAAATGTTTAATGAAGGGATCGAATTAGAATGTCTGTTAGTTTTCCTTCCAGTTCTAAATTTTAGATTCTATATTCAACTTCCTAAAGCCTGTCCACTGCATGCTTAAGACAATCTATGCAGCAGAATATCAGGAATATTTCTTAAAAATTATTACACGTAAGAATCATAATCATTACAGGGTACTAAGTGTGTTATCTAGGAAGATAGGCTCAAGAAGCTGGCTATCTCCTTCTTTAGAAAAAATAAAGAAGAATGGAATAAATGCTTCTAAATACTTACAAGAGATCACGACCAGCTCTTTTCTGTGGCCACTGGTGATTGAGTTAGATGGAACAGACTTAATTTACACCACCAGGATAGCAAAATAGCTTTTTCTCCATCTCTTCTCTTCATAAGAAATTATACTGCCATACTTCCCTACTATTCTTTTAATCATTTATTAAATCCTTCAATGCTGACTCAGTGCCTAAAATACTCATTGCTCTGCTGGCCAGGCACTGTGGGATACAAAGATAAATTATAAAATAAGGTTCTATGCCTTAAAAATGCCTATAAGATCTTCAACCGCAAATTTGGGGGTGGGGGCAGTCCACCAGTAGTAAACCTACTGGGGAAATCAGGACATATCTCACACTTGAGATTTTATTCATGATTTACCGAAAAATATCTATGAACACCCACAATTATGAGTGTTACAGAAACCTGGTCTCCAGAGTTCTGAAGCTAAGATTCACCAATGCACTCCATGCAGTTCTCAAACCCCCTGAAATGACTGCGTTTTTCTGGATAGGCTCCCATGGTGTTCATTAATCTCAAATGGTAATAATCGGTAATGGAATAAAACCATGTACCATGCAGTAAAAACTCCAAAAACCAGGGAATAGATGAAACACTACACTGTATACCTGTTAAGCCAGCTTCCTCTTCAAGTGGAAAGTCTTAAACTTGCCAAACTTTGTTTCCAGTGCTTGAGTGCCCTCTAGTGGCTGCTTTGCCACAACCAACTGCTCACAGCCAGAATTAAGAATGAAAAAGTGTGAGAAGTAACAGAATTTCTAGAAGATGGCATCATCAGGAGCACCCAGCACAATTTGAAGTTAGTCCGTGAACTTCTCATTATCCAAAGGAACTTAGTTCACAATATGCATAATTCAGAAGTTTCCCAGATAACATGACACACTACTGCATTTTTTTAATAAGTATAATTTTTCCCATTTCATTTCAAATTAATAAAATATCAGCAAACACCCAGAAAAGAACAGTATGTGAATGAAGGACACCAGAACCTCAGGAATTAACACCCATCCCTCCCCTGTCAGTGGAGGCAGCATCAAAAATGCAACAGCAACAGGAGTTGGGCAGTATTTTGAGAACACGAGGTACCCAGTCTCTGAAGGGAGGGAAGCACGGGCTAATGAACAACCTGAGTGCACACAGAGACAAGGACACTTCCAGAACTGCCCCACCAGACACTCTCGGCGGTGGCAGCAACAGCAATTGCCAGGGGGAGAAGCCATGGGCACAGAGCCAGGGGGTGAGCTGACACATCACTCGGGGTGACTGACAGGTCCCGTTACTGCAGAGGCCTTCTGCCCAGACCCACAGGAATTCCTACAACAGCACAATATACTATCTGCAGTCACTTCCAAATGGAGCCCCAAGCACAAGGACACCACGGGGGTGCGGGCAACCTCTCAGTTCCAGCCTTGGCCTCCAGCCCGTCTTCCCAGATTCTGCCACAAGGCACCCCTCACCTCCATACCTTCCATGACTTCTACCTACATCCGCCTCTCCTTCATGATGTCCAGCATCAAGAGGGAGCCGGCCCTCTGAACAAGAACCTTCATAGCCCCTGGACATTTCTGAATCTATAGATCAATCTTTCCCCAGGAAATGTCCCTACTGATGTCTAGGACAACTGCCCACGACCAGGAGACTCATTCAGGCTTGCAGCTCAAAGCTGGGGTTCATTATGCACAATGCTATTTAGCATCCCATTGTGTGAATGTGACATACTTTGTCCATTCTGCTGTTAAGTATACCAGTTATTTCACACTTAGGGCTGTTACAAATAATGCTGGTAATATACGTTATCGCACATGTCACTTGGTACACTGGGTTACAAGGTAGGGGATTCTGGCTTAGACAGTAAAGATGTCCTCAGTCCAGAGTGGCTGTGGCCAGTTACATTCCCACCAGCAGCATACAAGCCTTCCTTCTGCTCAGTACTTTCACCAACATTTAGGATTGTGAGGCTTTTTCATTTTTGCCAATCTGGTGACTCTCTCGGTATTTCATTTTGGTTTTGGTTTGTATTTCTCTGATGCCTCAGTACTTTTCATACTGAATTTTAGAATTTATATTGGCCAGACCTAGTTATTAAAGTCTGCCTTCAAATAGCACAGCAATCTGCCAATCTGTCAACACTTTGAAATCTATCCAGAAAGCAAGCATATATCCAGAATAAAATCATTTTTTACTGCATCTACCACTACGAACCTGGTCCAAGTCACCATCACCCCTCACCTGAACTATCACAGGCTCTTCTTCAAGTGGTCTCTCTGATTCTATCTTGCCCCTGTCCTTGTAACACAGTGATCCTCTTCAAACGTCAGCCACATCGAGGCTCTCCTCTGCTCAAATTCCTCCAATCACTTCCCATCTCATTCAGAATAAAGTCTCAATTCTGACCAGGGCTTACGACAAGGCTTGGGATGACCTAGCCCCTGGCTACCTCACTAACTTCATCTCCTGTGTCCTTCTGAGTCTCCCTCTCGCTCAGTTCCAGCTACATAACCTCCGTGTGGTTCCTCGAAACATGCCAACCACTCTCCCATCGCCAATCCTTTGCACCTGCCGTCCACCCTTCCCCAACCGAGGGAAGTGTTCCCCCAATCCCTTCAGGTCTCTGCTTGGATGCTCCTTTCCAAGGCTTTCCCTGAACCCATCTAAAATGGCGCCGCCACCACCTCATCCTTCCCAAACACCACTAGCCTACTTTTATCTTTTTCATTGCATCTATCACCACCTAACACTACATATCTGCTCGCTCTCTTTTCTCACACTAGAACATGGACTCCATCAGAACAGGGATTTTTCTCTCTCTTGATCAACACTGTACCTTGGTACTTAGACAGTACCTTGGTATATACACAGCCACTGATAAATACTTGTTAAAAAAGGAACAAAAGAGTATCAGTACAATTAATAAAACAGTATCTATGAATTTCTTCTAGAACAAGATAAGGACCTGCCTGGGGTAATGGTTTTCCTGCACGTAACACACTGCCATGCCCGTAAGAGATACTCAATAAATGTTCAATTAGTAAAAGCACAACGATTTGTCTTGTCCTTTCCTATTCCCTTCTCTCCCCCTTCCAGATCTTCTAAACCAATGTAGAATTTACTTCCATGCTACCGTTAATTTTTTCACAGTATATACATTCTTCAAGATTCCATTTTTTCCAGGTTACACAACACATTGATGTATTATTTGGATTTAAATGTTAATGGATTCATTGTTTATGTGTGCTTCTTCTTTACCTGAAAACTTGGTTATAGGCAGCTATTCAAGTAGCTTGGTCAGGTGCAAGTTTTTGGAAATGTGGGTGAAATTAAGACTGAGTCTCTGAATTTCTGAAAAAGTCTTCCTTTTGTCCTCACAAGCAGGCAATAGGATGGCTGCACAGAGAAATTTAAGGTCACACAATCCCTTAAGTGTTGTTCTATTCCTATTGTTTTCCATATCTTCAGCTTGTAGTGTTGCAAATAAATTATATGCAAGTCTAATTCGTTTTTGTTTGTTTATAACCTGAGTTTTGGTTTTCTTTCTCTCTTTGTAATTACAAACTTCACCAGGATAGGTCTAAATGTGCATCTTTTTTCAATATCTTGCCTGACATTTGGTGAAACCTTTCATCTAAAGACTGAGTCTTTCTTCAGCTCAGGGTGAAATTTTCTTCTATTATTTCTTTCATGAATGTTTGCTTTGATCTCTCCTTGAAATCCCATTATGTTTATCTTAGACAAGTACAATCTGATAGAAATACAATTCAAGCCACAAACGTAATTTAAAATTTTCCAGGAGCCACAGCAAAAAATAAAAAGTGAAATTGTAATAATGTATTTATCCAAATACATCCAAAATATTATCATTTGAAAATGTAATCTATAAAAAATTTACAGGTGAGATGCTTCCCCCCCCCCCCCCCCCTTGAGTCTTCAAAATCTGGTATGTGTTCTCTACTTGAAGCTCATCTCGATTCAGACTACCTGCTTTGCAAATGCTCAATAGTCATTTTGGGCTAGTGTCTGCCATACTGGAGAGCAGAACAGATCTTCTGGAACTCTCTTCCATTCTTTTTTAGTTAATAATTTTTAACCTTTCTCTTTTCCTTCTGAATCCTAAAAGAATTCATCCAGCTGATCTTCAAATCCACTAACTCAGCTTCCTAAAGTACTCACCCTACTCATCATGGCACCTATTGAACATTTTAATTCAATAGTCATATTTTACATCTTCAAGGGCTCACTCTTCATGGCACACTGCTCCTGAGCACTGACTGCCTGTTCTGATTATCTAGGAACGCCCTCTAGAATGTCAGGACTTTGTCTTAGAATTTTCTTTAACTTCTCTTCCATCTCCTACAGTACCACTCTGTTTCACTGGAAACTCTTCCTCTGAGTCATCGGAAGAAGCCCCCCCCCACTTTTGAGCTAAAAGCCTCTCTGCTCAGTGATACCACCCTATCTGCTTGGTCTTAAAAAGAAAAATCAAGTTTATACATCTCTGATAGCCAGGTTGGGTACCATCAGGGGTTGCATATGTCACAATTCATTCTTCTTAGTCCCATAAAAACAAGAAAAAAGTTAGACTTAGTGACATTTCCTGTAGATCTCCACAGAGATCTCACAGTTTCCAGAAACAGGGATGGAATTAAAAGCAAAGGAAATGCAGGGACCTTAAATTAACTGTCCGTTCATATCCACTCAGACCAGGGCTAACTGGGATGCTATCCCAGCAACTGGCTGAGGTACTGGACAGCAAAGTTACAGAACATTTTCCATCACTACAGAAAGTTCTATTGGACAATACTTGGCTAAACAATTCCTCCTAAAGCCCCAAATACCACACCACCAGGTTCTGGCTCTATAAAAATCCCCTCTTCTTCCCACTTCCTTCTCCTCACTTTCTCCTTCCTTCAAGAGTTATTGCCCTTGCCCTTAAAAGCCTTGGTTCTTTTCGCCTATTTCGACTCTTGACACTCCCCTAGTCCAAGGGATAAAGGATGCTCAAAAAGGCAGTACAATGGTAGCATTCACTTGATGGGACTTAGATTTACTAATTAACAAAGAAACACTTCCCAGTATCAGTACTTGAAATAAATGCCTGATATGTCAAAATATCTTTCAAGCATGCATGGCCATTAATACTGGGATTGTTGTCAGAAATAACTGACAACTGGTGAGGATGAAAACACTAAATTCAGGGTGAAAAGGATTTTAATCAGAATCGTGAGCTGTGCTTCAACTAGGAAATAAATTAGGTTAATAAAATGTTGGGTAGACTACAAGAAAACTAGTAATGAAATAAGGGTTATCCAAAAATTCTTGAAATAATGACGAATAGAGCCCACAAGCCTTTTAACTCCACCATATCACCTTTAATAACAGAATAGGTTGTAAATGTGCGGCTGTGTTTACGCCTAAGGGTCTACTGAGGTTATTTTATAATTGCCACAATTGCACAAAGAAAACTTAAGTGAAGGTCAATGAAAGCTGCGTGTTCTAAATTACAAATCAGGAACAACCTTTGTCATTCATAACATTCCAGTCATAAAAGAGAATTACCTCAGTAACAGGTGTATTTTCCTGGAGCTCAGTTGTGTGCGAGGCCAGTAAACCAATCACCCGAGCAACCTTGGCCCGTCTGTAAAGAGAGAAAAATAAGCTCTGAAGAGGAGTTAAAGACCCAAGTAACCAACCCTAGTTATGTTTCACAATTATGAGCATTAAGATAAAAAGGGGGTACACTAGGGTGAGCATTCACTCCTCCACGTATATAGCCCTTATGTACATTGAAGAGACAAGAACAGCAATGCCCTCTGCAGGACCGTCTGTAATAGTGACTCAAATTGAACAAGCTGGGCTTTCGTAGTAAAATACAAAGTAAAATTTTTGAAAGGCCTTAACCAGAGAGGAGAAAAAAATGTAACCCTTTTACTTCTGAGTACAGCAGTATTTGGCAAAGGTTATGTCCTACTTATTAGACCAAGGCTTTTATACATAAGTGGTAAAAAAAAAAAAATATATCAGAACAGTTAAACATATTTATATATCCACTTTTATAGAAATTTTTACAATCCTAGATCTTACAAACACTGTTCCAAAAACTACCAGTTTTAGTGAGGTGTCTCTGTATCATTATCCAACAGAAAATAAGGTCAATAAATTATTAATATCATTTTCAGATGATTTGTTAAAATTTAGTTGTAAGTTTTTTTTTTTAACTGGAGAAAATAGTTGGAAATGTGAGTTGATGACAACCGTATTTTTTTTTTTTCGAGCACTGTATTCATATTGATGCTTGCATGTTCTCTGGGCTAATTAGTATGTACACCAGCCAGAGAGTCTCTAACTTTTCAGGTTATAAAATAAACTACACAGGACCCACGGAGGGAAACAACTCTGAGAAGGACCACAGGGAAGTGTTGTCAGAACTCTAACATATAGATATAATTCTTATGGATTTCAACACTTCTTGAATTAGCCATTCAAATCTCTTAATATATACAAATTAAAGAAGTCCTAGGCATTTGTATGACCAGGATCCTGCCTCTAAATAAAAAACATTATACTGTTATTTAAATTTTAATACCAGTGTATTATAATATGTAATATGTATGTAATATGCAGTGTTATATAAGTTTCAGGTGTACAATATACTGATTCAATACTTACAAACATCACAAGTACACTCCTGAATCCCCATCACCTATTATTTCACCCTACCCCCCCCACCAACCCTCTGGTAACCATCAGTTTGTTCTCTATAGTTAAGAGTCTGTTTTTTTTATTTGTTTCTTAGATTCCATATATGAGTGAAATCATATGGTTTTTGTCTTTCTCTGGCTGACTTATTTTGCTTAACATTATACTCTAGCTCCATCCATATTGTCACAAATGGCAAGATTCCATTCTTCTTTATGGCTGACTCGTATTGCATTATGTCTTCTTTATCCATTCACCTATCAATGGACACTTGGGCTGCTTCCACAGTTTGACTACTGTAAATAATTCTGCAAAATACACACGGGTGCATGTATCCCTTTGAATTAGTGTTTTTGTATTCTCTGGTAAGTAGTAGTGTAATTACTGGATCATAGGGTAGTTCTATTTTTAATATTTTGAGGAACCTCCATACTGTTTTCCACAGTGACTGCACCAGTTTGCATTCCCACCAACAGTGCAGGAGGGTTCCCCTTTCTCTACCTCCTCACCAGCAATTGTTTCTTGTTGATTTTAGACATTCTGACAGGTGTGAGGTGGTATCTCCTTAGTTCTGATTTGCATTTCCCTGATCATCAGTGATGCTGAACATCTTTTCATGTGTCTGTTGGTCATCCCAATGTCTTCTTTGGAGAAATGTCTGTCCGTGTCTTCTGCCATTTATTTGGATTGTTTTCTGGGTGTTGAGTTATATAAATTTTATCGATAGATCCTTTGCAAATATCTTCTCCTATTCTGTAGGTTGCCTTTTAGTTTTGTTTCCTTCACTGTGCAGAAGCTTTTATTTTGATGTAATCCCCATAGTTTATTTTTTATTTCCCTTGCCTCAGGTGACATATCTAGAAAAATGTTGCTATGGCTGATGTCAGAAACATCACTGCCTGTGCTCACTTCTAGGATTGTGATGGTTTCAGGTCTCACATTTAAGCCCTTAATCCATTTTGAGTTTATTTTTGTATTTGGTGTAAGAAAGTGGTCCAGTTTCATTGGCATGTGGCTGCCCAGTTTTCCCAACACCATGTATTGAAGAGACTGTCATAAAAAGATTATACTTTAAAAGTGATCATTTTGAAAAAGATTTGGTAGGACATTGGACCAAAAGTTACAAGAAAAAGCACCTAGTCACTGCTCTGCCACTGACCCATTTTGTGACCACAGCCAAGTCAATTATGCTTCAATTTCCACATGTGTGCAATTTCAAGGGATAGATGGATTAACTTCTAAATTCTTTTACAATGAGAACTGGGTGTTATATGCAACTAATGAATCACTGAATACATCAAAAAATAATGATGTACTATATACTGGCTAACTGAACACAAAAAAATAATATAACATTATCAAAAACGGACTACTGAATTAGGGGATGCAAAGCAAAAACTTATCTTGGTTCAAGGACAAGCCCAAAGTACTTACGAAACACTAAGCTGTTTTTTCAATCTACAAAAGCAAATAACTAAAAGAACTAAAAGAAAAATGTATTACAACATGCTATTTTCCCCAATCTCGCCAGAAACGATCCTATCAGAACAAGAGATAACACACTACCTTAAAATTCTTAGTTTTAAGTTATAAACTATTTAAAGTAACAAAAACATTTTTGTTTATACCAAATACTTACATACAACTATATCCTATATACGATGCCCTCAAAAAATGGACTTTTTCTCATAACCCAATTTCTTCTTAAATGTCACCACTTTGGATGCCCCTAGTGTCCCGTTACACTGTATCTCAGAAATGTCCCCATATTCATGACATTATCTAAAATTGCACTGGCAAATAATCTTCATGCAAGGACAGTTATGTACCATATCTTCATTGTTCAAAAGAGTATCCATTGGTTACATGTGACTATTGAGCACTTAAAATACAGCTGGTACAACTGAAGAAAAAATTTTTTGTGGAATTACTTTTAAATTTAAATTTTAATAACCACATATGGCTAGCAGCTACCACATTAGACAGAGGAGATCTAAAATGTAGTTCCTTCTTCATGTATTTACTTGTTTATTATCTGTGTCCCCCACCAGCCTAGAAGGCCCATGAATGCAAGGCTTGGTACTGCTCACCAATACCAACACCAAGACAGTCCCTCGCATCAAGTAGGCCCTCAATAAATGTTTGTTGAATGAACAGAACATCCACATCAAATATAAGGTAACTAAACATATTAATAGGAAAGGAGTGAACATACGACTATACGAGGTAAACAAAAGTGGAAAAGGGTTTTCAATATAAATCTCAAAAAAAAATTTAAGGCTAACATCACTAAATGAGAAAAAGATTCCTTGTAAACTAAAAGCAATATAACCTACAACAGGTATTGTTATACACCACGTAACAAAGAACACTCAAGAGTAATAGGAAACTTCAATCTTCTTCTCTTCCAAGCACAGCAAGGAGGCTACAGTGAATACATGTGTACAAGCATTCATAATAAAACTAGCAAGGTCAAAGTAACAGATGTATATACCAAACTTACTACAATCTACAAACAGTGACCACACTTACTCAGTGAGAGGCAGGATAGGGCAGTATTTATTACTCTGGAATGAAATGTCCTGGGCCCAGCCTTGTCCCCACCACAAAGTGGGGGAAGTGGGGGTGGGGGAGAGGGGGACAGTTCCTTGGGTTACTCATCCTTCATGTGCCTGGTTACTTTTATGTTAAATAGGACTTACTACAATATGTACAAGTTGTTCAAAGAACCAAAAGAGATAATCCATGTGAAGAAATTACCATGTTGTCCGACATTTAATATATGCTGTATGGGTTAGCTACTATTACCAAATCACTTACTACATTAATAACATTTTTAAAAAATGATTTTGTATTGGGCGCCTGGGTGGCTGAGTCGGTTAAGCATCTGCCTTCAGCTCAGGTCATGATCCCAGGGTCCTGGGATTGAGTTCCGCATTGGGCTCCCTGCTCTGCGGGGAGACTGCTTCTCCCTCTCCTCCCCACTTGTGCTCTATCTCTGTCTCTCTCTCTCTCTCTCTCTCTCTCTCTCTCAAATAAATAAAATCTAAAAAAAAAAAAAAAGATTTCATATTACACCACAAAGATAAATGCACAGAATCCTCAAAGGCAGAAATTCTATAGAACATATTATGTTATAAAAGTGAAATAGCAAATATAAAGCAAAAAAAAAAAAAAACCTAAACATTTGTAAATTCAGAGGCACTTTTGTGTATCTTATGTGTCAAATGAAAACTGAAAATGTCCATCAGGCACAATCATAATCAACACAAAAGCACAAGCTGAAACTTAGACATTTTTCTGCTTTACATTGAAGACTGGACACTGACACCCACCTTTCTGTTCTGTCAAGAGTCTGCAAAAAGAAAACATAATTTATAATTAAATGATAACTGGAAACAGAAAGAAGGGCTGAAAGTAGACCAAAATGTTTGAGGAAATCCCAGATGACAAGCATAGAGGAAATCGTATTGACAGAAAATGAACAGAAGAAATCCCTAAGAACCACAGATAAAGACAGATCTTCCCAAGGAAACCCCCAGAGACTCAGAGTAAACTAAAGCAGAAGGCAAAGATGAGATGAGCCATTGGACGATCACCAGATTACAAAACCGCACAATGAACAAGTGGGCCAACCAGGTCCTGCTGTCTTCCCATCTCCCTCCTGGGTACACAAAATAAACCCTACAGTCCTGGCCTCCAGGATAAAAATGGAAAATTATTCCTATAGTAAGCAATCTACCCTAAGGCTGGATACAGATGTGGATGTGGGAACCAGAGACTGTGGTCCTCTACACCAGATACTAGAGTGGAAAAGAGGATTAATGGAGGAAAGCCAGCTCCATCCCAAAGAAAAACCCATCCTGGCAACTCTTGAGTAGGCCTCCAGCCTGCCTACCTGCTCTTTAGCCAGCTGGGCTCCCAACATGTAAGTCAACCAGCCAACAGGCATCACCACTCACATGCCCGCCCTTTACTTTAAAGAAGTTGCTGGAGAAACAACCCTAGAGAAGCATAGGGGAAATTTGTATTGCCAACTTCTATAATGATCAATTCAACCACTGATTCATAATATAAATAAGTACCAAAGACCACCAAGAATTTGAGGAACTAACAGCACTAAAAAGCAAGACCGTGATGAAAAAGAAGTGACCCACAGGCTAAGGAGGTAAGAACTTGTATAATCCTACTGTTAAACCTTAAATATTAGTCATAATATTTATAACCCTAAATTCTGTTCCAAAACAGAATTTTTATAATCCTACAATTTGTCCTCAAATTCAAAAATACATTATAGACCAATACAGGCTGCTAAAGAATCAGAATACAATGAAAAAACATTTCATATGATTGTTAAAATAAAATAGAGATCCTCAAGAATAAAATGAGCAGGGATAAATATCAAACCTGAAAGCTCAAAGATAAAATCAGGGAAGAACATAAAGTCTGGCAGTTCTTCAAAAGGCTGAACAAAGAATTACTATACGACCCAACAATTCCACTACTATGTATATATCCAAGAGAAATGAAAACATATGTTCACATAAAATCTTGTGCACAAATGTTCACAGCAACATTTATAAAAGCCAAATTTGGAAACAACCCAAATGTTCATCAAGAATGGATAAACAAAATATGATATTATCATACAAGGGAACATTATCCAGTCATAAAAAGAATGAAGTACTGATACATACTACAACATCGATAAACCCTGAAAACATTATGCTAAGTGAAAGAGGCCACATAAAGAATTAAATATATTTTGTATATTTCATTTATATGAAATATATTTCATATAAAAATTTCATTCATATAAAAATTTTCATATAAAAATTTCATTTATATGAAATATACAAAATAGGAAAATCTATAGATAGAAAGTAGATTAGTGGTTTGCAGGGACCAGAGGGACGGGGCAATGGATATGGGGTTTCATTGGATGATGAAAATGTTCTGTAATTAGATAATGGTGATGGTTGCACAACTTTGTGAATATGCTAATAACCACTGAATTTACAGTTTTTAAAAAAGAATTTCCATCACATCTACAAACACAAAGAAAAAAAAATCACAGAATCATATCAATACATGAGGAAAAAGCATTTGACAAAAATCTAAGACCCATTCATGATAAAAACTCTTAGTAAACTAGAAATAGAGGGGGAACTTCTTTAACTTGATAAAGACTATCTACAAAAAACCTACAACCAATATCCTACTTAATACTGAAAAACTCAAAAATTTCCCACTAAGATCAGGTACAAGGCAAGGCTGTTGCCTCTCACCACCACTCTTCAATATCATACTGAAAGCTCTAGCTAATGCAATAAGACAAGAAAAGGAAACAAAAGGTAGATTAAGAGGGAAGAAATAAAGCTGTCTTTGTTCACATAGGATATAACCGCCTGTAGAAAATCCTAAAGAATTGACTCCCCTTCCCCTCCCCCTGCCCCCCCAAAAAAACCTCCAGGAAGTAGTGATTATGGCAAGGTGCAGGATACAAGGTTAACATATAAAAGTCAATTTTGGGCGCCTGGGTGGCTCCATTGGTTAAGCAACTGCCTTCAGCTCAGGTCATCATCCTGGAGTCCCAGGATCAAGTCCCACATCAGGCTTCCTGCTCGGCAGGGAGTCTGCTCCCTCTGACCCTCCCCCCTCTCATGCTCTCTCTCTTTCATTCTCTCTCTCTCAAATAAATAAAATCTTTAAAAAAAAAAAAAAAATCACTTCCTTATTTACCAGCAATGAACAAGTGACATACGAAATTAAAAACATGACACCATTTACATTAACACCCCAAAACGAAATTTTTATGAATAAATCTAACGAAATATGTACAGGACCTATATCAGAAACTACAAAACTACAGTTAATGAAATCAAAAAACTAAGAAAATAGAGAGGTTATTACATATTCATGGATAAGGAAACTCAATATTGTCCAGATGTCAGTTTCTCCCAATGTGATCCTGAGATTCGATAGAATTCCAAAGAAAATCCCAGCAAGTTATTTTATGAATATTGATACACTGATTCTAAAGGTTTATATGGAGAGGCAGAAGATCCAGAATAGCCAACACAATATTGAAAAAGAAGAGCAAAGCTGGAGGACTGTTGCCACCTGACTTCATCAAGGTTCACTACGAAGTTACAGTCATCAAGACAGTGTGGTATTAAGAATGAACAAAAAGGTCAATGGAACAGAACAGAGAACTAAGAAATAGACTCACACAAATATACTTAAAGGATCTCTGACAAGGAGCAAAGACAATACAATGGAGCAAAGATGGTCTTTTCACAAATGGTGCTAGCATACATGCAAAAAAAAAAAAAATGAATCTGGAAACAGATCTTACTCACTTTACAAAAATTCAGAACAGATCAAAGACCTAAATGTAAGATGTCAAAGTATAAAACTGCTAGAAGGTAACATAGGGGAAAAAAAAAAAAACCTACATAACCTCAGGTGTGGCAAGGACTTTTTAGATACAACCACCAAAGGCACAGACGATGAAAGAAATAATAACCTGGACTTTATTTAAATAAAAACTTCTATTCTGTGAAAGATAACATCAGGAGAATGAAAAGACAAGCCACAGACTGGAAGAAGATATCTACAAAAGGCATACCAGATGTAAGACTGTCTTTCAAAATGCGCAAAGACCTCTTAAAACTCAACAATAAGAAAACAACCCAATGAAAAAGTGAGCCAAAGATCTTAGCAGATACCTCAGCAAAAAAGATAAACAGATGGCAAATAAAAATATGAGAAAACACTCCACATCATATGTCATCAGGGAAATGCAAATTAAAACAATATACTACTATACCCCCATAAGAATGGCCAAAATCCAAAACACTGACAACACCAAATGTTAGCAAGGCTATGGAGCAACAGGAACTCTCATTCATTGTTGATGGGAATACAAAATAGTACAGCCACTTTGGAAGACAGTTTGGAAGTTTCTTACAAAACTAAACATACTCTTACCACCCAGTCTAGCAATTATACTCCTTGGGACTTACCCAAAGGAGTTGAAAGCATATGTCCACATGGTGTTTACAGCAGCTTTATTCATAAATACTAAACTTGGAAGAAACCAGGGTATACTTCAGTATGTGAATAAAGTGTGGTACATGAAGACAAGGAGATGTTTGGCACTAAAAAGAAATGGGGGAGCTGTCAAGCTATGAAAAGAGATGGAGGAAACTTAAATGCATATTTACTAAGTGAAAGAAGCCAATCTGAGGCTACATATCGTAGGATCCCAATATTGTAGGATTCCCAGTAGGGCATTCTGGAAAAGGCGGAACTATGGAGAAAGTAAAAGTTCAGTGATTGTCAGAGGGATGAATAGACAGAACACAGATTTTTTAGGGCAATGAAAACACTCTGTATGATACCATAAGGACAATACAGGTCATTATACAGTTGTCCAAACCCATGGACATATAAAACCAAGAGTGAACTGTACTGTAAGCTATGAACCGTGGGTGAGTATAATGTGCCAATGTAGGTTTATCAGTTCTAACAAACGTACTGCTCTAGTGGGGGATGGTGATAACAGGGGAGGCTAGCCTGTGTGGGGGAAGGAGGTATAGGAGAAATCTCTGTACCTTCCTCTGAATTTTGCTGTAACTTAAAACTGCTCTAAATAATAAAAATACAAACAAAAAACATGAGTTTTATGATATGTAAATTATATCTCAACAAGAGAAAGCAAAAGAAAATGAAGAGTCAAGAGACAGGAGGGGCACCTGGGTGGCGCACTCCGTTAAGCATCTGACTCTTGGTTTCAGCTTAGGTCATGATCTCAGGGTCATGAATTCGAGCCTCATGTTGGGCTCTATGCTCAGCGTGGAGTCTGCTTGAGATTCTCTCTCCCTCTCCCTCTGTCCCTCCTGTTCTCTCTCTCTCTCAAATAAATCAATCTTAAAAAATAGAAAGAAAATAGAAAAATAAAAATAGAAAATAAAATAAAAATAAATAAAAAATAAATATAAATAAAATAAAATAAAAATAAATAATAAAAAATAAAAATAATAAAATTAAATAAATAAATAATAAAAAATAAAATAAATAAAAATAGAAAAAAAAATAGAAAGAAAAGAAGAGAGAGAGAGGAAATCCCACACCCATCCTTATAGAACTTTCAGGGGCAGAAAAAGGATGAAACACAGAAGAGATCCTAAGGAAACAGGGAAGCTAAAGAAAGCCTGAAGCACTTAGACTTGATTTGCCAAAACAAATTAGTAAAAAGAAATACACTTTCCAATAAAATTTCACAGGCCTAGAACAAACAGAAAAATCCAGACACTGAAAAACAATCAAACTAGTCACATATAAAGAAGAAAAACACAGGCTGGCCTTAAGTCTTCCAGAGCTGTGCAAACAGAACAAGCTCCAAAGCATGGCACAGGGGTGAGTGAGCCCAAGGGCACAAGAAGGTCTCAGTCAGTCAGCCCCCTAAGCCTAAACCCTAAAACCAGAGAGAAAGCCTTGAGGAGGTAACAACTAGAGAAGCAGAGACTCAGAGATCTTTAGTAAAAAAAGAAAGAAAAGAAAAACTACTGAAAAAAAATGAAATCCAATCAACTAAGAGGTGAAACAGAGCAAAAAATTCACAAACTGTATTTAAAAAATTGATAATGAACACTTGTTTACCTTATTCAACTGTCAAACTTATACCAAAAGTTAGAAAGCCCTTCCTAAACTTTATATGACTCCCAAGGGACCCCAACTAAGCAACATAATCTTAAGAAAAAAGTTGGAGGTCTCACACTTTCTGACTGCAAAACTTAACTATTACAAAGCTGTGGTAATCAAGACACTGTGGGACTGGCATAAAGACTGATATTTAGACTAAATAAACCCTCACATATCTGGTTAAAGGATTATCGACGAGGGTGCCATTCAATGGGGAAAGAATAGCCTTTTCAACAAATGGTGCTAGGAAAACTGTATATGCATGTGCAAAAGAATGAAGTCAAACCCTTACCTAACACCATATACAAAAATTAACTCGAAATGGATCAAAAACCCAAATATAAAAGCTAAAACTGTAAAACTCTTAGAAGAGATGAAAAGCTTTAAGACATTGAATTTGGCAATGGATTCTTGCATATGACATTAAAAGCACAGGCAACAAAAGAAAAAGTGGAAAATGTGAGTTTCAAAGGACACTACCAAGAATGAAAAGACAACCCACAGAATGGGAGAAAATATTTGCAAGTCACATAATCTGATAAGGGGTTAATACCCAGAAGCTATGAAGAACTCTTACAAATCAACATAAAACAACCCAATTAGAAAATAGCCAAAGAACATGAACGGACATTTCTCCAATGGAGATAAACATATGGTCAATAAGTACATGAAAAGATGCTCAACATTACTAGTCATCAGTGAAATGCAAATCAAAACCACAATGACTTACAGCTTCACACCCATCAGGATAGCTACTATTTAAAAAAAAAAAAAATGATGATGAAGAGGATGTGGAGAAATTGGAACACTTGTACACTGCTAGAGGGAATGTAAAATAGTACAGCCACTGTGGAAAACAGTATGATGTCTCCTCAAGAAATGAAAAGACAGAATTACCAAATAACCCAACAATTCCACTCCTAGGTATATACCCAAAATAACTGATAGCACAGACTCAAAGAGATATTTGTATACCAATGTTCATAGCAGTATTATCTGCAATAACCAAAGGTAGAAGCAACCTAAGTATCCAACAGGTAAAAAGATAAAATGTGGCATATACATCTAGGGGATGTTAATCAACCTTAGAAAGGGAGGGCCTTCTGATACATGCTACAACATGGCTGAACTCTGAAAATGTTAAGCTAAGTGAATTAAGCCAGCTGCAAAAAGATGTTTACGATCCAATTACATTAGGTATAAAATAAGCAAATTTATAGAAACAAAAAGTAGAATAGAAGTTTACCAGGACTGGGAGAAGGGGAATGGGGAGCTAAAGTTTAATGAGTAATGGCTTCAGTTTAGGATGATGAAAAAGTTCTGGAAATTGATAGTGATGATGGTTGTACAGAAACCACTGAATTGTATACTTACTAAAATGGTCAATTTCATATGATGTATATTCCCACAGTTAATACAGTTTAAGATATTATGCATTATTATATGTGGATTATATACCACAATAAAGTTGACTGGCAAAGGACACAAAATTTTATAAACATCCACTGTTGAAAGCTCTAACAAAAGGGCATTTTTATACACACCAACTGGGAATGCATGTCAATACAGTTTTTCTAAAGAACGTTTAAGCAATTTATCAGAAGTAGCAGAAGTATTTATTGCCTTGTACTCATTTGTTCTAATTCTATAAATCTGCCCTAAGGGGAAAAAGAAAAAACAAACAGGCACAAAGATTTAAACACAAAAATGTTCATCGATGTATTATTTACAATGTTATAATATTATCCAAAAATAGGGAACAGGGTAAATTAAATGATCAGGCATTCCTAGCATAGAAGAAAAGGCATACCTTGAAAAAAATCCTAGACAAATAGTTGATGACATTAAAAAATACATAACATATGGGTGCCTGGGTGGCTCAGTTGGTTAAGCAGCCGACTCTTGATTTCGGCTCAGGTCATGATCTCAGGGTCGTGAGATTGAGCCCTGCAATGGGCCCCATGCTGAGCGTGGCACCTGCTTAAGATTCTCTCTCTCCCTCTCCTTCTGCTTGCTCTCACTCTCTCTCTCTCTCTCAGAAAAAGTACAGGTTATAAGGAGAAAAGAAACATTTTTTAATTTTATTTAAATTCAATTAACATTATATAATGTATTATTAGTTTCAGAGATAGAGAGCAGTGATTCATCAGTCTTATAATAACACCCAGTGCTCATTACATCACGTGCCCTCCTTAATGTTCATCATCCAGTTACCCCACTCCCTGACCTCTCCCCCCTGCAGCAACCCTCAGTTTGGAGAAACAAAGAATTCTATCATGTTATTCTATTTTGTTTTCTATATGCTGAACAAAGCCAAGGAATTAAACACATCTACTTCAACAGTGGTTATCCCCCAGCTAAGCTGAGGACCCTTATATGCTGTTAAGGGGATATGACCTGGGTCAGAGAAGGCCCCGCTGGAAGAACTGGTGCTTGAATGGAGGAAGACAATAAAAGAAGGTTCCAAGCAGAGGATTTGTGCACCTTCTTATTTATCATTTTCCTCAAACACAAGCTGTTTTATAATGAAGCTTCAATCTAAAAGATGAGGGGGGGAAACAGTACTTGGAAAGGGAAAAAAAAAATTGTCTATTTTTTTTTTTTTTACAAGTCAGCAGGGGGCACCCCATTCAAGGATATAAGTTTTAGCTGAAGTGCCGGTTTTTTTGGTTTCTTTTTAGTGAGCACACCACAAACCCTCTCAAAAGTTTTACATGCTCAAAAATCACCTAAAAATCCTATTTGCAATGCCAAGTTTTACCTGGGGGAAGTAACCTTAGAAGATGCATAACAAAAATTATCCAAAAAAAAGTATTTTGTGAATACCTCATTTCCCCCAAATTTCGCCAACATGGAAGAATAATTGTTATTAGCACATTTCACAAAACCCCTTCACCTTTATGTTTTCGTGTGCTTCTCTAAATGAAATACAAGATAAGCAGGCTTAAGAATACCAAGCACAACCACTGCAACCTCCATGCCCCAACAACTACCACCCACCCAGGAAGAATCAGACATCATGCAAAGTAGCTCATGTACTTATCTCGTTCAAAGTTTAACTATTAACATCTACGAGGTAGATACACTATCCCCATTTTACAGTTGAGGAAACGGAGGCTCAGCACTTAAGGCAATCTGCCCAGAAGGCAGATCTGTGACTCACACCCAGGTCTGTCTGTATCCGAAGCCCATGCAATTCCATTGCCCCACACAGGGCCCCCTCCCCCACCATGGAGCTGCAACTCAGAAAGAGGTAATCATCCGGTCTCACTGGCCACCGGAGCCCAGAGCCTTCTAACCTTTATCTAATGTGTTTTTCCACCATGGTATGCTGCCTGCATAATAAGCAAATATACATCCTTCCATCAGGGGCTTACAGAGCATAATCCCATTAGATTTTAAATAACATCATGAGGAAGTCATGCATCACGTAAGGGAAAGATAAGAGTCACAAGGGAAAACTCTGCAGGAAGCAAAACTAAAACACAGGAGGAATCAAGTGTTTAATAAAGAACACTCAAAAGGGCACCTGGGTGGCTCAGTCGCTAAGCAGCTGCCTTCGGCTCAGGTCATGATCCCAAGGTCCTGGGATCGAGCCCCACATGGGGTTCCCTGCTCAGCGGGAAGCCTGCTTCTCCCTCGCCCACTCCCCCTGCTTGTGTTCCCTCTCTTGCTGTGTCTCTGTCAGATAAATAAATAAAATCTTAAAAAAAAAAAAAATACTCAAAAGAGGAACAGTAACAAAGTTTCCAGATGTAGTTTATATAATCCTAGAATTATATTTATAATAGTTTAAGGCCTATTTTGAAATCTTTTTAAATTTGCAGTTGGGATACCTATGATTTGCCTATGACTGCCTATGATTCAGAGTAATTATTACTTCAGTATATAAGAATTTGGACCTATGTGCTTTTGATAAATGTTGTAACTATTAATGAATAATTTATTAAAATATAAATGATACTTACATATCCCAGTTTGGAGCTATTCGCAAATGCTGGATTAGCAACTGGAACTAGAATTAAAAAAAAATAAGATGTACATTTCATTCATGAAATGACACAGAAAGTGACTAACACATCTGACCTGTAGACAATGGAAAAGTGAACCCTGCACTACGAGACAACAAAAAAAGTTCAAGATTACTGTCTATTCAACTGCTTTCAGATGTGAGAATTAATTTCGGCAAACCTATAATCTTGATAAATCATTTTTTTCCACTGTAATTAGATCAAATTAATATTTTAGCACTAATTTTTTAATCTCAACAGAAATATAAAAGTTACATGCAAAAGGCACACTGCAAGGACCAGGAAAGGAGTCTTTACAACCAAACTACGTACCAGCGGGGAATGGAGGAGCCGGGTAGCCACGTCCCGGTGTCCAGCCACAACACACAGATAGCAAAGGAGATTGAGCTTGGCTCGGGAGGCCCCCAAGCTCTTCTCACCGGAGTCAATCTGTGAGCACACTTGTTGCAAAAAGTCATTCCAATCTTGGTCTTTTAGAAATACTAACTTATCCACTGGAGAGGAAAGAAAATGTTAAAAGTAGGTATCATGTAAAAAAAAAAAAAAATGCTGAAAACACTACAAGAGAAATAAATGGAACATAGAATTTCAATAAATAAGATGAGGACTAAGAAAGTCCTAACTTTACAATGTCAAAACCAAAAAGTCCACCGAAGATGACACTACTTTTATTTATTCTTCTAGATTCCTCTTTTTCTATCCAGGGAGACTTTTTCCACTATGTGCATGGAAAACTATGCATAACAGATGCCTACAAGAGAATCATCCTGCAACCTAGAATCTAACAAAATACAAAGCTAAACTGTATCACAAAAAAGCAAAAATAGCCTTTGTATAAATAAAGCAATCTAGCCTTAAAATATCAGAAAAGCCAAGAACTGTACAGTTGTTAAAAGGTTCCAATGAAATTAAGCATAACAGGTTAATAGTCCTCTGGAAAGTCCAAGTCCAAACCCTCCACAAACAGAAAACAAAAACTGGGCAATGAGATGCCATCTAAAACTAACATAGTTTCAGTTAATTTCTATCTTTAAACAGAATAAGCTGTAATAATAATTTCTTAAAATAATTCAACATAAAGGGAGAAAGGGAAGGAATATTTTGAAATACTCTAAGGTTTTCATGAATAGTGGTTCTACTTGGCACAGTTTATTTAAATTTGAATATATTTTACTTTTAATTTACTTTGATTTGCTTTTAAATTATAGATTATACTCTAGCTATGATGACAAATTTTTTCTGGATCTAGCTTAATAGCTGCAAATAGATTTTATCAAACAAAATACACCAAAATTTAAGGCATAAAACAATTTCTGATGTTCATCCCAATTAAGACTTCCCATTAGGTGAAAGGAAACATAACAATCATCCTTTAAGTTACTTAAGTATCTCCATTCCCACACCACGAGATACCATAAGTATCTCCATTCCCACAAAAGTGAACCCCGTTGTCAACTGCCCCACTCTCTGAAGTGGAATCTCAGTTCTTCATTATGGTCTCCACCCCTCTGTACCCACAAGAGCACCATAAGTGTTGAAAATTCAATGGACTCTACAAAGGGCAAGAGCAAGAGAAGGGCTCACCCAGCTTTACAGGAATTTTCAGTCCCCCAAGAGTACATGGCAGCCCAGACTCAGCTGAGTAAGGTGAAACGCTCGCACGAATGGATTATAGGTTTATAACATACACAGCTCTGCCCCAAGAATACAGCCAGGTGGCAAGAACACAGGAACTCAGCTATTCAATAAATAAGATATTCCATTTGCTATTAAATTTCTGATTTATACTTATCTTCTAAGAGTCCATGTGTTTGACAAGGCCGCTATAATCCTACCTGAATGTGCCGGTAGATGCAGTATCTTTGGATCAAATTTAATTGGTGGTTGTTTCATTATCTGTGGTAGAAAAAAACAAAAAAAACTTCTAAGACGCCTTTTGAGACAGCTATCTGTCTCCTAATATATTGCCTATTACCAGATTATAAATCAATTAGGGCAGAATTAAAAAAAAACTGAAAATTTGTCACTAAAAAGAATTCAACATTGCCCTTCAGCTTAAAATATACAAACACAGATAATAATTTATAAAAATAAAATCATTTCAGGGCACCTGTCTGGCTCAGTCAGTAGAACATGTGACACTTGATCTCTGGGTCGTGAGTTCAAACCCCACATTGAGGGTAGAGTTTACCTCAAATACGTAAAATTTTTTAAATATCAATTCAATTGATATCTGCAATAAACTAAAGCTTCATTAAAAAAGAAGCACTTTATCCCGGTAAGGATATCCTTAAAAGGATATCTTCTTAAGCTAATCAACCTCTAGGTTAGAAATTTAGTCATATCAACAAATACTTATTGGGTGCCTGAGAGGGTGAGGCAGTATGCTAAGTGCTATGGGGGATAACCAAGACATAAAAGACACAATCCTACGGTCAGAGAACTGATACTCTGATTGGGAAGATAAAAACTGCTAAAAAAAAAAAAAAAAATACAATATTGAACAATGCAAAATGGGCAGGACATAATTAGAGTTGGAACATTCCACAGAAAGAAAATTTTCTAAAATATTAGAGAATGCGGCAAGCACTCTAGGCTGACAAGGTTTATGGAAGAGCTGGAGGGAGGCTGAGGTTTTAAAGAATGGTAAGGACTTCGTGGTTGAATTAGAGAACAAATCCATTGCAGGAAGCTGTAAACAGCATTAATAGGGAAGCACACAATTGGTTCATTTAAGAAAGGGAAAAAAACAGGTAGTTTGCTCCGTAAGTTTGGAACAACAAAGGGTACTTTCATCCTGAGACTTTTAATTAAAAATTTCAACCATCATCTCTATGTCTAAATCCTCCAAAACTTCTCTATAGAGAATTTTAAAAAGCTTAGCTGGTCATATTCTTGCCAAAAATGTATAACCTCATACATACTAATCATAAGAAACACTTAGACAAACCCAGCTTGAGCGACAGTCTACAAAATACCTGACCAGTACTCTTCAAAATGTCAAGGTCATGAAAGCCAAGGTCAGGAAAGCTGAGAAATAACCACAAGGCCATGAAAGCCAAGGTCAGGAGGTAGGAGGAAAAGAAGGCCTAACAGCAAACTGTTAACAAGAGACCCTAGAATAGAAAAAGGACATCAGTGGTATAACTGGTAAAATTCAATAAATTTGGGCATTTAGTTAATAGCACAGTACCAATGTTAATTCCCTGGCTTTGCTAACCATTCCATGGGGCTATAAGATGCTAACATTAGGAAAAGCAGGGTAAAAACTATACAGGAACTCTACTATTTTTGAACCTTTTCTGTGTGTCTAAAATTAGAAGTTAAAACAATTTCTCCTAAGGTTTCCCCAAAACAATTAAGTATGGTTATAAAAGAAATAAAGAAACAGAAAAAATATGGTCAAAAGATATTACAAACTCTTCTTAGAAGGTCCACTGGGAAAATGACCCATTACATTAAATTTGGCATGATACATAATTACTCTGCCAGATATCTGAACTCATGAAAAGAATTAGCTCCATTATGAAAAATTGTTGGGTAATCTATATTAAATCTTATCTACCTAATAAATAAATATGCATCCAAAAACCCATTTGTTCTAAATTACAGTAATGTTCCCCAATGAGGGGAGAGAAAATGGCCATAAATTAAAAACAGAAGAAGACATTTAAAAAGAAAATTAAAATACAGAATAGGTAGTACAGAGGGCCTGAGAAATTAATTTTTCTTTTCTTAAGCAGAATACTCATCCTCCCCTAGTAATACAGCACTACATTCCAAGTAACAGGAAGCAACAAAAATCACGCTGGGTATGACGTGCACTGTGAACCAGGACTCCCCAAGCTCCCAGTGTCTCCCCACCATCTGGCCTGTGGTCCTGAGCACCTGTGAGAGGGCATGGTCTCCGTGTGCCCTGCCCACCCACCCCAGTCGGGGGAGTGGTGGTCACCCACATCTGCTTTCCTAACACATCCACAACTACAGTGTTTGGAGAAATTCACCCAGTATACATGGATAAACGAAGGGACTGAGGACGAAGGTCTGAGGCCTAGAAGCCCATGGACAGAGGCGAGGCAGAGCTGATGCAGAAGAGGAAGAAACTCACCACTCAGTGAAGCCAAAAACAATGCAGGAAGAGAAGAGGGTTACAGACAGGGCGGGCATTAGAAATGTAGACACGTGGCACAAGTGACATAAAAGCAGACATGAGGAAAGGCAAAGAATATTTGCGATGAAAATATCACCAGGATTCCAGCTCCCAGGAAAGTCTAAAGCTCAGCCCTCAGCTGTTACAGCATCTTTCCACACCTTTGGATTGTCGATAATCGGGGTGACAACAAGATCAGAGTCCATGTAGATAAGCTCTCTCATCTGGGATTCCAGGTCCTGCTGACTCAGGCGTTCACTTGTATTCTGAAATAAGAACAAAAATGAGGCTTTGTTTCTGTGACTAGTGAAGAGCTTTTAAAAACTGAGCTCATAAGATGCTGAGTAAGACACCACTGGAAGGGTCACCTAGATTAGCACACCTCACTTTGCTAATCAAAACACTTTCACAGTCTTCTTTGATCCTCACAAAGATCCTCAGTCCTCTGTATCATCATTCCCATTTTTTTCCTTTTTTTTTTTTTTTTTTTTTTTATAACAGAAGGAAAACATAAAGCTCAGACAAAGTAAAAGACTTGTTTGTGTTTACCACAAAGGTTGGTTAGGACCAGAAAACAGATCTTCTGTAGTCTAATGTTCTAAGCTATGATGAGGCAAACTGGTTTTTCAATCACCAGCATGGTTTTTATCATTCATCCACTGAACACACATCACTTTATTCTGCTTTACAGAATATTCAGTACGAAGTTAAAAATTACAGCATAAAAGAATTTCAGGGTCAAGTTAGTACCTGTTACTTAAGTGTTAAAACCCTCTATAAAAGCTGAAGTAGAGTTAACACATAATGAAAATGAGTAACCAGATATTTGCCATCAGTTCCTTTGAGATGTTTCTTTGTGCTCAAACAGTAAACAGAACTCTCATTCCTAGTGCTATGTCTTAGGACCTCACATCAGACAAAATAAGAGGATTTACGCATTAAGAATTTCCACTGAAACACTGAACAGCAAACTGAACAAGACAGAAAACCAAATCAGTGAAGTGAAAAATGAGGAAATTATCCAAAACTGAGGCAGAGGCATGAAAAAAGGAATAGAATAATTAGCTAACAAAGTTCCTGGAAACCAAGACCACCCCTTTGCAATTTAGAAAACAGACATATATAAAAAAAAACACATGAAGAGTAAGTATGGAACAACTTTGGAAAACAAAAATTTTAATGCGTAAGGCATGGACTTTCAACACAGAAAGACTTCAAAGAAAGGCCATAATGAATGACTTATATTCTAATATAATATATTCTTATAAGAATTAGGCAGACCAATTAGAAATTTATATGTAAAAATTAATTTCCTATATATAAACAAAATGTATGCACAGATAACAGATTACAAAAACGAAATACCAAGGATGCCTGGGTAGTTCTGCCTCCCCTCCATCCATGCTGGTGAGCATCCAACTCCTGATTTCGGCTCAGATCATGATCTCAGGGTCATTAGATCGAGAACTGCATCAGGCTCTGCACTGGGTGTAGAGCCTACTCAAGATTCTCCCTCTCCTTCTGTCCCTCCCCACCCCTACTCACGCTCTCTCTATAAAAAAGAAAAACCTACTCATGAGAGCAAAAAATAAAATATAATGCTCAGGAATAAACTAAATGATCAAACACTACAATCTACTAAATGAAAAAAAATTAAGTTAAAAAATTATGTTCCCTTGTTTGAAAATGAACACATATGTATAGAACCAAAAGAAGATATGTCAAAATATAACCAGTAGTTCCTCTGGGTAATTAAATTACAAGTAGGTTTTGTTTTGGGTTTTTTTTTTTTTGTCCTCTCGTACAGTTTCTAAGTTTTCTACAATTTTTTTTTAAAGATTTTATTTGAGAGAGAGAGAGAGAGAGAGAGAGAGAGAGAGAGAGAGACAGCACAAGGAGGGAGAGCAGCAGAGGGAGAGGGAGCCCCACCCCAAGGTGGGGCTCCATCCCAGAACCTGGGGATCATGACCTGAGCCAAAGGCAGACGCTTAACCGACCGAGCCACCCAGGTGCCCCAAGTTTTCTAGAGGTATTATAAAAAGTGTGTAATTCAATCTAAAGTATCACTTAAAAAATTAGAAAAGATAAACTCTCATATAGTACTTATATAATTACTGCTTGAATATTCTCAATAAAATGATTAAGTGTACTCCTCTACAATAACCATGTGCCAGAAGAGATTCAACATCTATTTCAGATGCATTTTTTACTTTTACACTGATTTTCTATCTCACATATAACTAAACAATTATTGGCAGAATGAGATTATAATGCATTTATATTTCATTTCAATGCAGAAATAAGTTTCATGCAGTCCAAATGCATTTTACATTAAATAAAAATTACAGTAACAACTAAAAGCAAGTATATCTCTCAAGCACTAAATACGAGATAACTTGGAAAAACTTTAATTCAAAATATCTCTGCAGGGTGATAGACATTGGGGAGGGTATGTGCTATGGTGAGCGCTGTGAATTGTGTAAGACTGTTGAATCACAGACCTGTACCTCTGAAACAAATAATACATTATATGTTTAAAAAAAAAAGAAGAAGAAGAAGAAGAAGATAGCAGGAAGGGAAAAATGAAGGGGGCGAAATCAGAGGGGGAGACGAACCATGAGAGACGATGGACTCTGAAAAACAAACTGAGGGTTCTAGAGGGGAGGGGGGTGGGAGGATGGGTTAGCCTGGTGATGGGTATTAAAGAGGGCATGTACTGCATGGAGCACTGGGTATTATACACAAACAATGAATCATGGAACACTACATCAAAAACTAATGATGTAAAATATGGTGATTTACATAACAAAAAAAACTGAATGAAATTAAAGACCTAAACAAACAGACATTCCACATTCACGGAGGAAAACTTTACATTGTTAAAATGGCAATACTCCCCAAATTCAATGTCACTGCCATCACAATCCCAGCTGGCTTCTTTACAGAAACATGCAAAGTGCAAACTGATTCTAAAATTCACATGGAAATGCAAGGGATCCAGAATAGCCAAAAAATCTTGAAAAAGAACAAAGCTGGAAGAATCATACCTCCTAACTTCAAAACTTACTAAAAAGCTATGGTGATCAAGACAGGCAGCTAGGGGTACCTGGGTGGCACAGTCATGTAAGCATCCAACTCAATCTCAGCTCAGGTCTTAATCTCAGGGTCATGAGTTCAAGCCCTGCATTGGGCTCCATGCTGGGCATGGAGTCTACTTAAAAAAAAAAAAAAGAAAAGAAAGAAAAGAAAGAAAGAAAAGAAAAAAAATTGGGGCACCTATGTAGCTCAGTCAGTTGAGTGTCCAACTCTTGACTTCAGCTCATGTCATGATCTCAGGGTCATGAGACTGAGCCCTACACTGAGCTGTTTTGGGCCTGAAGCCTGCGTGGGATTCTCCCTCTCCCTCTTCCTCTTCCATTCCCCCTCCTCCCTCCCTCGCCCTTGTGCTTGCTCTCTTAGAAAAAAAAAAAAAATAGCTAACCAGTTATTGTACTACCAGCATGAGAAGGATGCACAGATCAACAGACTAGAGAGTCCAGAAATAAACCTCACCTTTATAGTCGATTGATAGTCAACTAGAATGCCAAGATAATTGTGGAAAGAACAGTCTTTTCAACAAATGGTGCTGAGACAAATGGAAATCCACATGCAAAACAATGAAGCTGGACCCCCTGCCTCATGCCATATACAAAAATTAACTCAAATGAATTAAAGAGCTAAAGGTAAGAGCTAAGCATAGGCATACACCTTTGTAACCTTTAAGTAGCCAATGGCTTCTAAATTATGACACCAGAAGCATAAACAACAAACATGCACACAAAAAGATAATTTGAACTACATCAAAATTTAAAATGTCTGTGCTTCAAAGGACACCACCACCAAGTCACATACCCAGAATATATAAAGAATTTCTACAATTCAAATGGGTAAAGATTTGAATTCTTCCAAAGGAGATATACATATGGTCCATAAGCATATGAAAAGATACTCAACCTAATTAACCATCAGAAATGCAAATCAAAACTAGATGAAATTTCATACACCCCAGTATTGCTACCATGCAGCATGATTCACAGTAGCCCAAAGGCTAAAGCAACCAAAGTGTCCAAAGATGGATGAACAGGAAAACAAAACATGGTTTATACACACAATGGACTATTAGCTTTAAAAAGGAATGAGATTCTGACACATGCCACAACATGGATGGACCTTGAAGATAGCACGCTGAGTGTAATAAGCCAGACACAAAAGGGCAAATATTATATAGTTCCACTTGTAGGAGATGACTAGGCAGATTCACAGAGGCAGAAAGTAGAATCATGGCTCCCAGGACTGAGAGGAAAGGGAGATGGGGAGCTATTGCTTAGTGGGTACACAGTCTCAGTTTGGGATATGAAAAAGTTCTGGAGATGGATGGTGGGAATGGTTGCACAAAAATGGGAAGGTACTCAATGACACAGAACTGTCCATTTAAAGATAGTGAAATGGTAAATTTTACATAGTCTATTTTACCACAATTAGAAAGCAAACGGACAGTAACAAGTTTTGTTAGGGATGGGTAAACACTGGAATTCTCACCCACTGCTGGGGGACAATGTAAAATGGCACAGCTGTCTCGGAACACGGAGTTACCACACACTGCCACAATTACACTCCTACAGGTATGAGGAGAAATAAACACATGCCCACTCAAAACCGTGCATACGAAACTTCACAGCAGCACAATTTACAATAGCCACAGGTGGAAATGACCCACATGTCCACTAACTGATGAATGGAAACATACAATGTGGTATATACAACAGATTATTTTTTGGCACTAAAAAGAAACATAGGACTGATACACACTGTAATTTGGATGAATCTTAAAAACGTTAGGTTAGGTGAAAAAAAGCCAGTCACAAAAGAACACATATTGTGTTATTTCATTTACACGCAATGTCCAGAATAGACAAATGTATAAAGACAAAAATGCGTGGTTGCCTAGGGTCAGAGGAGAGAGAAATTGAGGGAAGATGGGAGTGACTGCTAATAGGTGTGCGGTTTCTTTGTGGGATGATGAGTGTTCTCAAGCTGACTGTGGTGATGGCTGCATGACTCCATGAATATGCTCAAAGCGCCTGAATTGTACACTCCAACTGGGTGAATTACATGGGATGTCAATCATATCTCAGGAAAGCTGTTATCAAAGAAATAACTATGAACCAACTCCCTCTTAAGAGTACTTACCAGAAAAACCAGTGATCAAAGATGACGACTTAATTGTAAATTTCGTCATTTCGATCATAGTTCAAAGATGAACTTGGCAATTATTCTTCTGAGTCTCTATATCATATGTGAAAAAAACAAAAAGTCCCCCTCTGCTCACCGTGACTGAAGGAGAAGTCTTCTGGGGTGAATGCTGAGTCCTATCCTCACCAGGACTTAATCCCACTGCAGTGCTCGTTCTTGGAGTTGGACGAGAACTGGAAAATACAGACCAGTCAACATTACTCACATTCTAGAAACCTTTACGTGTTTACTATTATCTGGAGGAGAAAAAAAAAAACACACCTCATGGAAAAAAAAAACAGAATAATCAAGATTCTAGGTGATCTCATATATTTAAACCCTAATTTGTGATTATCCAACACTTTTTTTGTAAATGTCAAAGCAATTTCCTGGCTAATTTATTTCTTTTATTTATAGCACCTATGTTATATACAGTAGTTTCTATTTTAACTAAAAACCTTAAAACATTGATTTTATTATTTTTTAAATGTCTGCTGGTATCAGGATTGACATAATAAAATAGATCGGACTCTACAAAGGATGGAAAATATTTACAATTTCAGAATATGTTTGAAATGGAAAATGATCTTGGTACCTATTTAAGAAACAAGTTATAATCTGCATCTCTTTTTAATGATCCCTCCTACCCTTAAAATTGGTTGTCATACTCTGTGGGTCACTCCATTACTCCTGGGTCTCTGAGTTTTTCATTTTAAGAAATTTTTCCATTCAGATCATTAGGGTCTTTTACAATGAATTCCTTCAAATTCCCAAGTATCAAGATTCTCTCCTCTCTTTCACTTATCTGTTTATTCATTCCTTGAACAAGTCCTTATTTAACTCACAAAATATGCCAAAGATCAAAGTTTTTAAAAACTGAATTTAAAATACCTAGAATGTATATAGATAAAGTTAACATATTTTTTATTTAAATAGAGTAAAACAAGTCAGGAAACTTTAGTTCATTGTTACAACCCCTATGTCATTAAAATAAAACTATTTGTGTCTAAGACTAAAACTATAAATAAAATGTAACACTTAACACGTATTACTAAGATTTTAAATACATTGGTCTTAATCACATTAAAATACCATTTGATTTTTTGGGCACCTGGGTGGTTCAGTCGGTTAAGCGACTGCCTTCGGCTCAGGTCATGATCCTGGAGCCCCAGAATCAAGTCCCGCATCGGGCTCCCTGCTTGGCAGGGAGTCTGCTTCTCCCTCTGACCCTCCCCCCTCTCATGTGCACTCTCTCTCTCTCTCTCTCATTCTCAGTCTCTCAAAATAAATAAATAAATCTTTAAAAAAATAAAAATAAAAAAATAAAATACCTTTGATTTTTTAATTATTTCGATGATTACATTATTAAGTAAACATTATTGAGGCCTCCATATAAAACATCACAACAAAAAACACCTGTTCTTTCCTGTGGGCCTTTATCCAATAAAGAAGCTGGCCTGCTAAAATTTCAAATCTAATTCTATTTGAAGGGAAAGTACAAAATGAAGATGTTTCAACCCTTATGAATAGGTGGTTCAATTAAAAACTTTTAAAAGTGCACAGCCAAGTCAACATTCCATTGGCCAGCACTTAACATTAACTTTGAAAGCAGAGAGTGAAACTGGAATTTGGCACTCACATCCCTGTCCTTTAGCTCTGTGTAACACAGTTTGGCACCAGGACAACAGATGCTTCGGGAAGACCCTGTCATCTCCCACGGATTCTCTCCTGTTCTGTCAACATACATACCTGAGAAGAAACATGGACTCATTCAGTTGACCCCCAACAGTACTTTTAGGCCGCAACTCAGTTGGATTTTCTGTGGCAGGAAAGAAAAACATTATCCATAAAGGACCAAAAATACCATGAGAAGAGCAGGATGCAGACTTAAAGGAGTGGTAACAAAAACTAGAAACTCTCAGAAACAGCATTGTGAGCGGCAGGAACGTGCTCCAGTGAGAGCTCACCTAGTCTGAAAGAGTGACTTAGTCGTTGACCACTCTTCTCCCCCTTGGCTTGTCTGCTCAGAGGCTTCAAAAACTCCTTGGAATCTTGTATCCCAGAATGCTCCATCACTTTCCTGCTGTTCAACAGGAGAAAGCCAACACAATCAAATTTACTTTTGAGCTTTCTATCATTTTCTGTGTAGAACAAGAGGTGGGAAAAGATCATTAACTTACAAGTAACATTTGGCAAAGCCGTGGAGTTGGAAAGTATGGTCACTGAGTAGCTAAAATGAGCACTCACTATACCAAAGGCATTGTACAGAGTCTATAAACCTTATCCCTGAGAAATAAATAGCAGCACTCAGATTGGGGAAAGAAACCAGAACTCAAAGTACCAATAAACCCACAGTGAGTTTCCCATTTATTTTTTCTCCTTCCAGTATTGCCTGGCCTGGACTCAAAGGCAATAAGTACAGACAAAAGGAGCCCCCAAGAGAAGCTTCCTATTTCTGTTCTAAGGAACAGGACAGGGGACCTCTAAGGGTCAGAGCAGGGGAAATCCCCTGGTTTGTTTTGGTTTTTTGTTCTGTTTTGTTTCTTTTTCCATTTTATTCTGTTCCAGTCTCCGGGTAATCCTGCAGCAGCTAGCTGGGGAAACAGCAGCTTCTAGCCAGTGCCTACAACAGAGAGGGGCACCTCCTTTAATCACACAGCTATGATCTCAAGAACATGAGGCAAATCCCTGTTGCTCTGTTCTTTTTTTCTCCTATCTCGCTGTCCTCCTGCCACTTGGCCCCAAACACCTGCAGCAAGACATAAAAATTCTAAAATAGCATGACTAAGTGGGGTTTACTGTAGGATTGCAAGGCTGGCTCAATATTTGAAAACCAATTTATGTAAGAGTCCATAATCAGAGCCTAAAGAAGAAAACCCATATGATCTTATCAACTGATAGAAAAAGGCATTTGACAAAATTGAACATTCATTCAAACTACAAAGAGCAGCTACACAAACCTCCAGCTCATTTTACTTAATGGTGAAAGGCTGAAGGCTTTCACCCCAGAGGCAGAAACTAGGCAAAGATATTCACGTTCATCACTCCCGTTCAACATCTTACTGAAAAAGGCTTAGCAAGGGCAATAAGGCAAGAAACAAAATCAAAGGCATAGAGATTTAAAAGGGAAGATGACAAATTAAGGGCAGAGGTGTTCTGTGACTTGCTAATGCTAGAAGACCAGGACCAGGGCCCCACTTTCTGTAGTCCCCACAGACCCTAACACAATGGGGAGAACAGGATTGAATCTCACTGGATCAGAGAAACCCAAGTTTGGGAGAGACCTTAACTAAAACTCAGGCTTCTCTTATCCAATACACTGAATCTGCCAAGATGAAAATCCAGAATCAGACAATCATTCACCACTGAATAAGTGGAGGGGGAGCAAAGCCAATTAACAGAACTTTATTTGACCACTTCTCAGCTGGTTCTTTATACCACCACTTGTGTAAGTGTCCTGGGCTAAGAAGATTTCATAACAAAAATGAGGTGTGTTAGTCAGGATCAGACAGGAGCTAGGTTATACTGTGGTAAAACACAACCCACCAATCCCAGTGGCTTAAATCTCATCACTTTGTCTCACTCACGCACACAGCCATTGCAGGGAAGCTACACTCATCACAGTCATGGAAGACCCGGCCTGACAGCAACCCTATTTGGACATCTTCATCCCAGTTACCCCATCAGGGGGAAGAAATGTGTCAAATCGCACACTGGCTTGTGAGGTTTCCATGCAGAATGAACACACGTCACTTCTGCTCACATTTCATTAGCCAAAGCAAGTCACATAACCACATCTAACTCAAAACGGGGAAATGAGATCCTACCATGTGCGTGCAAGGTGGAAAGTGAGTTACAGTTGGTGGCCAGAGCCAATGACTAGCATACTAAATCACTGGAGAATAAACAACTGATCAGAAAAAGCAAATTCGAGAACACAGAATGTCATGACTAAACTCTTTAAGCAACGCTTAAAGAAATGTTTGATTTTCTCCTAGTCAGCGGAGAAATTCATGTCACTGATGCTGCATTGATAGAACAGTAATCAGTATGATCATCTAATAACCATGCCCCCCACACAAAGATAAGCTTATATACTACCTGACGTTGGAATCCTCAGGGCTTGATTCCTGATCTTTCCTAGTGAAGGCATCCTTCCAAAATGAATGCTGCAGTAAGCCTGCCCAAGTTAATCTTTATAAAACATAATGGTTAAAATTCTATGTTAACATGATTTATTTACCATGCACAATTCCCAAGTCATGTCCCAACTACATCTACCAGATTTTAGGATTTATAAATTTGTCTCTATAAATGAAACTCAGCAATTCTTTCATACTTTACTTTCATTTTTTTTTTTTTTTAAGATTTTAATTATTTGAGAGACAGAAAAGGCACCAGAGAGCACATATATGGGCAGAGGGGATACGGGAGAGAGTCTCAAGCAAACGCCCTGCTGAGTGCGGAGCCTGACTCGGGGCCCAATCCCACCACCCTGAGATCATGACCTGAGCCAAAACCAAGAGTAGGACGCTTAACCAACTGAGCCACCCAGGCGCCCCTATTTTCATTTTAGTATATAATTAATCTCTTAGTGAAACCCAAAAAAATAATTCAGAAGCCTTAAATGGTACCAAATGAAAGAATCTGACAACTAAGTATTAGAAGTCTCAGTGCTCATATTCCATGGAGCCTGATGAAAGCATTTTGGGTTCTCAAAAACAGTCTATGAAAGGAGTCTGTAATTAACTTAAAATTTTAAAGTAAACATATCAATTATCAATCTATAATTCTGTCATCCTTTATTCTATATACCCTACCTGTTTCACACATTTCATTTTGGGGACTTCACTTTTAGAACCGCATTCAGAAATAAACAAGAAAGTTAACCTCATAATTTTACACAGTCATACTTCTGCGTAGGAGCCAAAATGTTATCTAGCTAGTTCACCCACATTAAAATGACTTCAGGCTGTATCTAAAATCCAGACTTATTTTCAATGCATTAGTTTTTATAATTAATAGAGTAGGTTTCTAGTTATAATCATCAGACTTGGAATGGTTAAGCCTGACTGAAATTTCAAAACAAAAGAGAAAATGTGATTATTCAAAATGTCTCTATTGAAATAAAGACTACATTGGGGTGCCTGGGTGGCTTGGTTGGTTAAGCATCCGACTCTTGATTTCGGCTCAGGTCTTGATCTCAGGGTCATGAGTTCAAGCCCTGTGTTGGGCTCCACACTAGGCATGGAGCCTACTTAAAAGAAAGAAAAAAAGAAAAACTATTTAGATCAAAACTAAAACATGATTAATGAAGAGAAAGAATCTGCAATCACACATAATACCCCTTTTATACAAAGGGCTCTTAAAATTCACTAACAGAGAAATAAAAATTGCCAATAAAGTGAAATTTCTTTTTCATCTGGCAGCTTGGCAAATATAAATAAGGTCAACAAAGTCCATTGTAGGTAACACAGGGAGGGAAGGGGCTCTCTAAGGTTACTAAACCAGCACACATTCCAAGAACGTAGCAAATGCATCAAACTGTTTCATGTTCTTAGCCTCTGGCCACCAAACCCACCGTCAGAAATCTCTCCAAAGCTGCTAACTACCTAAGTGAACAACAAATACACAAAAGGATTTTTACTGTAGCAGCCCATATAATATTCTAAATCAAGAAATACTCTAGGGGCACCTGAGTGGCTCAGTTGTTAAACGGCTGCCTTCGGCTCAGGTCATGATCCCAGAGTCCCGGGATTGAGCCCCGCATCGGGCTCCCTGCTCAGCGGAGAGCCTGCTTCTCCGTCTCCCTCTGCTGCTCCCCCTGCTTGTGCTCTCTCTCTCTGTCAAATAAATAAAAATCTTAAAAAAAAAAAAAAAAACACTCTAAATGTGCTTAAGGTTAGCACATGTACATTCTACAGCCATTTAAAAGGACTTAGCATATAAAAAGAACTAGGTTACAGAGTGGTACCACTTATGCAATAAAGTATACAAGAATATTAATATGTGGAAATGTGAATACACCATTCTCAAGTATATTTGTATCCTACCAAAAGAAAGACTATAGCAAAATAACACCAATCCTAAAAGCAGCCATTGTAAGCGCAAGGGGTTTGTCCTACAACTTATACAAGAATTAGCATCTCCTTCTGCAGTTTTTCTCTTATATTTAAGGAACCTAGAGAATGCATTATTTTACATGCTACACTGAACTGACTCTTCATTTTACACCCTGAAGCAAAGACCCCAAATAGTTGCCTAAAAATCCCCCAGTTACCTGGAGGCAGAATCTGAAATAGAAACCAGTTGCTCTTGTCTGCCAACCCAGGGAGGCCCCCTCCGGGCTGCTCCCCTCCTCCCTTCCACCCTCCCCTATCCCGTGCCACAGTGATTTCTAACTTTCTGCCATTACTGTAACCCAGAAAATTCACACTGTGCCTATGATCCTCGCACTTGATACCCTCGTTATGACAGGATTATCATAAAAACATATCACATTAAAATACCACTCAGTAGTTATTACATTAACTATCTTGACAGCATCATCCCTCGTTCAATAGTGTAAGACAGTTTTAGCCTGAAATCCACAATGGGAAAAAATGCCCCTCTTGGATTTGGGAGTTACAAGAAAATCTGTCAACCTACTATGCAACTATTTAATATATTAAAGGATAAATGGACTTTTAAAACTTCCTCATGATTAAAAACCCCTGCAAACAGAGAGAGAAACCAAGAAACAGACTCTTAACTAGAGAAAACAAACTGCTGGTTACCAGAGGGGAGGTGGGGGGGAGGATGGATGAAATAGGTGCTGGGGATGGAGGAGGGCACTTGCTGCGATGAGCACCGGGTGATGTATGGAAGTGCTGAATCACCGTATTGTATACCTGAAGCTAATATCACACTGTATGTTAGGGGCACCTGGGTGGCTTAGTCGGCTAAGCAGCCGACTCTTGATTTCAGCTCAGGTCATGACCTTAGGTCATGGGATCGAGCCCCACGTAGGGCTTCCCACTCAGCAGGGAGTCTATTTCTCCCTCTCCCTCTGCCCCTCCCCTCACTCACCCTCTTTCACTTTCTCTAAAATAAACACATCTTTAATATTACACTGTATGTTAACTGGAATTAAAAACTTAAAAATACCTGCAACAGAGAGAAAACTCTAAAAAAAAAAAAAAAAAAGAAAGAAAAGAAACAAAATCTGAGTTTATGGTAAGAGTAATTCGAATAGCTCTCTATATATAACAGTACTATTTTAGAAGTACTTGAAAGGAGAAAAAGATTCCTTTTCTCCATACTAAAATACTACCCATACATACCTTTTCTGAGGATCTTTTTGAAGTAAGCCATCAAGCAAATTAATAAAATCTGAAGAAGCTTTAGGAAGAGAAGGATCTATACACAAATTGATTCCCAAAAAGAAAAACAAGTGGTAAGTACATGAATACATACCCTACACCATACCATACTATTTAGAGTAATAGTATTTTAAACACATATCATTTTTAAGAAAACACTGAATCCATTATTAACAATTACAGCCTCCATTTAATGGGGGGGTGAGGTGTGGGCATAAAAATAAATATTTTTTCCTAGACCATAAAAAACATGAATCTCAAAAACTGAGTCTTGACTAACCTCTCAACTTTCTCTTTATTGAATAAGCCCAGTAAGGATCACCAGCCCGACAAACTCATACCCTTATCTTCAACTTTTAATTATGCCTCATTTTCTGAGGCATTCTTAATTTGACCAACTTGACAATAAAAATACTTGCAATCCTTCTTTTCTCCCTCTCCCTCTTTTAAAGATTCTTAACAGGAAAATAATAAATATGACAATATTATGATACTGGCCGATTCCAGTATTCTCCAAATGTTAGTTCTTTTTAACTTAGAATATACCACAACCAAATTATCAGTCTCTGGTTACAAGTGGCCATGAAGACAGCGGACAAAGACATGAAACAGAAGGTGTTACTGGGCACTATGGCCACAGTTAAAGGAAGATGCCTAATTAAGCCTGGGCCACCAGGGGTATCCTGACCAGACCTTTGACACCTGCATTTTCAGTTTCTGTTCCCTGCATAAAAATCCTTAACTTACAGGACAAACCAATAATATTATGAGTATTCAAAACAAAACAAAAATCAGAAATCACCATTACAGGAGATAGCTTTGGTAGAAATCAGTCATTCTTAATATAAAAGTTAAAGAATAAACAAATGCAGTTTCGTTTTGTTTTAATAAGTATAGACTATTTTCAAAATAAGATTTTGGGTTTTTTTCCCTCTCAGGATGGCTCTTGAAATCCTAAAAGAATTCTGCATTCCCAGTTCTTCCATTAATTACTTTTAAAAGTTTTCTCTTCTAAAAACGTACATGTTAGGTAAAGTCCTGTTTTCATTTGTGTGTCTTGAAACTCACTTTTTTTGTGGTGTACATCCAGCAAAGTGCTTTACTATCTTTTTGTGTTTGGGGCTTTTTCCTTTTCTTGCCTTACAATTGTTAGTGGTAGATTGTTATATTAATCAAAATTCATATGATTAAAGTTCCAATACTTTTAAAATACTACAACTATATCTAGTTTAAAAGACTTTAAAAACTCATCAGGGACATTCTGATTGAGATAAGGACTGACAAATGACTGACTTGTCCCTATTTAAATACTAAACAGAAATAACTACATGGAACATGAGCACAAAGTAAATGATACACAAGAAAAAAATAACAGAAGTTTGGGTTTTTAAAATTTTTAACCAGACTTCTGTTGATATGAGCACAAAATAATTTGTGTTTTTAAATGAGGGCATCTATTAGTACTTTGTTCTTCATTTCAAGGTCTTAAAAAGCAAAGGGAATGCTAACATTTCTAAAAATATAAATCTGGAACTATTCATAAAATGTAAATTTGGGGATTAGGAATCAAAAAACAGACTTTGGATAAAAATCTACCATAAGTGTCAGATGTAAACTAACTGCATTTATCTCACACACACACACACACACACACACACACACACACACACACACACACA